>NW_028227267.1:55388851-55843851 GCF_978045245.1 Mus caroli
TGAATATTGATGCAAAAATCCTCAATAAAGTTCTCGCTAACCGAATTCAAGAACACATCAAAACAATCATCCATCCTGACCAAGTAGGATTCATCCCAGGGATGCAAGGGTGGTTCAATATACGAAAATCCATCAATGTAATCCATTATATAAACAAACTCAAAGACAAAAACCACATGGTCATCTCGTTAGATGCTGAAAAAGCATTTGACAAAATCCAACACCCATTCATGATAAAAGTCTTGGAAAGATCAGGAATTCAAGGCCCATACCTAACCATGATAAAAGCAATATACAGCAAACCAGTAGCCAACATCAAAGTAAATGGTGAGAAGCTGGAAGCAATCCCACTAAAATCAGGGACTAGACAAGGCTGCCCACTCTCTCCCTACCTATTCAACATTGTACTTGAAGTCCTAGCCAGAGCAATTAGACAAAAAAAGGAGATCAAGGGGATACAAATCGGAAAAGAAGAAGTCAAAATATCGCTTTTTGCAGATGATATGATAGTATACATAAGTGGCCCTAAAAATTCCACCAGAGAACTCCTAAGCCTGATAAATAGCTTCGGTGAAGTAGCTGGATATAAAATTAACTCAAGCAAGTCAATGGCCTTTCTGTACACAAAGGATAAACAAGCAGAGAAGAAAATTAGGGAAACAACACCCTTCTCAATAGTCACAAACAATATAAAATACCTTGGCGTGACTCTAACTAAGGAAGTGAAAGATCTGTATGACAAGAACTTCAAGTCCCTGAAGAAAGAAATTAAAGAAGATCTCAGAAGATGGAAAAACCTCCCATGCTCATGGATTGGCAGGATCAACATTGTAAAAATGGCTATCTTGCCAAAAGCAATCTACAGATTCAATGCAATCCCCATCAAAATTCCAACTCAATTCTTCAACGAATTGGAAAGGGCAATCTGCAAATTCATCTGGAACAACAAAAAACCTAGAATAGCAAAAAACTATTCTAAACAATAAAAGAACCTCTGGTGGAATCACCATGCCTGACCTCAAGCTGTACTACAGAACAATTATGATAAAAACCGCATGGTACTGGTACAGTGACAGACAGGTAGACCAATGGAATAGAATTGAAGACCCAGAAATGAACCCACACATCTATGGTCACTTGATCTTTGACAAAGGAGCTAAAACCATCCAGTGGAAAGAGGACAGCATTTTCAATAAATCATGCTGGCTCAACTGGCAATTAGCTTGTAGAAGAATGTGAATCGATCCACTTTTATCTCCTTGTACAAAGGACTTGAGCTTTTGATCAAGGACCTCCACATAAAAACAGATACACTGAATCTCATAGAAGAGTAAAAGAGGGGGAAAGCCTCTAACAAATGGGAACAGGGGAAAAGTTCCTGATCAGAACACTTAGAGCATAAGCATAGTGCTTATGCTCTAAGATCAAGAATCGACAAATGGGACCTCAGAAAATTGCAAAGCTTCTGTAAGGCAAAGGACACTGTCAATAAAACAAAAAGGCGACTAACAGATTTGGAAAAGAACTTTACCAATCCTACATCCTATAGAGGGTTAATATCCAATATATACAAAGAACTCAAGAAGTTAGACTCCAGAGAACCAAATAACCCTTTTAACAAATGGGAACAGAGCTAAACAGCGAATTCCCAACTATGGAAACTCAAATGGCTGAGAAGCACCTAAAGAAATGGTCAACATCCTTGATCATCAAAGAAATGAAATCCAAAACAACCCTGAGATTCCACCTCACACCAGTCAGAATGGCTAAGATTAGAAACTCAGATGACAGCAGATGCTGGTGAGGATGTGGAGAAAGAGGAACACTCCTCCATTGCTGGTGGGGTTGCAAGCTGATACAACCATTCTGGAAATAAGTCTGGTGGTTCCTCAGAAAGTTGGACACAGTAAAACCTGCAGACCCAGCTATACCACTCCTGGGCATATACCCAGAACATGCTCCAACTTGTAATAAGGGCACATGTTCATAGCAGCCATATTTATAATAGCCAGAAGCTGGAAACAACCGAGATGTCCCTCAATGGAGGAATGGATACAGAAAATGTGGCACATTTATACAATAGAGTACTACACATCTATTAAAAGCAATGAATTTATGAAATTTTTGGGCAAATGATTGGATCTGGAGGATATCATCCTGAATGAGGTAACCCAATCACAAAAGAACACACATGATATGCACTCACTGATAAGTGGATATTAGTCCAGAAACTTGGAATACCCAAGATACAGTTTGCAAATCACATAAAACTCAAGAAGAAGGAAGACCAAAGTGTGGATACTTCAATCCTTCTTAGAAGGGGGAGCAAAATACCTATGGAAGGAGTTCCAGAGACAACGTTCAGAGCAGAGACTGAAGAAATGATCATCTATAGACTGCCCCACCTGGAGATCTATCCCATATAAAACCACCAAACCCAGACACTATTGCAGATGCCAACAAGAGTTTGCTGATAGGAGCCTGATAAAGCTGTCTCCTGAGAGGCTCTGCCCATGCCTGACAAATACAGAAGTGGATGTTCACAGCCAACTATTGGACGGAGTACAAGGTCCCCAATGAAGGAGCTAGAGAAAGTACCCAAGGAGCTGAAGGGTTTTGCAGCCCCATAGGAGGAACAACAATATGAGCTAACCAGTAACTCCAGAGCTCCCTGGGACTAAACCACCAATCAAAGAAAACAGATGGTGGGACTCATGGCTCTAGCTGCATGTGTAGCAGAGGATGGCCTAGTAGGTCGTCAGTGGGAGGAGAGGCCCTTGGTCCTGTGAAGGTTCTTTGCCCCAGTGTAGGGAAAGGCCAGGGCCAGGAAGTGGGAGTGGGTGGATTGGTGAGCGGGGTGAGAAGGGAGGGGATAGGAGTTTTTTGGAGCAGAAACCAGGAAAGGGGATAACATTTGAAATGTAAATAAAGAAAATATGTAATTAAAAAAAAAAGAAAAGGAAAGGAAAGAAAATAAAAGAAGAAGGTAAGGGGCCTAGGAAAAGTAAAAGTCAAAAACAAAAAGGAAAAAGAGAAAAAAGAAAAGAAAACTGGAAATGGCCATATGCTTTTTGTACATTTGCTTAAAGCAAAGGAACAGCATTACATAGTATTTTTTTTTTAAGATTTTGTAGAGAAGGCTTGTCCTTGGTTTCCTGAGGAAGGTACAATAAATTTTGCAACCTGGAAGAAAGTTGGAGAAAGATTTCAAAATTATGATGTCCATGGACTAGGTAAAGTAACCATAGATACTTTTAGTGTTTGGACCTTCATTGCAGGTAGGAGAGAGAACTGGTTAAGGAGAAGCAGTCCTCCCACTGTCGGGGATGCTTTGGCAAAGAAGAGAAACAGTGAATGTAAACAGATCAGGATCTGGTCTTGATGTACCACCTCTATGGAGTCAGTGGCAGCAGGATACAGGGAGGGGGGATGAGTGTGGCTGGAGGAGCCAGCTGCCAGAGTTCGCTCCTGCCCCTACCTTCTCAGACACCTCCCTTCCCTCCTCCAGAGGCAATGCCACAGCAGACAGCACCATGGACTCTTGCGCTCTGGCATAGATGGTTTATGATACAATCCAGAAAAGGTGATTATGGAAAATGTTTGAGATAAATGCAAATGATAAAGCTTAGAGAATGTACAAAAGCTTAGATGATGGTTTAGGAATAAAAAATGCTTCAGATGAAAGATGCTTAAAATTTGTAAATACAAGTAAAGACATTTGATGTTGGTAAAAGCAAGTAAAGACATTTAAAGTTGGTAAATGCGAGTTATAAATGTTGGAGGGTGTAAGAAGGTGTTTTAATGTATGTAAATCAAATTATAGAGATGTGAGAAATATGTAAAAATGGGGAATGTTTCATATTCTCCCCACATGCTAATCTTATTTCAAAGTTCAAAATTTTAACATTTACCAATTGAACTCTTACTGGAGTTCTGATAAGCTAATGGAACACTGGCAGTTTACAACTCAGTCACAGGGAAATTTTAATTTCCCTTCAGTTGTCTTTTGAATAGAGACTTAACAGTGCTTCCCATCTTGCTAAAAACATCTTTGTTCAATCTGTGTATCTGTCCCTCTGGATTGATAGAACTATCTTCTGGGCCTTTTAACCCAAACCTATAGCTTTCACTAGATCTCAAAGGCGTGAGTGTCCTCCAGTTGTCTAACAGACACCTGTTAACTGCTTTGTCTAAAATATGGATTTCAATATAATGGTAAATACTAATGTACATCCTCTTGTGAACTGAAGTTCACATAAGCTTCAGGGAATCTAGAGTCCTAAGACTTGGACTTGTCTGTCACAGCACAAATGGACTCCAGATAAGTACACCTGCCTGTTCTGCTCCAATCCAGCAGGTGGCCCCAAATATAAATTATATAAACATTTATCATACAAGTTATAATTTATATACATAAATTTAATATAAAATGTATATTTTATTCACATGTTATCAGAGGAAGGGCCATACTTAATAACTACATCTACATATATATTCATACATGCATGTGTATATATAAATTATACATTAAATATAAATTATGTAAGATATAAATTATATACATTTACTATGATTTGTATACATTAATATATAGTGTATACAGTAAATATAAATCATATGCATTAAATGTTAATTATATGTAAATATTAATTAAATCTATATAATATAATATAATTTATATAAAATATATAATTTTGCATGTCCTCAAGGACATAGAATTATGGAATGAGCCTATGTAGCTAGCTCTAAAAAATCAGTTACAAAAAACCAGAGGAAGCAGAGTTGTGTACTCCTTCACCACCAAATTTTATTTTGAATTTTTTGATCCTAGATGCCAAGGGACTCTCTGCTGCTGAGTGTCTATGGCACCCTACAACTATACTTATACCCAGGTGAAATGGAAGAATCGGCTTACTGGCGTATGGCATGGTCCCAATCAGGTATTAATATGGGGAAGAGGGAATGTTTGTGTTTTTTCGTGGGATGTTGAAGGAGTGTAGAGCAATTGGTGAGACACCCTGATGCTGGTACAAAGGATGATGCTGACTGTGATCTTGCTGAGTGCCCTGAGAATGGTAATGGGGTAGCTCTACTGGGCATATATTCCTGTCCTACCTTTGCTATACGTATTCTGTATGTTTTTTTTTCCTTTTTTTTTTTTTAAGATTTATTTATTTATCATATGTAAGTACACTGTAGCTGTCTTCAGACACTCCAGAAGAGGGCGCCAGATCTCGTTACGGATGGTTGTGAGCCACCATGTGGTTGCTGGGATTTGAACTCTGGACCTTCAGAAGAGCAGTCGGGTGCTCTTACCCACTGAGCCATCTCACCAGCCCCCCTTTTTTTTTAAAGATGTATTTATTTATTTTATGTAAGTTCACTGTAGCTGTCTTCAGACACCCCAGAAGAGGGTGTCAGATCTCATTACAGATGGTTGTGAGCCACCATGTGGTTGCTGGGATTTGAACTCAGGACCTCTGGAAGAGCAGTTAGGGCTCTTAACCACTGAGCCATCTCTCCAGCCCCTGTATATTTAAGACCATAAAAATTTGTGACTTCTAATAATACTTAGCCGTTAGGATTTCCTTGGTCTGAGAGTAAAATCTATTTAAAATTATTGAATTACACAGCTATGGGTCAGGGCCTGTCTATTTGTTTTACTACAAATAGTACCAATGCTGGATGTGTTTCTGTGGATGCTCAGACTTGGAAGAAGAACATCTCTAAGACTATAGTATAAAGCATTAAGATGGTAATGCCTATATCAGTCTGGACAAGCTGCCTTGCCTCAGGCTTTTAAACCTTGTGGTACAGAGAACACAGAATCTGTAGAACCTGCCTTTGAATAATCAACCAAATGGGGAAGTTGTTATAATGACCCTCCCCTTTCCTTTAATGTGACTGTTTATTCAGACTCATTCATGGACTGGTCTGTGAATCAATTCGATATTGGACAGAAGGAGGGTTGTTCTGGACATTTTCAGAAACATATTTGGAAATTGGCAACTGCCTTGTAGGATGTTATGTTTGCTGTGGATAAACATGGAACAGGTTCTGTGGTTGAGGTAAATGTAATATCTTGTTTTGCCCCACCTAATCTTTTACAAATTGGGAATGTTGCCTTTGTTGTAGGCTCTGAGTTCAATGTTTCTTGTTTTAATTATCTTTTGTCCAATTGTAATTTTGCACTGGATGACGGCCAGCCTGTAATGGTAGTACATAACCAGCATTTATTGTGATTCCTGTAAATTTATCTGAACCCCAGTATTCTGAAAAGGGCTTACAAATATTGGAAAAATTAGATCATGCTCTGGTGAGGAGCAAATGTATGGTCGGGTTGATCGTTGTCAGTGTTGCTGTTCTCATAACACTTATAGCCAGTGCTACTACTTCTGTATTGGCTTTAGCACAAGAGGTACAAACAGCTAGTTAACCATCTTGCAGAAAATGTAACCAATGCACTAAGCATACAAGAGGATTTGGATAGACAGCTAGAACAAAGAACCAATGCATTGGATGATAAAGTACAGATCATAGGAGACAAGACACAAGTAATGAAAGCCAAAAGCCATTTGGAATGTCGTGCTCGGTATGCATGGATTTGTATGACTTCAAAATGTATAATGAGAGTCAGCATAATTGGACCAGAGTAAAAAGGCACCGTTGAGGTACATGATACAATACTAATATTCCTTTAGATTTATTAGCCCTGCCAAAGAAGGTTGTAAGATTACAAAATGCAAAGCCTTTGTCTTTTGATGCTGTCAGCATTGCAAATGATAGTCTAAAAATTTACAGGCCGAGTTTCCTTCATTATACTTGTTTACATCTCTCTTATTGGACATAGCAAGACTTGGCTTTATGGTCCTTTTTATGGTATGTCTATTACCTGTTCTTTTGAGAGGAATCATCACAGCTCTTACAGATGTCAAAGCAAAGTTACACAAATTCAAGCTGCAATGTCTTTCCTAGTAGAAGTTGGAAAGATTGTCTTGAAAACCTTCTCAACCTAAGACAGGCTATGAATACAAGATTACTTGCATGCCAATGATGAGTAAGAGCTATGTTTTCAAGATGGCAACCTAAGACAGGCACAACTCTCTGCTCCACAACTGTGTGCCTCTTACAGATAAAAAAAAGATGGGTAAGTCTCTCAGAGGTGGATCAACCTAAGACAGGGCATGAATGATAGGATTCATGTACCAATGATGGGTAAGGTCCACACCTCTTGAGGAGGATGCCTAAGACAGGCACAGTCTTTCTCTGCCAATAGCTAAGATAGCTTTGGCTTGTATAGAAATAAAGGGGAGACATGTAGGGAACACATCCAGAGTTAACTTTGGCTGACTACTTGCTCGTGATTAATCATAAATGAGTCTGCTGACAACTGTTTTTGTTTTTAGTTAAGACATGTGTTATAGCCTGCTAAGTTCCTCTACTTACACATATGTCCTTGAAAGACTGAAGGAAATGGGCTTAATCAAACATAGATACTATGTAACGTAAATGCACCATGTAAGCATATGTGGTCATTGTTAAACTTCCTGGAATTGGTTATACTTTCAGTTGCTTGTTTTTATAAGGCACTGAGAAAATCCACCCGTTGCTGGCATGGTATTGACCAGCAGCCCTCCCATATCTGTCTCTTGTATCTTCTTTCTGCCTTTCCTGCAATCATCCTCAGTCTCTCAGTTCCTGTGTTGATTGACTGGCAGGCTCTGGAATTGGTCCTTAGCATGAAGGACTCAAAGTGTCTGAATAGTGGTATAGCTTCAATTAATGAGGACCCTTTAATGAGGACCCTTGTTGCATTCCCTTTTGAAATGATTCTCAATTGAATATGAAGACCTTTGAACCAGTAGCTTATAGATGTGATTAAAGTGCCCAAGTGGGCATGGGGGTTAGTGGAAAGCAGGGGTATCACCACTTCCATGATTTTGTGCTCTCATTCCACATTGTGCTCCGTTGGGGGAGGGTGGTACAACCCCATACAATGGTCAATGTTTGGACCACCTCTGTCACCCAACACAGGTGATCATTACAAGCTGGCTCTTCTGTCTTGCTGTCATCTGGCTGCTTTGTTGCTAATGAGGTCAGTAGATTCTAGGTAGTGTACCATGTGACCAGTCCATTAGCTTCTGTAGAAATGTGAGCAAGGCTGTCTCATTTGCTGTTAAGTAGGTTCTTTGTTCTGATGCAATGATAGGTGGAATCAAATTGGTGAATCAAATAGAACATAAACTGATGACATTGTTCAAGCCTAATGAAGTGAACACAATCCCTGGATCCCTTAGTTGAAAGAGGGCTAGCTCTTCAAAGTTTTCCTCTAACTTCTAAACACAGACTGGTGTGTGTGTGTGTGTGTGTGTGTGTGTGTGTGTGTGTGTATACACAACAATAATAAAATTAAAAATTAAATATAGTGTTATTGGCTGAGATCCTGAAGTAACAAACATAAAAAATATACTCAGCTATCCTACTAAAATAAATGGCTTCCCTCTCCTGAGTGTAAAGAGCCCAATATGATCAATTTGCCACCATTTGCTGGTTGCTATTTTCAAGTGTTACCTCCCCCCTTTATATTATGTTGAATCTTGGCAATGGTCTCTGCTGGTGGCAGTTTGCAGTTGTTAGATTAACATTTGTGAGTAAGAGATCATGAAGTAGGTCCATGTGTGGCTATCCTCTTCATAGCTATGCCATCTCTGTTCCTGAATCTGTTGTGCCAGTGTAAGGATAGTTGATGGTAAAGCTGATTTACAGACCATTGAAATGTTCAGCAGGTAAAGGGTCCTGCTGCCAAGTCTGATGGCCTGAGGTTGATACCCAGTATCCACATAGTGAAAGGGAAAAACTGATTCCTACAAGCTGTCCTCTGACCTTCACAGTTGTGCGAAGACATTTACCTGCCTGCACATTTGCATGTGCTCATACAAAGATGGGGGTTGAGAAGGAGGGAAGAGATTCAATAATTTGAGAGGCAATCTGGGGAGCATGGAAGGAGCTAGAGGGCAGAAAGAGGAGGGGCACAAATAATGTAGATACAATACTTATGCATGAAATTCTTAAAAACTTCAATTACAAAGAGGTAGCGCTGGCATTTAAGAGATTTTAACACAGATTTAAGCATAAGGTTAATAAAGAAGTGCTTGAACAGAGGGAAGTGTCCTGCCAAGCACATGGGTGTCTGCTTCTCATAAGAGAATGTGTTATTATCTTTGTCAGATGGGGCTCTGAGTCTGGGGGGACCTGCCCAAATTCTACGTTATTGTTTCCTAGAACAAAATAACACAACACGAAGAAACATGATGGAAATAGAGGTTCTATAACAGAGGAGAAAGGCTCTCCTCAGAAAGGGAGGAATCTAGAGAGGTGGGACAGGGCTGATCCTCTAACACCCTCAGTTCTCAACGTCATGACCCTCGTAGGTAATGTGAACAGCTTCACCCTTCTCCCACACTCAGAAGGCCATTCCAAAGGCTTTTCTCCAGCATGCTCTGTTTTGTTTCCTGCAGCTTCTGGGAGGGATTCCCAGGCCTTTTGCTAACTGACTTCTTTCATGTTAATCATAATGCTTTTTTTCTTTTTTTAATCCCCACCATATTTTGAATTTGTTATAGTTGTATATAATGGATGTTGGTGGCTTCTGAAGTTACATCTCCTAGGGCTCCTAAGGAAGATTAAATGGGGCTACAATGAAGACCTAGGCAAACTGGGTAGAATTACAGCTGATAGGTAAAAACAAAATCTAGATCACAAGGATGTGTGGGGAAGGTGGATGTTTTCAATGTTTACAGAAGTTAATATTTCACTGCGAATGAAATCTGCCTGCATCTACATTTGCTTGTACACACACACACACACACACACATAGAGTCTGCATGCATCTACATTTGCATGTGCTCTGTCTCTCCATCTCTCTCTCTCTCTCTCTCTCTCTCTCTCTCTCTCTCTCTCTCTCTCTCTCTCTCACGCACACACACACACAGAGTCTGTCTCACCAGAGAGACAGAGAGAGACAAAAAAGAGACCAGACAGAGACACACAGAAAGATTCTCATTTAAGAATCCTACAAAACATCTGGGAAAGAAGTAAGGTGGTGTTCTAAGGTCAGATACACTGAGACCTTATAGTTCATTGGTATTCTAACATTCTTACTAGAAAATATTTCTATAAAAAAGGAATACTGTCTCTCTGTAGGCCACCTTCAGCACAAACATTAATTGTACTCTATTTGCAGCTACAAAAGGCTTCAGAAAGACTCTGAGATAAGGGACTCCTTTCTTCCCTATGCTCCTGTAATTTTTTATTTCTATCCTCCCTCAAGTCTACCAAATTTCCATTTTTTTTTTGGTGTTGCTCTTCCACTGGCTGATAGTGAGAGTCTAGTCAGTTGTTAGTTATTGTAGTAAGACCATATAGCCCTGTTATGAAGAGTTCATAATGTGTGAGATCAGGTGACAATAGATAGTTAATCTCTTAGATGCAGAGTAATACATTTACCTGCATTGTGAATTTCCTGTTTTGAGTATGTAGTATTATGGAAACTAGAGGAGTAGTTGCAGCTGAGGCTGTCTCAATGAACTTTTACAACAACTGAAGATGTTAAGTCTGCAAGAAGAATAGATGGTGTCTGACCTCAATTTTGAAAGATGAGAGACCGATGAATATTTTGGGAATTGTTAGGAAAAAAAACAGAGCCAGAGTCATTAAACTGGTAAAAACAGATTTTACTCAGGGACTAGGGACTCAGGGACAACAGGGAAAGAAACATTAGGGTATAAAATAGGGCTCAATTTCTATATTGTAATAATTCTAAGTAAAATCTGTTTTTAACCTCTTCCTCCTGTTTTTTCTTCGAGAAAGGAGATAGTGAATCTGAACATTTGAGATCAAGGCAAAAGAATGAACAAATCCTACAGCAATTTAAGGTATATATAAAATGTAATCCACCGAAAGTACTCAAGAGAAACAAGAATTCTCTATAGAGGGAAAGCATGTTGTAGTTAATATGTGCTGACAGTAAGGTTTTTTTGTAGGACCGAATCTGCTTAGGTAAACAGAAAACAAAGGGGATTTGTATTTACCACAGGGACCTGAAAAGGGAAAGGTGAGTCTAAACAAGATAGCTTGAATGTTGGGGTGCCAAGAAGTGTAGACTTTGGTCTCTAGTGCCAAATGGGAGAGCCTAGGGCGGTAGGGGACTTTACAACTGATAAGCGTTCTACTGATAGACGCACAAAGCACAAAGCAGCCGCTCCCTTCCGAACCTCAGTTGTACCGGCTTAGCACAAGAAAAGTTCTGGGCAGAGAGAGAGCTTCCAGCAGCCTTGCCTCTGCCCGTCTGACCTAGGCGTCCAGGCCTTCCTCGGACCGGGCAGAGACACGTGTCCTGAAGACCAGCGGCCTGGGATGGGCGGAGCGGGAGGAAGGCCACGCTCTGCTGCCATCCCGGGACGCCTTCGCCTTCCGGTTCTCGTAGGAGCCACTACGGCGCCCCTGCACTGCACCAGCAGCCCGGCCTACAACCAAACCGGAGCGGGAACCTGAGCAGACAGAGGGCGCGCGCCGCGCTCCAGTGTCACGTGACGCGACCGAGCACGTGACCGGCGGCCCTGGCGCTTGCGCTCGCTCCCGGTTTTGGGGGAGGAGGAGCCGGCTACGGCGGCGGCGGCGGCGCAGCGGAGTCAGGGCCTGGCCGGGCGGCGGTGCGGGCGGGCGAGCGGGCGAGCCGGACAGGTCCTTGCTCAGCCGCTGGCTGCTGAATCCGCGCCCTCCCGAGGGCCGTGCGCACCAGGCGCGTTCGCGACTCCCCGGCGACGGGCACCCCGCACCGGGCACCCGCGGATTCCGTCTTGCGGGCGCTTCCCCTAGGTGTGCGGGAGCGGAGTACATGGCGTTGCCCGCGGCCTGCCTCTGAGGAGCTGCGCTGCCCGCCCTGCGGGGGAGGAACCCCGAGCACGCAGGTTAGCGGTGGGAGGCTGACTGCTGCAGAGCGCTGAAGCGGAGGGTTGCAGTTTTATAAGACGATACCAGCTTGCTTTTAGAAACATTCATCGTCTCCCTCGCCTCTGCCCAGTTACTGCTACGAGGATTAAAGCTCGTGGTGGGCAAAATAATCGGAGTTTCTGAGACTGGCGTGCGCTGTAGCGGGCGTAGCATCAAAAGCAAGAAATGCGGGCCGGCATGAGATGATGCTTGGACCCTTATGGGAGTTTAGAGGGTCTTTTAAATTCTGACTTCAACGTAAATCACAACAGGATTTAGGTTCTCTTCAGCTGTGGCCTGGGTTTTACTCCATTGTGTGAATACCAGTACTTCGGGGCGGGTTTTTTTCTTTTCTTTCCCCCTCTTTGTGCCTGTTGAAGAGGAAGTGATGCGTTAATCTTTGAAGTGTTTCTTCTGTGATTTCTAAGTCTTATGATCCGAAGTGTTAAGTTCTACGAATCTCAGAACATATACGGAAAACCAAAGCTATGAAGCTTGTAGCTTAAATTTTGGGTTCTAAGGTTTTAAACTGAGTGCCTGTGTGTATCAGAAGCTGAGAAGTCTGGGATCTTTATCCGAGAGTCATGCAATTGAATTGCTCTTTCTGTATCGGGTACTTAAAAGGAAGCATACGAAACAAAGGTTGGGCCTTCATGCGTTTACGGGCCAGACAAGACATTGAAATACATTTTCTTTCTTAACTAGGATCTATAGTTAAAATTTTTTAAGACAGTGCATTACCTTGTATGTATCCAGAGATGTGATAAAAACTGCTGGACTTTAACTAGAATAGATTTCCTAACATGTCAGTTAA
Organism: Mus caroli; assembly: GCF_978045245.1. NCBI lineage: Eukaryota > Metazoa > Chordata > Mammalia > Rodentia > Muridae > Mus > Mus caroli. The sequence continues at coordinate 55,401,657 of NW_028227267.1, forward strand.
TTAATCTACTATGTAATTTGGCTCACAATATAGACGAAAAATTTAAAGTTTTCAAGCATATCTAGGCCACAATATACGGTTTATAAGAAGTCTACAGAGCGAGTTCCAGGACCATCAGAGCTACACAGAGAAATCCTGTCTTGATAACAAGCAAAAAACATTTACAAGCTAAGAGGGAAGAAAAATTTAGAAAATATAAATAAATATAAAGAAGAATGTACATAATCTGTAATTTTACACCTAGAGAAAACATTTTATATTTTAGAGTGTGAGTTCTATATACTTTGGAAATTTGAGGAGTTCCAGAGTTCCCACAGATTGTAGATTTCAGATTGTAAGAAAAAGCCACTAGCAAGAGTTTGGGCACTGAAGCTACCAAAATCTGCTTGATTCTAGAATTTAGATAGTGAATAGCAGTTCAAATAACTAGGCTACTGTTGTATTCTGGGAGTAGTAGATAGACCTTATCATACTCATGTACTGGAGTTCATTTGGGAAGGTCTTTTCTGAAACCTCTGATGATGTTAGGAAAGTCTATAGTTTTCGAACATGAACACGTCATGTGTCCAACTGTTAGCTGAAATAACTTTTTGATAACGAGAATAAGTTGTGGGGACAGAGTCCCGAGATTGAACCCTGAGCACAAACTTCTTGTCAACTTGACTAGTGGCATGCTTTGGTGACAAATTTTTAAATCTTATATCACAGAGAAATATACTGAATTAAAGTGAAGACTGTGTAACTGACTAAATATAAAACTTACTTTCTTCTATGTCTTTGGTTATTACTGCTGAGGTTATGTTACTGGTTTTAACACTTGGTGGTATTATCTGAATTACGAATGTGCCATGTTCTCCCTGTGTGGTTTGTCCTTTGATGAAGTTAGCATCATGCTTATAGTTTAAATCCTTGATTTTCAAAAGATGTTAGATCTTCCATAAGCACATATGAGAGAAGGAATCTTAAGCAAACTGTCATTTCTAATGTGCTTGTCACTTCAGAAATGGACAGACAAAAGGTTAGCTTTCCTAGGAGTACTCTGGGCAGCTTCCTGTTCCACTTCAGACCAGAGCTTTAAAACCAACAGAAAGAAGGACCTCTTTCCTGGAGGAGAGAATTCTGAGATCAGAATGTACTCTCTAGACTGTAGAGTCTAGACAATGGTGTTTAACTTCTGGGCTCTGTCTTACCTTTTTTGTTTTGTTTTGTTTTGTTTGTTTCTTTGTTTTTAGAACAAGGTCTCACTATGTAGCCTTGGCTGGCCTAGAACTGGCTATGTAGACCGTACTAGCCTCGAACTCATACAGATCCTCCTGCCTCTGTCTCCTTGGTGCTGGAATTAAAGAGAAGTATCTTTTGTCATAGTCCATGTCACAGGATTTGTTTTCTCCTGCTAATCCTGTAGACACTTGGGTGGTTTGTTTCTCAACCAGAGCACATGATTTCAGTATCATCTCTTAACATAACCATGAAATGTCAGAGACTCCGTTGTAAAATTGCCAGAAACTTACAGACAGTGATATAAAAGCAGTCCCTTGGGTGACAGGGCTGAAGAAATGCTCCCAGGGGCCATTACTGTAGGTTGTATTTCAAGTCAAATACTTTCTGGCTCTCGGGGAAGGACAGCTATAGCACCTTCCATTCTCCTCTTAAACAATGACTTCAACACGTCAGGGTTGGGAAATTCTAGGACAGCAAGTAGTCATGGTGTCTGCACATGAAGCTGTGAGGCTGATATTCAGTGACCTCTGTACCGGTGGCCTTAGCTGTGTCTGATGAAGACAGCATGCAGTGTTTATAGACTTAAGTCTTGTCCCAGTTCAGGGCATGCTATCTTTTTCCAGTTCTGTAAGTTGTGGTAGCAGTTGGGACAGTGATAGAATTAAGTGTCTCAGCAAATGTTTGAAACTGTACTGTATTTGTAGCCCTTTTGACTCTGAATGAATGAAGAAGCTCTGAAGTGTGTTCCTAGTCTAAAAGCTCTGAGGCTGATCTGTCTTAGAGACTTGTCTGGGCCTGCAAACTGTACTGCCAGGCTAATCAGGAAGGTTAGCATCTCAGTATCCAGAAGCCCACCAGAGTAGGTATGGGAGGAGTGGCTCTGTGGTAAGCCAGAGGATTTCTGGATCTTTTGTTGTAACACAGACGGATTCTAGTTACAAAGTTGTACTCAAAAAGCTTCACCCCAAGCCTTAGGACCCCTTTATTTGAAAGTTTTCCTAGATAAAATATCTTGGCGTGACTATAACTAAGGAAGTGAAAGATCTGTATAATAAAAACTTCAAGTCTCTGAAGAAAGAAATTATAGAAGATCTCAGAAGATGGAAAGATCTCCCATGCTCATGGATTGGCAGGATCAACATTGTAAAAATGGCTATCTTGCCAAAAGCAATCTACAGATTCAATGCAATCCCCATCAAAATTCCAAATCAATTCTTCAACGAATTAGAAAGTGCAATCTGCAAATTCATCTGGAATAACAAAAAACCTAGGATAGCAAAAACTCTCCTCAAGGATAAAAGAACCTCTGGTGGAATCACCATGCCGGACCTAAAGCTCTACTACAGAGCAATTGTGATAAAAACTGCATGGTACTGGTATAGTGACAGACAAATAGACCAATGGAATAGAATTGAAGACCCAGAAATGAATCCACACACCTATGGTCACTTGATCTTCGACAAGGGAGCTAAAAACATCCAGTGGAAGAAAGACAGCATTTTCAACAAATGGTGCTGGCACAACTGGTTGTTAACATGTAGAAGAATGCGAATCGATCCATTCCTATCTCCTTGTACTAAGGTCAAGTCTAAGTGGATCAAGGAACTTCACATAAAACCAGAGACACTGAAACTTATAGAGGAGAAAGTGGGGAAAAGCCTTGAAGATATGGGCACAGGGGAAAAATTCCTGAATCGAACAGTAATGGCTTGTGCTGTAAGATCGAGAATTGACAAGTGGGACCTCATGAAACTACAAAGCTTCTGCAAGGCTAAAGACACCATCAATAAGACAAAAAAACCACCAACAGATTGGGAAAGGATCTTCACCTATCCTAAATCAGATAAGGGACTAATATCCAATATATATAAAGAACTCAAGAAGGTGGACTCCAGAAAGTCAAATAACCCCATTAAAAAATGGGGCTCAGAACTGAACAAAGAATTCTCACCTGAGGAATACCGAATGGCAGAGAAGCACCTGAAAAAATGTTCAACATCCTTAATCATCAGGGAAATGCAAATCAAAACAACCCTGAGATTCCACCTCACACCAGTCAGAATGGCTAAGATCAAAAATTCAGGTGACAGCAGATGCTGGCGAGGATGTGGAGAAAGTGGAACACTCCTCCATTGTTGGTGGGATTGCAAGCTTGTACAACCACTCTGGAAATCAGTCTGGCGGTTCCTCAGAAAATTGGACATAGTACTACCGGAGGATCCAGCAATACCTCTCCTGGGCATATATCCAGAAGATGTCCCAACCGGTAAAAAGGACACATGCTCCACTATGTTCATAGCAGCCCTATTTATAATAGCCAGAAGCTGGAAAGAACCCAGATGTCCCTCAACAGAGGAATGGATACAGAAATTATGGTACATTTACACAATGGAGTACTACTCAGCTATTAAAAAGAATGAATTTATGAAATTCCTAGCCAAATGGATGGACCTGGAGGGCATCATCTTGAGTGAAGTAACACAATCACAAAAGATCTCACACAATATGTATTCATTGATAAGTGGATATTAGCCCAAAACTTAGGATACCCAAGATATAAGATACAATTTGATAAACGCATGAAACTCAAGAAGAATGAAGACCAAAGTGTGGACATTGTGCACCTTCTTAGAATTGGGAACAAAACACCCAGGGAAGGAGTTACAGAGACAAAGTTCGTAGCTGTGATGAAAGGATGGACCATTTAGAGACTGCTGTATCCAGGGATCCGTCCCATAATCAGCTTCTAAACGCTGACACCATTGCATACACTAGTAAGATCTTGCTGAAAGGACCCAAATATAGCTGTCTCTTGTGAGACGATGCCGGGGCCTAGCAAACACAGGAGTGGATGTTCACAGTCAGCTATTGGATGTATCACAGGGCTCCCAATGGAGAAGCTAGAGAAAGTACCCAAGGAGCTAAAGGGATCTGCAACCCTATTGTTGGAACAACATGATGTACTAACCAGAACCCTGGAGCTCTTGTCTCTAGCTGCATATGTATCGAAAGATGGCCTAGTCGGCCATCAATGGAAAGAGAGGCCCATTGGACTTGCAAACTTTATATGCCCCAATATAGGGGAATGCCAGGGCCAAAAGAATGGGAATGGGTGGGTAGGGAAGTGGGGGGCGCTATGGGGGACTTTTGGGATAGTATTGGAAATGTAATTGAGGAAAATATGTAATAAAAATATTAAAAAAAAAAAAAAAAAAAAAAAAAAGATGTGACTCCCTCTTCTGGAGTGTCAGAAGACAGCTATAGTGTACTTACATATAATAAATAAATAATTTAAAAAAAAAAAAAAAAAAAAAAAAAAGAAAGTTTTCCTAGAATACAGATACAGTGAACTGAAAAATAGAGAAGATGACTTATATCCTGAAGTCTTTTATGCACAAATGGGCTCTTAGAGCTGGACAGGGTAGCACATTCCATCAACCCAGTGTGCAGAAGGCTGACATAAAAGGAAGAAAGTAAAAGATGCTTGCCCTGGAAAGAATATGATGGCTTTTTTTTTTTTAAAAGGAAATGCTTATACTTTATTATTACTAGGACCCTGAGCATTTGAGCTCTCGAATTCCACATGACAGCTTTTCTGTGATGAGCAGTTTTCATATAATTGTCATTATTTTATGACTTAGCACATTGCGTCACATGCTTAGCACATGCTTGTGTACTTGCACGTTGTCTCCCCGTCTTTTGCTTAGTCCAGTATGGTTTTTGCATTTAAGGTTTCCACTTGGGATAAGAATCCCTGTCAGACCATTTGACCTTCAGAGGGCAGAGGCCGTGAATGCATTGCTCCTTACAGTGTACGTAGCATTATTGGTATCTATGGTGATTGCGGAGGAATTAGTTAGCTACACTATGAATTGAGTTCACATTATTATTTTGTGTTGGTTTTGTGTGTGTGAGAGGCATCTTAGACTTTATCAATAGCTCACGAACTACAAAAAGAACTAAGCTGTAAGGCAGCTCCACTTCTTAAACCAACGACTAAAATCAGATCCCATCCAGTTTATAAAAGACATTGCTCTAGGGATCTATCTTCAAGTGGCTAGTTAAACACAATTTGAAATTTAGAAGTCCTATGTGTCTCACACTGCAGCAGCATCAGACACAGCTAAAGCCACCTGTACAAGGGTGGCTGCAGAGCAGATGCTGGGGATAAAGGGCCTCTGGAGTCCTGTGCCCTCACCACCTAGCCGTTTCATGCTAGAGAATGCTACAGACTCCTTCCTGCTCCCCAGACCACAAAACACTGCTTAGAATGTTGGTACTGGCTGGCTTTATTTTCTTTTCCTTTCAGGTCAGCAGAAGAGCTATTCAGAGGGAGAAAATCCTGTTGGTGATGTCATTCCCTTTGTTCTAGATACATTCTGGTTAGCCTGGGAGAGGAGCTCTGAGATCTATTAAAGACATAAACTTATAGGTCAGCTGTAAATTCTTAATACTTTATAATATTGAGACTATCATTTAATCAAAAACTTTCTTGTACTATTGATCTCGGCTTCCTGTTTTTAAAAACTCTGTAAGCACATTTTAGAATGGTTTTTGTCAGGTCAAAAAATAAAAATTTCCCCATCTCACCTTAATCTTAATCCCTAGGGGAAAGTAAAATAAACAGACTCTTAAGAAGCCTCAGAGGATTCACTCGTGGCTCCTTTAGCCATCAGTTCTAAAGTTGGAAGGTCTGCATTTATACTCCCTGATTTACCTTTGAGAGTATAAAATAATCTTTCCTCTGTATGCCACAGGCTCTGAGAGAGAAGAGAGCACAATAGCTAGGAAAAGCCGTATTGGAGAGCAGGTTATTGATCTGCAATGCTAATGGGCAAGGAGACACGGTTTGGTCTTAGTGGCTAAGAACTGAGTGGGTGAAAGGTGAAACTTCTACTTCTGCTGGACCTTTCTCTGCTCTTCCCTTTGTTTATTATCTCCAAAAAACGAAACACATAACAAAACATTGATAGTTTGGGCCGAATGCGTTACTTGTGTTGTTGCTGAGAAAGCATTTCCTGGGGCAGAATGTGATTGTGTTGGTCATTGGTCTCCTGTTGCTCAGACGTGGAGACAGGTGGATCCTGCAGGCTGGCCCCAGACGGTCTAGCCAGTCAGTGAACTCCAAGTTTAGTGAGAGACAATCTCAGAAAATAAGACAGAGGAAGACACCTGAGCCTCCACATGTGTGTGTGTGTGTGTGTGTATACACACTTAACCACATACCTCAATAAGTAAGTAAATTAATATATTTATATTTATATGACTATATATGCAGTACCCCATGCTGATAGCAAATCTGTTAATACTTGTGTTTCTTGTTTAGACCAACCTAACTCCTACTGCTCTTTATATGATAAACAGTGATACTGTTAGCCAGGCCTTCTTCCTGACGGGCCAGTGTTAGCACTGACTCTCATGTACTCACGAATCCCCCACAGCATCTTCTTTACATGTCGAACATGAATTACATTGTTTTAGAGCTGGAACAGATTTTTGAGAAATCAAGGCTCAGAAAAGATAAAAGCATGCCACACTGACTGGCTGAAAGTAAATGTGGCCTGAAGCACCAGACTCTCTCAGAGACTGTCCCTGCTGCTATGCCAAGGTACTTTTTCTTGTGTGATGGGTCATACCTGTAGAGATGTCTGAGCAGGCTCTTACATTGACTCTTAAATTAACAGCCTTTGCATAAATGCCTTGTAAAATAAAGTGTCTCATAATTTAGCCACATTCAAACTCAGCTCATAAAATTAACCCTCATTTAGAAGGTGAGCTTGATCTTGAAAGAAATTGCCAGGCCCTGAGGGCAGAGTTACCTGTCAGAGTAACGGTACCACTGAAAGTTCATGGTTTTCAATAGTAGTATCACTTTGTGATTTGAATCAATCTCTAACTCCACTTGGCATACCTGCTGTGTGTGTGCGTGTGTGTGTGTGTGTGTGTCTGTCTGTCTGTGTGTCTGTCTGTCTCCTCTTCCCTACCCCCCACCCCTGCCTGTCTCTCTGTCTGTCTATCTGTCTGCCTGTCTCTCTCAGGTATCCATCCCAGGCTGGTCTCAAAATCATTGCATAAGTAAGGATGACTTTGAATGATTCTACCTCCATTACTATAGTGCAGGTATTACAGGGACTGAGCCTAGGGCTTTGTGCATGGTAAGAGAACACTGTATGAACTGAGCTATAGTCCTCAGCCTATTAATCTTACATTTAAGTCTTTTTAAATTTTTACTTATTTTGTGTGACGCTCTATTGTATGTTGACATGAATATGCTATGGTGTGGATAACATAGGACAGTTTCTAGAAATTAGTTCTGTCCTTCTACTATTTGGGTCTTGTGAATTAAGTTCAGGTCCTCAGGCTTGGCAAGAAATGACCAGTTTTGACCAGTCATTGGCCAATTTTGCTGGCCTTGAATCTTATGTTTTCAAAGAATTCTATACTGTAAAAATTTGAATGTTTAAGACTAATTCTGTATGATTTATGTTATAAAAGGGAAAGATGCTTCCGAAAACAGCATCCTGCTTAGCATTTACATCATGCATGGCTTCTGCCCCATCTATTCTGTAAGAGGTGCAGACCTGACATTTGGTGGACATTTCTTCTTCCTCATTCCTCTCTTCTTTTTGCTTCCTCCTTCCTCTTCTCTCCTCCCCTCTCTGTCACTGCCTTTTGAGGTACTTTGACCCTACTTATAAATGGGTTAAACAGACGCAGTTCTACATTTGTGGTGAGTTATAAAGGACAGTTTGAAATAGTTGTCAATGGTAAAATAGTTATTAGACCTGAACCTGGCAATTTCATTTTTAGAAATTTATGTATAAAATGAGACATTTATTCTAATCAAGCAGTAAGTATTCAGTGTTCCAGAATAAAGCTGTAAATTACTTAAATCCCTCTAGTAAGAGGCACTGTTACATTAGTGTAATAGGCTGCCTTAGAAGTTGAGGTGCTGTTGTAGTTCTGCTGTGCTAAGCAGGAGCAGTTTCAATACAAAGAAGTGGATAAAGCTTCCATTTGTGTTTTGTTGTAAAACACATTTGTGCTAGACACCTGCTTGCAGCTCTCTCTCTCTCTCTCTCTCTCTCTCTCTCTCTCTCTCTCTCTCTCTCTCTCTCTCTCCCTCCCTCCCTCTTCCCCCCTCTTTCTGTCTCCCTTTCTCTCCCTCCCTCCCTCCCTCTCTCTCCCTCTCTCCCCCCCTCTCCCTCTCTCTCTCTGTCTTACACACACAAATATTAGCTTTCAAATATTCTTTTGTACCATTTGAAACGGTTTTATTGTATGTTTTTTGCCCTACCCATATCCTTAAGAATGCTTAAGAATCACTAGAGGCTCCTGGTTGCAGTGACAGACTCCTCTAGTGATGTTTTATGGCATTCACGCCTCATCGAATGTGTAAGATGATGTTTAGGGCTAACGAGATCCTTGGTGCAGGTGGAAGCGGTCTCTGGGGTGGTAGAAACTGAGGCACTGGGTGGTGTGCTGAAGCCCCATAGCATTCCCATAGTGTGTGTGTTAAGAGAGGGGTTAGTGCAGAAAGAACTGCCTTTCCTAGCTGATTTTAAAGAGCAAAGGGGGAGTTAGTGGGAATGTCAGCACTTTGGGTCCTCACTAGGAAAGCCTAGTTGTGTTCTCTTTGCAGAGCTGAGAGCCAGAATGGAAGTTCGCTAGCATGATAGGGTTGTATTTGAGCAGACCCCTGGGATCCCCACACTTCTTTTCAGCACTACAGAAACTGGAGCCTCACCTAGTAGTCTTTGCATAAAACTCCATGAACAGTTAGTTGCTCAGAGTTTGTGTTTGTGCATATCTCTTTCCTGTAGGGCACCATTTAAGGTAGCCAAGCCTGGCCTAAAGTCCACAGTCGTTAGCTCAACACCCAGATTGGAGTAGCCAGCCTTCTCTCTGTAAATGTGAGGTGACATCTGCGTGTCTGGAGACAGTCTCATTCACTTCCTCCTGCAGCTTCACCTACGCTCAGCTTTCTGGGGGCACCAACCACATTGTTGTCATGAAACAGTGGCTCTGTGTGATAGGGCCTTCTGCAAGGAATGAGTTTTTCAGTGCGCTGGGTTTGGGCACAGTGAGTGTGGAGGTGGAAACGATGCTTCTGAGTTTCCTAATTTCCTCCCACCCCCAACCTGCGGACAAGAGCTGACAGAAGAAATTGGGATTGAGAAGCCTGTTTGAGATAAGATCTCTCTGTTATTTATGTAGCTCTAGATGTATTGGAACTCACTATATAGAGCAGGCTGATCTCAGACTCAGATATCCACCTGCCTCTTAATTCCAGACTTCTGGTTTAGTAGTGTAATGTTTTTCTGAATCCCTGAGTGAAATATCCCTAGGAAAGACCAGATCCATATAGGTAGCCAGCTTTTTCTGTTGGATACTAGCATGTGCATGTTTATAACAGGTAAGTCTGCTAGTATGTAGCAATACTATTTATAGTATTTATAGTATTTAGCAATACTATGCTAGTATTTAGCATACAGCTGTTTCTAGTATGTTGTACTCTCATTTCAGGTAAAGGCCTGGTTTTGCAAGTTACAGAAGTCTATGACACTGTGAGTGATCCATTTCACTAATGGTAGGTAGATTTTTCTGGAATTATCTTTTGGTGGCTTTTATTAATAATTTAAAAACTCTTGTTAACTTTAGCTTAGTGGCTATTAATTTTTTCTTGAATTACTTTTCACTTCTTGCAGCAGAGATGTCAGCTTATTTATAGGAATTGTCCAAAGTCACAGTCATGGTGGATGTAGGAAAGTGGCCAATCTTCACTCTGCTCTCACCCCAGGAAGCTGGATCTATCAGGAAAGCATGTGTCTTTGGTACCTCTGCCAATGAGGCGATCTATGTCACTGACAATGATGAGGTAAGACTGGAAACAGGTTTAGTTTGGGAGTCTATTGGGGGGTTGGACTTGAAACCTCCTGATAGTTTGAAGGCTGAGAATAGGTTTGGGATGAAGAGAATCTGAAATTCAGGAAGAGTACCTTGATGCGTTTTCCAGTTTCGCGTTTTAGTGCCCTCTGCTCTATAGTGTAGACTAACATTGCACAGTCTGAGTGTTATCAGCGGACACTGCAGGTTTCTTAGTATCTGTATGAGTCTCTTCTTGCCACCTGGGCTGCCAAACTAGACGTGAGTATGTCTTATTTTCTGAGCAGGGGGCAAGGAGCTGTGATTTTTAAGTCAGATGATGTAGGCAGAGGTGTTTGCTTTCCAGGTCTTCGTGTTTGGACTGAACTACAGTAACTGTCTAGGAACTGGAGATAACCAGAGCACTCTGGTGCCCAAGAAACTAGAAGCTTTGTGTGGAAAAAAGATCAAAAGCCTTAGTTACGGGAGTGGCCCCCACGTCCTCCTCACCACTGAAGGTAAAGACAGAAAACTGACTTTTTGGTTTGTGGGTAATTGACAGTTAATTCTGAACCAAAAAGCAAATCAAATAACTAACTTTGGATTGTTCTTTATTTCTGGGGAAGTATACAAAGAAGGAACAATATTTTTTTTATTTATTTTTATTTGTAATTCATTTTTTATACTCCATATTCCATTCCCCGCCGCTCCTCATCCAACCTCCGACTGTTCCACATCCACACCTCCTCCCCGCCCCACCCCATCTCCACGTGGATGCCCCCACCCGCAACCCCACCTAACCTCTAAACTCCCTGGGGCCTCCAGTCTCTTGCGGGTTAGGTGCATCGTCTCTGAATGAACACAGACCCAGCAGTCCTCTATTGTATGTGTGTTGGGGGCCTCATATCAGCTGGTGTATGCTGTCTGTTTGGTGGTCCAATGTTTGAAAGATCTCAGGGGTCCAGATTAATTAAGACTGCTGGTCCTCCTATAGGATCGCCCTTCTCAGTTTCTTTCAGCCTTCCCTAATTCAACAACAGGGGTCAGCTGCTTCTGTCCATTGGTTGGATTCAAATAACCACATCTGACTCTTTCGGCTGTTTGTTGGGTCTTTCACAGGGCAGTCATGATAGATCCCTTACAAAGAAGGAACAATTTAAGACACTTGAGACCATCCCTAAAAGAGCAGCGGTGTGTCTTGTACATGGACAGTCTCCAAGGTTCTTAGACTTTCTATGTAAATTGCAGAATGCTGGACAGGGCAAAGGATTTGTTTCCTCTTGCCTGATTTTTCAGTGGTTCTGTGAACACAAGGTAACTTCAAAAGGGTTTCTTTTATACACACACAGACAAGCACACATATATAATTTATTCATAAATTGTATTCTTGTAAATATATATGTATTATATATATATTACATAAGCTTATATGTTAAATTAAATATTAGTTTATAAAATCTGTAAACATATTTTATATAAAATAAATCGAATATATATGATATATAATATAAATATATGTAGATATATACAAATATATGTTTAATTTTTTTTGACCTTATTGGATATTTTCTTTATTTACATTTCAAATGTTATCCCCTTTCCTGGTTTTCTCTCCAAAAAATCCCTCCCCATACCCCATTCCCCATCCTCCTGCTCACCAACCCACCTACTCCCGCTTCCTGGCCCTGGCTTTCCCCTACACTGGGGCATAGAGCCTTCATAGGACCAAGGGCCTCTTCTCCCATTGTTGTCCGACTAGGCCATCCTCTGCTGCATATGCAGCTAGAGCCATGAGTTCCACCATCTATACTCTTTGGTTGGTGGTTTACTCTTTGGGAACTCTGAGAGTACTGGTTAGTTCATATTGTTGTTCCTCCTATGGAGCTGCAAACCCGTTCAGCTCCTTAGATACTTTCTCTAGCTCCTTCATTGGGGACCCTGTACTCAATCCCATGGATGGCTGTGAGCATCCACTTCTGTATTTGTCAGGCATGGGCAGAGCCTCTCAGGAGACAGCTATATCAGGCTCCTGTCAGCAAGCTCTTATTGGCATCCACAATAGTGTCTGAGTTTGGTGGTTGTATATAGGATAGAGCCTCAGGTGGGACAGTCTCTGGATGGCCTTTCCATCAGTCTCTGCTCCAGACTTTGTCTCTGTAACTCCTTCCATAGATGTTTTTTTCCCCTTCTAAGAAGGATCGAAGTATCCATACTTTGGTCTTCCTTCTTCTTGAGTTTCTTGTGGTTTGTGAATTGTATCTTGGGTATTCTGAGCTCTGGGCTAATATCCACTTATCAGTGAGTACATATCATGTGTGCTCTTGTGTGATTGGGTTATCTCACTCAGGATGATACCCTCCAGATCCATCCATTTGCCTAGGAATTTCATAAATTCATTGTTTTTAATAGCTGAGTAGTACTCCACTGTGTAAATGTACCACATTTTCTGTATCCATTCCTCTGTTGAGGGGCATCTGAGTTGTTTCCAGCTTCTGGCTATTATAAATATGGCTGCTATGAACATAGTGGGGCATGTGTCCTTATTACATATTGGAGCATCTTCTGGGTATATGCCCAGGAGAGGTATTGCTGTGTCCTCAGGTAGTACTATGTCCAATTTTCTGAGGAACCACCAGACTGATTTCCAGAGTGGTTGTGCAAGCTTGCAATTATTTGAAATACATGTATGTGCAGCAGTGGTGTGTGTACACATTAGTACAGGGCCTGCAGAGGCCAGAGGTGTTAGAGCCTCAGCCTCATGGAGATGGAGTTATAAGTGGTTGTAAGCCATCTGATGTGGGTGCTGGGAATTTAATTTGGGTCCTCTAGAAAAGTAGTATATACTCTTAGCCATTTCTCCAGCTCTCTTTGGTATATGTTTATAAATGCACAGAATCTGGATTTTCTCCTTTGTGTAGTTGCTGAATCTTGAATCAAGATATCTTAGTTTATTCTGAAGAACATCCATATGATTGCCATATTGAAGGCGTAGGAGAAGTGGACACATTCTTGTCCTTGTGTCTCACCAAGGTTACCAAAGAAGCATAGATATTCTCCTTTTGGTAATTGTCAGTCCTGTGGGCAAGTAGCACTCTGAAAGTTTGTCATGTGTAACTTCTTCCCTGAGTTTTAGGCCTTTTATCATGACAGAGGTGCTCGGGTTTTGTTAGATGGTCCTGTAGGGTAGCCTTTAGAAGACAGATTGTATCTCTGCCTTTGTGTCTGTGCGAGGGAACCCCAGTTTCCATTGATGCTGTGTCAGCTTCTGTGTCTACCTTGGAGTCTAACTTTAGTGCCTCAAGTCTGGATCCACTCTACATTCTCTATCTTTCTCATAGGCTGGGATCGTCATACAGAAGTCTGACTGGGTTTGCACATAGTAAGGCAGCTCCGTCGGAACTCCTCTCAGTAGGCATTTGATTGCCACCACTCTGGCCATTTCAGCTGCTGCTCTACCAGCTGGTTCACTGTTACTCATTGTGGTCTAAGGGTTTGAAAATTTCCAAACAGTTCCTGATACCTGACCCTAAATGCTGAAGAACACTTAATATTGCAAACACACTAAAAGACATATTTTCAAATTACTGACTTTCTTCAAAGTTGTGATCTTTGAAACCTGTCATGATCCTTTTGGAATTATGTTAAGTGTCTAAACTGTTTTTTTAAAACATCATGAGTGTTAAATTTAGTATACAAATAATAAGAATTTTTTTGTTTAATTTCTGATCTTTATAGTACATTTTATGCAATCATTAAGCATGCTATACATTGAATGCCGTATTTATAATTGATTACTGTATCTATATTATATGTGTTAACCAATCAAATAATTTTTAAAATTCTTGAATATGTGTGTGTGTGTGTGTGTGTGTGTGTGTGTGTATACATGTATGTTCATGTTTTAGTACAGGTAGGGGTGTGGAAAGGTGTGTGTTGGTGTATGGGGGGGTTGTCACGGTGCAGATGACCCACTGGTCATTGCCAGTCACCTTGTTTAAGATGAGACCTCTTTAAAGCTATGTAGGGTGCACCCCAAGCTTTTTGGGATTCTCCTTGAGTTTCAGACATGTACTATACTGCCCAATTTTACACCATTCTGAGGATTCCTCTGTAGCTCCTCATATTTTACATGCCAAGTACTTTACCCAGTGAGACATCTCCCCAGTAATTTTAAAAACAATTTAACACTTTAAACAAGTGGAGGCTGGGGATGTAGCTCTGTTGTTGATAGAGTACTTATCTAGCATGCATAAAGCCTTGGATTCTGTCTCCAGTACCACTTAAAACCAGAGATGGTGGTACATGCCTATAATCCCAGCACCTTGGAGGTGGAGGTACCAGAACTAGAAATTCAAGGCCACCTTCTGCTATATATTGAGTTTCAGCCACCCTGAGGTACATGAGACTGTCTCAAAACAAAAGCAAAAGGTGTGGACAAGGCCCAACTGGTCCAGTGCCTGCTGTTGAGACATTCAGACCTGAGTCCAGATTCCCAGCCCCCATGTAGAAATCTGGGTGTGTCAGTGCTGGAAGAATGGAAGATAGGCAGGTCCCTGGAACTTGTGGGCAAATTGGCCTAGCCACTGGTGAGCTCCAGGTTCATTGAGAGACTCTCAAAAACTAACACAGGTGGTAGAGGAAAACACCAGATGTTCACCTCGGACATCCACGTGCAAACTGTATACACACACATACACACGCTTCTGTTACTGACGTGCACATGTGTGTGTTTGTAGTGCTGGGGACTGAACTACTGTTTAGAAGAAACCGCTTTAACTCTTCAGACGTTTCTTTAGGAATTTGGTCTCTTATATTTATTCTTGTCGTGTATGTGTGTGAGTGTGAGCACATGCATGCATGTGTTCAGAGGACAGCTCTTGGAGTTGGTTTTCTCTTGGGCTTGCCTCTGTGGTTAGCAGGTACCTTTGCCCAATGAGCCATCTTGTTAACTCACCCTTCTGCCCTTTTGAGGCAGAGTCTGTCAGCAATGCTATGCACTCCGGGCTTGCTGGCAGCGAGACATCTGGAGATGCTTCTGCTTCGGTCTTCCATTTCCCTGTATGCTGAGATTACCATCACAGCCAGCTTGTTTTGTTTTGTTTTTTAACGTGGGTTTTTGAGATTGCATAGCATGGGCTTTTACCCATTGAACCATTTACCAGCCCATTTTCTCCCCTATTTTTAAAATAAAATACTTCTGTTTCTACATCTGAGTTTTTAATTTGGTATTGTGGCAGATAGAATTTAGCACTTTGTCTTCTATGTTTCTTGCCTTTATCCCTAAAACGCGGGAGTACTAACATTCCAGTTAAATCAGTATTGTCATTTTCATTATTAGGGACTGTGTCAGTGTTATTTATAGCTGGGCCTCTCCCTTTCTGTATGACCCCCTCCCACACACACACTCCCAATTCCAGAGGTTGATAATCGCTTTGAGCATTTTCACTTACTGATGCCTATATACACCCATCATTAATATGTGTCCAACTTTTTTACAGAATAGTACATGTCAGATACTCTCTGGAGCCCCATCTCACCTCCAGAACTGTGAACTTGACTGGTTACCCCTCAGGCTGCCTGCACAGCTGACAGCCCAAAGATTCGCTTTCACTGTCATCCTCAAAAGTCTCTTCAAGTTATCCATCCTTTCCAGTTCCCATTCCTGTGTGTGTGTGGTGTCCTCCTTGGGTTTGACCCTCACCTGCTGAACACATTCTCTAGAAACATGGCAAGAAAGGGACATGAGAGAATATGAGTGTCTTAGGATGTCACTATTTTACTCTTACTGATGTGACTGAGATGGTTCACCTCAGGATTTTAGGGTGTGAGAGTTTTTCTTATAATTTTCAAGTCATGGCACAAGATGTGGTATTGACATTCTAACTCCTTCCTGACCTCCATCCATTCTGTGTGTGCTTGAGTGCACACCTGTGTGTGCACCTAGGGAGGCTGGTGGTCAGTATTACTCTATTTCCACCTGCGTCTTTAGAGACATGTTTCTCAGTGAGCCTGGAGTTCATCTGCTGACTAGATAGCTTGGCAGTGAGCACCCTGGATCCTCCTGTTTCTGCCTTCCAGTTCTGAGGTCACCCTGCATGTTGACAGGCCATGCTTTTCACACATGTGCTAGAGGTTTGAACTCAGTTCCACATGCTTGAGCTTGCAAGCCTTTGACCTATAGAGCCGTCAAATACTTACACAGTTTCCAATAATGAAAATAACTGAAAGTAGTATCACTGTATTTAAAGGATAAAGGCAAGAAAGAAGACAAAGAGCTGGGGGCTGGAAACATGGCTCAGCGGTTAAGAGCACTGACTGTCCTTCCAGAGGTCCTGAGTTCAATTCCAGCAACCATATGGTGGTTCACAACCATCTGTAATGGAATCTGATGCCCTTTTCTGGTGTGTCTGAAGATAGCTACTGTGTACTCATATATATTTTTTTTAAAAAAGAAGACAGAGAGCTTAATTCTGTCTACCACATTAGAGAGAGATCTTTTTTCTTTATTCCAGGTATTTTAAGAGTCATGACTGCTGTGGAGTGGATAGTTTTTAGCTTATTAGTAGTCTGTAGGACGTGCCTTCATTTCTAGAAAAGATTTTTACAACTTTTCATAGATAATTTCTTTCTTTCTTCCTTTTTTTCCTGCTCTGTTCTTTTTGGAGTTTTTCTTACATTTACATTTTCCTTCCTATTTCCTTTTCTTACATTACATTTTCCTTCCTATATATGTTCTAGAAAATTACTAAACTTACTAAAACCCTGTATAAATAAATTTTACTTGTAGCTGTGTATGGTGTGCATGTGTGTACGTGTTTGTGTGTATGTGTGCCCCAAGTCCTCACCCAGTCTTTGGAGCACCACATAACCCAGTCCCAACTGGTGATAACAGGAGAGCCCAGTATGTTCTTGCTGTGAGTCTCTCATAAATTATGGCAAACGTTGGAAATCTAGGATTGGAATTGGCTCCCTGCCCACTTCTCCTTTTGCAGATGTTGGCTTGATGCCTTTTCTGATTTGCTTTTTAATTACAGTATCTATCTGTTTCCCAAAAGTTTTTGTCTCATGTAACCAAGGCTGGCCTCAAATGAATTGTTTAGCCAACAGTGGCCTTGAACTCTAGATCCTCCCGTTCTACTACAAGATTCCAATCTAGAGATGCCTATTTTTATACATAAACATTGACTTTGGCCACAATGTTGATCATGTGTATGAGTGCCAAGTCCTGTCATGAGAGGTTTGCTTCTGCCCTAGCTGTTATTTCTCTAACCCTTCGCTCCCTGACTCCCAACTAATGGTCATCTTATAGAGAGGAGGGCACAAATGCTGATGCACTGGGAGTTGCAGGGGTTTACCAGTTCTTGTTTGAGCTAGTGCTTCAAATGCTTGTGTGTTTAGATGGAGTCGTCTATGCCTGGGGCCATAATGGATACAGCCAACTGGGGAATGGGACCACCAACCAAGGCATTGCTCCTGTCCAAGTCTGTACTAATCTCTTGATCAAGCAGGTGGTTGAAGTAGCTTGTGGTTCACATCATTCGATGGCTTTAGCAGCTGATGGAGAGGTAAGTTTGCTCTTTGATTTATTTTTAAAAACTGTCATAAACTGCATGATACAAAAGTTATTTCCATAAGCATGTTGAGTGCACAGCTCAGTAGCACTAAGTACAGTCACATTGTTTGGTCTCACAGATCTCTTTCATCCTAAAAAGCTGAAGCTCCAAATCTGTTAAATGTCAGTTCTCCTTGGCACTGTAACTGACCACTCTAGGTACTGCCTGTACATAGAATCAAATAACATCCAACAGTTGGTGTCCCTGAGGTTCATTCATGTCTATGGTGTGTGACATTTTCATACATATATGAACAATGTATGTTGATCCTTACTCTACCACTCTTCTAGATCCCTCCAGCATGCTCCTCTTATCTACCTTTGTGTTGCTTTTGGGGTTGGGGTGGGGGTAACCCACTGAGTTGGTGCTGCTGGACTATTGACTGACCTTGTTATCCTGTACAGGTAACCATAACTGCAGTGAGCTCTTTGGTGCACAGTCATGTCTTGCCCAGAAGACAGCATTTCACAGTACTTTTCCAAGTATTCTTTTTTAAGGCTGAATGATATACCATCTCGTATTCATTTATATATATACACATACATATATGTTACATTTTGTTCATGTGTGTGCAAGGAAGTATTAGGAATTGAACCGATGGCTTCACACATGCTAGGCAAGTGCTCTATCCTAGGCCCATTTCATTATCTTGAAGAATATATCGGGCATTCCCACTATTCAGCTATTGTAAAAATCTCCTGCTTTACTTGTTACACCTTATAGATAAATAACTAAACAGTAAAACCCATGTGAATACATTCTTTCTCCAGTAATGTTTGAGCCATGTAGTCAGAATCACCATTAGCTGGGCTTGGTATGTAAATGTCCATAGTCTCAGCACCAAAGACTTGAAAGCAGGTTGGCGATTTCTAGGCTAGCCTATGCTACAGAGGAAGAACTTGTCTCAACAAATGAAAAAATAAACTAACAAAAAGTTTTGAATAAATGTTTTTATTGCGTTTATTTGTTTATTTGTGGGCTATGCCTTGGTGAACATGTAGAGACTTCTATGGAAGTCCTCTCCTTTTACCATGTATGCCTGGAGATGGAACTCAAGAGCTTTACATCTTGTTTATTTCAAAAAACCCTTTTGATGAGAAAACAGTGTGCAAGGTCATGTTCTTTGCCATTATTACAAATCCAATATGATATGTAAGCTCCTAAGGTCCCTTGTCTTAGGGTATATTTTGTTCTTCAGTGTTTATAATAATGTTGAAGGGATGCATCTTTCCCAGTATTCTAGTGAGTAACGTGTTCACCCTCAGGTCCCCTGCTTATCTGGAAGGTTAGTCACCCTGTTCACTCTCCCTCTGATTCACCTCATGCCTTTGCTCAGGTCTTATCTCTTGCTGGTCTAGGACCATTGGTCTTTGTTAAGTAGCTTTGAGATCCACCTGTCCAGTCTTACTTCCCTCTGTGATTTCTTAAGCATGAATTAGGTCATCACATTGGTCCTTGTTGAAAGTTCCCCAGAGGTGTTAATTAGTTCTACCATGTGGGAGCAAGTTAGAGAGAAAAAGACCACAAAGCCGATGGTGAGCAGGGTTTCATGGCTGGGATGTACCAGAGGAAGGCATAGCACACAGGCTATAGCCAAACCCACTGGCTCCTTGCCTATGGCTTCTTCACAGGAACCATGGTCCCCACGTGACATAAAAGGCAGTGGCATTCTAAAGGAATATTTCAGAAGTACCAGAGGAATGATTATTAAAGTTAGACAAATTTTGCTCATTTCTGAAGCCTAGATTCTTACTTTGTTTCGGTTGTTAGCATATTTTACTTTGGATAATGGTGCACTATTAAACTACATATTCCTGTGAATGTCCCTTGGTGAAGTATAGGTTATTTTTCTTGAACCTATAAAATACATATTTCATCCAGGTTTTCATAGTCATAGCACATTTTCTTCAAATATACGAACATAGGTTATACTGTTGTTGTCTGGATATCATCAGGCATGTGAACTTAGAATGTGTCACAGGGAAGGAAGAGGCCAGTGTAGAATATAGAAGCCACACTGGGGGTGTGTGAGTACTGCTTGTCATAGCAAAGGCATGGGGTGAAGACAGAGTCTTAGAACTCCTGCTAGCATTGGAAGAGGTTCTTCTGCCATTCAGCCTCTCTGATCTCCATTCCCTCCTGCAGGCCCCTACATCCTTCCTAACACATCTCCTCCTAACCTCGCCCTACTTATTGATAAGCCATCTAGGTACAATTAGTACTGCCCATGTGTGTGTGTGTGTGTATGGTCATTCACTGGAAACTGGTGCAGGCAGTGTCATGAAAGAAGAAATGGGAAGAAAGTAGTGGCTGGAGGCTGTGGCGGGGTGTTGTAAAATGCTGTTTTCTGGATATAACGTCGTCATCATACTCAGAAACTCACAACAGCTGTGGATGCCCACATAAGACCAAGTCAACCTAAATTTGCATAATAGATGGGGAGATATCACCAGGTTCCATTCCTTACTGAAATCTATTGGCAGTTGTTAACTGCTGTAGCATAGAAACCTGTTTTTATGTCTCCAATAAAAATCTAGTGTTCCCAGGGCTCCTAATGAAGGAGCTAGAGAAAGTACAAAAAGAGCATGCGTGTGTGTGTGTGTGTGTGTGTGTGTGTGTATGTAAAACATAAATATTATAAAGAGGTGAAAGGATCCTCAGCAGAGCTACAGGAGTTTTAAGGAGACCTGAGAGGTAAAAGCTGGTAGAGGTGCAAGGAGAGTCTCTGTGGAGTGAATGAAGCCAGGCTGGGGCTCTGGAGGAGAAGTGAGAGCTGGGGCTGCTAGAGTCAAAGCGCACATCAGAATTGAGCTTCAGAAGCAAGGTGAAGTAGAGGCTCAAGGGGCACAAGGTAGGGTTGGGTCTAAGGAGTGGATGGGCATATGGATGAATTGCAGGTCCAGACAGATTGCATAGGCCTTGTCAGCAGGGTGTCCATGTTCATGTGAAGTCCCTAGGACAGTTAGGAATTCTCTGCTTCCTGTTCACACTGTCAGATGAAGTTCTTTGAGGTCTGCACCACTGCGGAGTTAGCTTTCCTCTTTATGGGATACAGGTGCAAGGGTTGCACCTTTTTCTTAGTCTGGTGTGTCCGAGACGTTCTTGTGCTTGGCTTTTCTGGTTCCTACAGTCCCAGTTTATTATATTGATAAACTTATATAGTAGTGCCCTCACTCATCACTTTCCTGCTATCATCCCTGAATACTGTCTTGTGGGTGATGTCAGACAAATGGTGCTGTTTACGTGACCACTATGAGTCATCCTCCATAGTAGAGTAAAAAGCTGCTTATAAAATGGACCCTGTCAGGGCAAGGTACAGTCCAAAAACCATTTCACACAATGTGAAGTAACTTAGAGCAGGGCTCATCCCAGCGGATGAGAGGACTTACCCAGGGCCACTGTATGGCATTACCGTGAAGGTTAAGTAGGTAAGGGCACATCAAAAGCATTCAAAGCCATGCCAAAGGTCTGACAACCGGTTTCCCCTTCTCTTGTAGTTATTTGCTTGGGGCTATAACAACTGTGGTCAGGTGGGATCAGGATCCACAGCCAATCAGCCAACTCCTCGGAAAGTTACAAACTGTTTACACACCAAGAGAGTGGTCAGCATTGCCTGTGGTCAGACCTCCTCCATGGCTGTTCTGGACAGTGGTGAGGTGCGTGCTGTACATTTCCCTTTCCCTCCGCCTCCATTCTAGAGGTGCCAGCATGGAGAGGAGAGCTTGTCTTGGTTAAATGACCTCCATCTAAGGACCAGCTAGCCCGTGTTCAGTCCTCGGAATGACTACAGATCTGAAGACTTCAAGTCTGGTGTCTCAGACTATCTGTAGCATTTGTCATTGTTTTGCTTCTGTGGGTGACATGCACATGGAACTCTACTGAAGGGCATTTCAGTTGTTTTTGTCTTTTTGCTGTTGTGAATAATGTTACACTGATTTTCTGTTATGTGTATATATCTTAATATATTATGCAGGTATTTCTATAGAATAAATTCCCATCATAGAAGTTCTAGGTCATGAAATATGTCATTAAGAATATGGACAAGCTATTGCAGATTCCTCTCCGGAAGGCCAGTGCCTCTTAAACTTTTGGCTTTGATGAAATTATTGACGTGGCCACCTCTTGCTCTCTGCCCCTCTCTACTGTGTCCTGAAAGCACCACTGTCATTTGCTACATCAGTGCAGGGCTTGGTACCACCGGAAGTACAAGTAGGCTTCTAACTGAACTTAATCTTTAAATCTTTTAAAATCAGTTCGTCTTAGACTTTGTTACTATGACCTTCCTTGGATATCCCAAACCATTCACTCTCCTGACTAGCCTGTACTAGCTGCTGCTTTCAGCAAGTGATGCATGCCATTAAATAACACCGAGGGACCACCCAGTTCTGTGATTCCTCGTCCAACCCCTTTCTTTCCCATTCTCTCTCTTGGTTCCCTGTCACTTTCTAGCTCATTGCCTATGAGAGTTCAACTTGTTTACTGCTGGAACATGAAATTACCTATTAAATAGTTTTTCTGTCAGTCACCCATTTACCCTTCTCTCTGTGAGCTTTTAAAAATGAAAGTCTAATCTCTGTTTTTAAATATTGTAGTAAAAATTTCTTTTTTGTTTGATTGTTGGCCTCTTTGTTTTTGAGATGGCATCTTGATGTGTAGCACTTGCTGGTCTGGTACTTGATATGTAGCCCAGGCTGGCCTTGAATTTGTGGCAGTCAGTCTCCTTGATGTTGCTCTTAGAGCTAGGATTATAAGCATTCACGTAATACCAGGCTTTTTTAAAAATCAGTTTATTATCTCACTCTTCTTTTCTCCTACCGCTTTTCTACCTTTTACCGTCAGTTTCTCTATGACGTCCTGTGTGCCTTCTGCCTGGAATGCCATCTTCTTACTCTGCATGGCGCTTCACTTTCCAAAGCCTTTCCTAACTAATAGTCCCCCTTAGAAGAAAGCCTGTTCTCACTGTTCCTGCCATGCCTTGATGACCTCTGGCATGGCTCCTGCTACCCACTCACCAAGTGTGCACATGTTCTTTGCCTCAGTTAAACTTGGGCTAAGACTCCTCCTTAGTGCCTTTACTATGTAGAATGTGTGGTAGGTGCTTCTGATCATCAGTGAAGTCATGAGGTAGGAATAGATGGTCAGTTCAATCCTTATCACCCTCAGAGCCTCTGAATTCCACATGCAGGATCTCATAGTATACAGTACAGGGTCTGGAGGATCTGATTTGTTTAGGACAGGGCTTCTCTTCCCATTGGCAGGTTCCACAGTCCTGTCTTCTCTCCTCTCAGGTGTATGGCTGGGGCTACAATGGCAATGGACAGCTGGGCTTGGGAAACAATGGCAACCAGTTGACCCCAGTGAGAGTGGCGGCTCTGCACGGCATGTGTGTGAACCAGGTACACATTACATTTTCTTGCCAGGCAGCCCCTCCCACCTTCCCACACTGATGGTGCTGGCCATGTCTACTTCTCTCCTTGGGATCTCCAGGCTCATTGCACTCGAGCTCTACTGGAGCAGTCCTACTCCTGAAGGTCTTGAGACAAGATTTTGGGGGTTGGACATGCGTTAACGTCACTCTTGCTCCAGCCCACTCCCCATCTCATGGCTCCCACATGACGGCAGATGTGTCGGTGGTTAATTCTTTTGTCATTCATCTCTGACAGCTCTTCATGCCCTCACCTTTTACACTTTAATGTTTTAGCTTTTCAGTTTTTCCATGAGAAAAGGGAAACCTTTTGGACATGGTCTTCTTCAGAGAGTAAAGAAGCTCCTGAAGCAGTTCAGTGGTCAAAGGGTTGGGGTTCTCTGGTGCTTCTGACTCTCCCAGCAAACGCAGTGTACACATGCAGCTGACCTGGCCTTCTGCAGAGATGGTTGGGCTAACAGTTGGTTGTCCTGCCCTGCCTGCCTTGTAGTGTGGTAACCTGTTGTGTTTCCTTGCAGATTGTCTGTGGTTATGCACATACACTAGCACTCACAGATGAGGGCTTGCTCTATGCCTGGGGAGCTAACACATATGGGCAGCTGGGAACTGGAAGTAAAAATAACCTGCTGAGCCCAACACAAATCATGGTGGAAAAAGAAAGGTAAATTGGCCATGCCATGTCTCAGAGACTATGCATATGTGGCCTTGGAACTGTAGCAGAGCTGTGGTATTTGTCTTGTGACTCTTGTTTATTTACATTCTCATTTTGATCAAAATGGTTTATAAGTCAGAATGAGCATGTGTGATCTTGCTCTGTCTTCTGAGGCACGCACTCGTGATTTGTAGAAAGTAAACTTCTTGATTCTGAGAGACTTAGAGTTGTGCGTTACGAGGTGGATTGTCTAGGGTCTACAGTCATACTGAAACTCAAAGTGCAGCACTAACTCTGCACCAACTAAATTCACTTTTAAATAATTAAAATTGCTTTTTAAAAGGCATTATCTGTTTATTGATTTTTGTTTAATGTCTGCTATTGGGCTAGATACTTAATATTTGTTCATCAGACTGTGAGTTTTTATGCAGAGTGTTTGTTTAGGACCCTGCCTTAGGAGTTCTGAGAAAACTGAAGCAGGTCTGGCATTTGGTTTGCAATGTTCAGGGTCTGTGAGCCCCAGCCCAGTGGTATTCATCTTAATGAAGATGCTGAACTCAGGATGGAGATTGGGGGGGGGGGTATCTATAAGGAAATGCTGTATTGAAGATAAGATTTATGAGGGGGTATGGTGGAGAGGAAAGGGATAGTTGAATAAGGAAAGTGACAATAAGTAACTGAGTCTGATCCCCAGGACCCATATTTAAAAAGCCAGATGTAGTGGTGTGTGCTTGTAAATACAGCACTGGGAAGGGGGAGACAGGGGGATGCCAGGAACTGGCCAGCCTAGCCTAGTGGGAGTTATGGGCCAGTTAGAGACCCTATCTCCATAAAAAGCTTTAAGGTACCCAGCATTATACCCGAGGTTATCTTCTGGCCTTGACACAAATGGGCACTCCACCCTCACACCCCCCCATGAAAACACACACACACACACACACACACACACACACGAAAAGTAGGTTTTTCTAAGGTTTTTTTTTTTAAGCTTAATGTGTATATATGAGTTTTTGCCTGGGTGTATATGTGTGCATTGTGTGTGTGCTGGTGTCTGTGGAGTCAAAACAGTGTCTCAGAACTTCTAGAGCTGGAATTACGTTGGTTGTGAATGACAACAGTGCTGTGACCCAAACCTAGGCCCTCGGCAAGAACAAGAAAGTGTTCTTAACCTCTGAGCCATCTCTCCAGCCCCAGTAGTTTTTATTTAATGTTTATAGTCCTAGAACAGTGAAGACATTTTGTCATTGTCCACTGTCCTCATTGACTTTAGCTTCCAGTCTCTTTCCAGGTTTGCCTCAAAATTATGTATTATTTATATATTCCAACCTCAGGATAACCTTAGGTGAGAAGTGTGGTCCTCAGAAAGAGACAGAGAGAGAGAGGGCTCTGTGTGTGTGTGTGTGTGTGTGTGTGTGTGTGTGTGTGTGTGAGGTCGGGGATATTTCCTGATCTTTGCTTATTATAAACAGGATTTATTGCTCCTATCAGTGATCTTGGGCTGACTTGTATGTGAGCTGTTCAAACACGAACTTGTAAATTTCTCTATGGAGTGTGCTGGAGACTAATGTGATAAGGAAGTAACAAGAATCTTCCTTAATTTTTCAGGGTTATAGAGATTGCAGCTTGTCACTCCACCCATACATCTGCTGCCAAGACACAAGGTGGGCACGTGTACATGTGGGGCCAGTGCCGGGGCCAGTCGGTGATCCTTCCGCACCTCACCCACTTCTCCTGCACCGATGACGTGTTTGCCTGCTTTGGCACCCCGGCTGTCTCCTGGCGCCTCCTGTCTGTAGGTAAGCTGCCTAAGCCCGCTTCCACCCAGGGTCACCAAGTCCCATTCCCTACATAATTGGTTACTGTAAGTTGTTTGGGTCCTAGGATGTTTTCTGTATGCTAGTTTTAATGCTTTTCCCGAATAATAATCAAATTCCTTTAAAGTTCATGAAACACTTCTGTGGTCTTATTTTTTTCTTGCCTAAGTACTTCTATTTTCGTTGAGTTCATATTTAATAACAAAATTAGCCAATACAGTCAAGTGGCGTTTAGTCCATTCACAATGCTTTGCACCCACGTTGCACCATATTAAGCTCCAAATGTTTTCACCACTCAAAAAGACAAGCACAACTCCCCAAGCAGCCATGCCTCTCCCTCATCCACTTTTCATGAAAAAGAAGAATTAAGCTGCTGCTGAACTTAAGGAGAAACAACATGTTTTAAAATGTATTTTACCATTTCAGTTAGTGTAACATAATGTATATTTGCAATAAATACAATGACCAAAAGAAAAGAGAAGAAAAAAAAAGAAATTTGGTTCAGTGAGTGGGACCATTTGATTATAATCACATTTTTGTTTAGCATACACAGCCAAATAAGTCAGTACAGCACAGCCTGATACTCCATTTGTTCTTCCAGCTGGCCTGAGTATGAAAGGCTTCTTCAGGTCTTTGTATGTTGGTGTGCAGAGATCTTCTTCAGTACACTATTTAATACTGTTTGGAGAGTAAAACTAGACACTGGCCTTATCTCATACATGACTACGTTCCTAGTATTGGTCATAATAGATCAAGAGGGGAGAGGGTCTATTCTGTGAGAAGATGCTGAAGCACCTATGAAAACCTTTGTTTTGAGCGACTGGTTAGCCATCATTCATGCCCTGGACATTCTCACCTTAGTCACTCCCATTCTTTTCTCTGAGTCCTTTAGGCTGTGGGATGAAGGAAGACTGGTCCTTCATATAAGGCATCATTGTTTTTCAAAGCAAGCAACACTCCCGGTTCATCCATTGTTCTCAGCCCCGGACAGTGGACACTTGTCTGCTTTGCCTCAGTACCAGCCTCTGGGTAGATCTTTCTCAGGGTCGTTTGTTATTTTTGTTCCTTCATACATATAAAGTATTGGATGGATTTGGACTGGATCCTCTACTGTGTTCACAAAAACACCACGCTCCTAGGTAGACTCCTCACAGCAGCTCATGTCAGGCCGCGCCATCGATTTCCCTGCAAATGCTTGAGTCCGTATAGGGAAGGACAGCATGGGAGTATTAGTGCTTTACTATGAATTTTCAGAGCTAATGGCTAAAAAAAGTTTCTCTGCTTGAGAACTATTGCATGGTCAGATGTTTTGGATTCTTCACCTTGGTTTGAATATGCCAACTAACTACCCAAATCAGAGCCAAGAAGTTCTCAGTGTTTCAGTCAAGGAAAATTGCGAAGCAGTTAGTACCAGAAGAGAAACTGCTATGCTCATGAGAGATCAGTTGTATCCAATAAACTACCTGTGAGGTTTATTTTTAGTGCATATTTTCATGTTCAGTTACACAGGAAGACTGTCATTTGACTCCCCCATACTCATTTAGGGTTTTTTTGGTTTGTTTGTTTGTTTGGGTTTTTTTTTTTTTGGTAGTTTATAAATGAATTACTTTAATACTGGGAAGTGGGTTTGTCAACTGAGTCATGAGCTTTATTGGCCAGAAATAGAGTGAATGGGACAGCATAATTATCTTTGGAAGCCTTTCATGCCGACTGTCTCTTGAGCTTTGTGTGTTAACAGTGTCTCTGTTGCCTTCAGAGCATGAAGACTTTTTAACAGTTGCAGAGTCACTGAAGAAAGAATTTGATAGTCCAGAAACTGCTGATCTAAAGTTTCGAATTGATGGAAAATATATTCATGTCCATAAAGCTGTTCTGAAAATCAGGTATTTTTGCATGATTTTGGAGCTATCAGTAACGTTAGTATTTCCACTTGTTTATTACAGCACAGAATAGATACTCAGAAGAAATGGCTATGGCAGTACAAAGAAGTGTGGCAACTTAGTGTCTTTAGCAGGTAGTTACGACTTGTTACCCAGGAGGATTTTGACTTGTGTTCATGCAACTTTTAGGAAATGAGGGGAGTATAAATATTTATGGCTTTTGGAATGTTTTGTTTTTGGTTTTTTCTGTTGTTTAGTTCTCTGCAGTCCTGGACATTGTAGCCAGTACTTGTGCATACTAGGCAAGTATCCCTAGTTCTTATCTTTTTTTCCAGATTACAAATAGGCTAGCAATATAGCTCAGTAGTACAGCACTTGTTTAGCATGGCCAGTGCCCTGGTTTGATTTCCCAACCGTAAAAAATGAATGAATTAATAAATTAAAAATAGTTTTTGTAGATACTTTATTTGCATGCTGACTTCGTCAATGAGGATCCTCCTCTTCCGTTCAAGGTCAGGCTGCCCTTCAGGGATACAGATTGCCACCTAGAGAAAAGTTGTTTCAATAGAATAAGTGGCAGGAGTTCCTGAGTGAATGTGAGGGACTGAGCACTAATTAGTAATGATTGAATGATTGTTTACTTAGATTTCCACTACAGAGAAAACACATGAAAACTCAAACCATTGAATTAATCGCTTATGTCTTTGTGGTGGTTGGAGATACAGTTCAGTTGGCAGTGTATTTGCCTACCTTGTGAGAGTCCCAGGGCTAGAACTTGCATTGCAGCAGACTGGTACTTCCCACCATTTTTTGGGTGGAAGCAGCAGAATAATAAATTTTAAGACAGCTGCAAAACTCTATGTTGTTAATTCCTTAGACCAATGACTATATGAACCACAGAAGTAGATGAAAAGATCATTAGACGTGTTTCTGCCTATGACTCTGCTCAACTAAGAGTGTGGTGTGTGTGTGTGTGTGTGTGTGTGTGTGTATCTTCTAAAACTTTTCTAACTCATTACTCCATTACACCTTGCTTAGAAATATTTTTTAACTTCTCAAAGTAACTATCCCTGAACCATTTTTTTTATGACTCTGAATGAATATTATATATTTCTGTACCATATTTCACTCTACCACTAAGCTACATTCCCAGCCCTCACTGTGTTGTTTAAAATGCATTTCTGCATACCTAAAACCAAAAACAAATGATCCAAACATTTGCTTAGAGTGGGGACTGATGGACACAATGCTGTTGAAGTACTAGGAACTTCTAGGCTCTTTAACTAATTGATACTGTTAAGTGGTGATACCAAGATGAAAGTGATTTTAATCAAGTGTACAAAAAAGTCCTTGCATAGCAAATACTTTTGGTGTTAATAGTTAGTGACCCCAGCTTATGCCAGCACAGAAGATAAAGGGTACCTCTAATATCTGTTTATTTGAACTCAGCCTTCCCATTAAGCCTTTGCTTTTGTTGTAGGTGTGAGCACTTTCGATCCATGTTTCAGTCCTATTGGAATGAGGATATGAAGGAAGTGATAGAGATAGACCAGTTTTCTTACCCTGTGTACCGTGCCTTTCTCCAGTACCTCTATACAGACACAGTGGACCTGCCACCTGAGGATGCTATAGGTACTGCATTTGGACTGGCCAGGCCATGTGGCCATCGCTGTCTCCTGTTCTCAGAGCTGTAACATATAGTAATTTACAGGTGTATTGACTTTTATATACTTAAAAAGTATTTAAGTAAACATCTCTAAAATGTTAGTATCATTTAAAATTATGGACATAGTTTGTAACTATAAACTTATTTTAGATTTTTTAATATGAGAGTGTGAGTTTCTGATGCATTTAACCTTTTAGGAATAAAATAAAGAAGAGAATCTCCTCTCTTACTCTTTTACTCTGGAAGAAAGTATAGAAAGTAAACACAAGCTGCTGGCCATGAAATGCCTGTGTTGTCAGTCCCAGCGTCCCAGCACTGCGAGCTGCTGAGATCTCGTTCTTCTACCTTGCAGGCCTTTTGGACTTGGCAACGTCATACTGTGAGAACAGACTGAAGAGGCTTTGTCAGCACATCATCAAGCGAGGAATTACTGTGGAGAACGCCTTTTCATTGTTCTCTGCTGCAGTCAGATATGACGCAGAGGTAACACAGAAGTGCCCCGGCTCCCTCGCCGTCAGCCCACTTCCCGCTCTCCTGTGACACAGCATGGCTCGTGTCACCTCCTTTAGTGACTCAGATGAAACCTGCCTTTGCTTCTTTACGTCTCTGTTCACAGTCAGAGTCACTGTTTGTCTGCTTTGCTTCTAAGGAACTGGCAGGAGGCTGCACAGTGGGCGTGTACAGTGCTGGACTCAGCCGGGCTGACGGCAGCATGCTTTACTTTCAGTCTGCCAATCAGTGCATCTGCCTGTCCCAGACCCACTCTACCGAGTCCACCGTCAGAGGCCCAGGGTGCGGTGGACTTTACATCCGTGTGGGTCTGGACTTCTGTCCCTGTCCTGTAGATCAGTTCCTCTCTGAAGAACTTACTGTATACTACCTCTTTTTTTTAACTTAACAGTTTTTAGTGCACATGCATTGTGTGTGTGTGTGTGTGTGTGTACATGTCTGGATAACTCTGGGGAGTCAGTTTTCTTCTTCCACCTTTACATGGATTCCAAGGATCAAAGGCAGTTGCTAGGCTCTGCAGCAGATGTCCTTACCCACTGAGCCATCTCAGCAGTTCCCATTTTGTGAGTTTTAAACTTAGTTGGATTTCAGAGCTGCATTTCTCAGATTTCTAGAGTCTGATGAGTGTTCTGGAGTGTGTTTGCCATTGAACTTTTCTGACTGAGCCGAGCCACAGACTCTGAGCAGAAGCTGCCCCTGGTTGGGTATGCTACAGCACCCAGTCCACGTGCTGATGCGTGGCAGCTGAGGCTGTTGAACCGTGAAGACAGGCTGCAGGAGACATTGTTAATGAACTCAGAGCTGACCTGGTTGGTGTTACAGATTCATAAAAAGTAGAAGGCTGGCTTTGCTAAGGACATCAGAAGCCTGTATTTTAGAGGTGTTTTGTCATTTGACAATGCAGTCTCCAATAACTGGGAATTTATCAAAGACTCACATTCTGGCCCTTGAGGTGTAGCAGAGGACAGACAGACTTCCTGTCTGTGACACTTAGAGATTGAGTTAGCCATTATGTCTTTTATTTTCAAAATGGATCCTATTTTTGTTTGAGGTTCTTTTATGGTAATAAATATTTCACAAGGTCAAGTGCAGCTGACTGTGGAGTCTGACACCAAATGGAAATGTGGTTAACGTGAATTATAGCTAATGAAAGATGGAGAGGGCTTTGCTTCCCCCCTTCCTATACCACTAGGAGCCTGTGCTAGACTCATTCTTATACAACAGTAGAATTTTAAATTGCATTGATTGTAACTTTAATTGTTTTCAATTACTACTTTTAATGATGGTTCTTAAACACTTTAACCTCCCTTTTAGCCCACCACCCACCAGAGGTAGGGGGGATGTGGCCCTGTTTAGAAAGGTTCTTTGGAGCAACTCCAGTCAGTGTTGTTTGGAAATCAGCAGTTCAGTTCACAGGTTAACAGTGGAAGCTCGAGCCACTGGCAAAGACTTCAAAGACATCAGCAATCCAGTTTGGTAGAGTTGAGATAGCAAACACGAATCGAATCGGCAGTGGTGGCTTCACCTAGTGAGACAGCCAGGCCTCAGCCTCAGCACGAATCAGCAGGAGGGACCAGGGCCAACAGGAACTCCAGAAAAAGTTCTCAGCTGTGCCTCTCAGTGAAATGAAGATACTGAGACCAACAGCTAGCTGTATAAGCAAGCCTAACTCAGCCCCACCTACTGTCCTTCAAGACCTTTTTATATCCCTTCAAACATCATGTGTCCTCCACTGATCTTGCCTTAGCACGTGTGTCTGTCTCAGCTGGCATCACTCTGCCGCAGAAGCAGCTAGATGCCACGGCACACCTCCAGAAGGTTTTTGGTGCAGTTTCTCTCTATGGAGTCCTGACAAATGGAGCTCAACTCCACAGTGTAAAGAGACCAGTACATGCATGTAGTTAGCAAAGAATCTTTTATCACATGTCCTTTCATGTGCTTACTTTAGCAGAACATCTTTTTTGCTTTATGTCTACTTCAGGAAATATTCCTTCACGAGCCTGTCTGCCTTTAGCTTTTCACCTGTGTTCACTTCAGGAAAACACTCCCTCACGTGTTTGCCCCAGCAAAACACCATCCAACACAACTGACTCCAAAGAACCCTTTTCTCTCCATTTGGAGATTGATTCTAGACTCTTCTTGTGCTTCTCCACATTTCCCATGTTCTGTGATCAATCCTGTTGGTTTACAACAGCCAGGACAACCTGACTAGAGGCTCACAACCTAGATCCTGTTACTGGAAATTTGTTCCCCACTTTCACCTAAAAAGTTTAAATGTTTAGAGGAAAAGGCCAGACATGCACCTTTAATCCCAGCAGTTAGAGTGAAGAGAGGCAGGGGGATCTCGGGGAGCTTGAGGCAGCCTGCTTTGTATATGTGCTTTGCGTAATGAGCTGCAGTCCAGCTGGAGCTACACAGAGAAGACCCTGTCTAAAATAAGAAAAAACAAAAACAACCTTACAGGAAGAAGTCGATGCCGCTGCGGCTGGCAGCAGCCCATGTCCTTTGCTCATCTGTGCTTAGGTATAAATCTATTAAGAGACGACTACAAATGAATGTGATTCCCTGGAGCTTGAAACCATGTGGGCAGAGTCGGTGCTCAAAAACACATGCTGAATTGAGTAATTGGATATGTTTGAAACACCAAAAATATATATTGAATGGACAAATATGTTTAAGACACTTCACTATAAAGTACTTAAGATATCATACAAGCCTTACATTCCACAAACATGACACATGCATGTAGAAAGGAGAAGAGTCCTCGTGGTACACTTAGATTGTGACACCGAGCTGTGTGATCGATGAGTGAATGTTTATATTTATTTCCTAATATCTTGAAATGTAGCAAGTGACCATAGTATTGAGTGCTCAAGTCAAACCCATTTATTATGTATGTTGTTAGTTGATCAGAAGTAACTGAGATTGGTTATCAGTTACAAAAACTAATTTTGGAAGCCCAGCTTTCGGTAGCAGATGCTGTGCCAAGAAGATGAAGGCAGTGCACTACTCAGTTACCTGCTTCGTAATCGTCCAACCCCTCCATGCACCTTTTGGGGGAAACTTGAAGTTTATGTATAAAAGAAATGCAGCTTAGTAGCTGTGGGTTCAAAAGCAGCGCTATGGGAACATCCTAGGAATGCCCACCGTCAGACTTGGTACACTTCCCAGCAGCCTTGGAGGAGGAGCACTTCACAGTGCTCCAGCGCAGAGCAGTGCGGAACTAAAGCCCGACCTCACCATCGCAGCTCCTCGGTGCTGCTGCACGGAATGTGTTTACACACCAAGGGGAGCACATGGATTCCCTTCTCACAGGAGAGGTCTGAAAGGGACTCTGGGGGTTCAGGGCTTTGCTTTGAGAGCTAAGCAGTCAGCGTTGTTATTGTTGTACTGGAGAGGGTGAGATTACATCTTCCTTAGCCTCAAAATTCTTAAGATAGCAAGAGAAAGTCTCTCTCTCTTACACACACACATAATTACACATTTAAATATGTTCTGTAAAACAAAAGTGGAGGCCATGCTGGTCTGGAATGTTTTATATTTGATACACTGAGGTAAACTATGCGGTTTTTGCGTTTGGCCAAGCTGGGATGGTGATATTTACCACCAGGAATGGATCTCACTGTTGGGGATAGAGAACCCTGGACAACCTGTTTCACTGGCCGGGTGATCTTTTAAAGAATGAGTAGTGTTTCACTATTACCACTGTAAAGTTTTGTGAAGTAAGAACACCACTGACTAAATAAGAATTTACTGATTGCTATTTTAGCATTTTAAACCAGAGTTTTGGGGTCACTAACCCAGTGTTTTAAGAAAATTGGAAGAAAGAAAAAACAACTTGGTTTTCAGATTGATGACTGGAATACCTTCATCATGAAAGCTTTGGAGTGGGAGCCCATGAGGGCTCGTGGGTAGAGGTCCCTGCCATGCAGCCCAGCAGGGACCCATTCCTGAGACGGAGAGGACCAGCTCTGCAAGGGGTTCCTGCCTCACATACACACAGAATATACTTGTTTTTATTTTGGATTTTTTTCAAATTAGCGATTTTAAAATTTGTTGTTTCCTTTTAATTCCAGTAAATCTGACACTGGATCTACCCTAGATCCACTTTGTAATTTCTCACAGACTTATAAGTTGTAGTTCCTCGTGTGAAGACTGAGCTTTATTTACATGCTCTCCTCCCACAGGAAGGCAAGATCCCTCATCTAAAGGTTGGAGAGTTCCTTACAGCTTACCAGTCAGAGATTTGGTTGAAAAGCTTTTGTTTAGTATTGTTTGCATTCATACATTGGAGTGCTCTCAGTAAACACATCAATCTATTTCTTAAGTTTTTGTTTGTAATTTTGACATAGAAGGCAATACTAGGGCCCTGGTATGTGAATGTGTGTGGTAACAGACACCATTTCTGTACTGTTCTTCACTGTCTAATGTTTGGAGTTGGTGACTTCCATTCACCTATTTGAGAATGCTAATTTGTAAATACACTTGTCTAGGATTCACCACATTCTTATGAACAGCATGCTATAAAATGTCATATATTATTTGGAGCTTTAAAATTGAAGTCATTTTTATTAGGAGACCTGGAAAGTCAAGTTTGTGAGAATTTTGTTTAATACCTTTTTAGGCAGGCCACATATTTTCATCTATTTCCATAAACCTTCTAGTCTTTAAGCTAGCCCACATCTTAATATTCTGCTTTCATAAATGTAACAAAATATGTATGGACTAAAATAGCATTGGGCTTTGTACATTGCTTTGAGATACTTGCAGTATGTGCTAACTGTGGGCGGCCCTAGATGATTTTGTGGCCGTGTGTGGCTGTGTGTGGCTGTGTGTGGCTGTCACACTTGAGTTAGGGAAACCTTGCTTTTCCTGTGCTCTGAGTAGATGGCAGGTGGTGTTCTGATGACACGGTGTGAGGCACCTGGTCTCCAGTGTCTCTTCTGGGAAGGGTAAGGGAGTTGGGACGAGCTGAGAAACAGTTCCCAGTTAATAAACAAAGGCCTCTCCCTGTTCTTGTTTTTGTCGTATGTGTCCAGGATTTAGAAGAATTCTGCTTTAAGTTTTGCATCAATCATTTGACAGAAGTTACCCAGACTGCTGCGTTCTGGCAAATGGATGGTCCCCTGCTAAAGGAGTTCATTGCTAAAGCCAGTAAATGTGGAGCCTTTAAGAACTGAAGCCAAGGCTGCTGGGCTAGGTGTGAGAGCTCTGGGGCACTGGGGGTGCGGTGATCCTGCAGGTAAAGCCCCACATCAGAGACAGTGCTCTGTAGGAATATATGAAGGATATTTGCTTCTTGTGAGTCCGTTTTTTACAACTCTTGTGTCTAGATATGTATGTTTTACATGTGTTTTTCTTACATTTGAACTTTGGGAAAGGATGAAAGTTTACATGCTTTTGTTCTTTTAATTTTGACGAGAGGATGTTTTGAGCTTGTATTAAGAAAGCCAGTAAAATATCCCTAGACCTTTGGCCACAAGCCTTTCCACATGGTCTGTGGGGGCATCAGCACTGTGGGGGTCTCTTAAGAAATATTCTTAATATGCATTAAACCCACTTAAGCAGTCAAGAAATATTTAGGTTTGCTGAGATGCTCTTAAGGGACAGGCACCTA
Organism: Mus caroli; assembly: GCF_978045245.1. Taxonomy (NCBI): domain Eukaryota; kingdom Metazoa; phylum Chordata; class Mammalia; order Rodentia; family Muridae; genus Mus; species Mus caroli. Next base: position 55,436,920 of record NW_028227267.1, read on the forward strand.
GGGCTGAAAAGATGGCTCAGCAGGTAAAGGCTCTTATCACTAAGCCCGATGACTTAACTTGAATCCCCAGAATCCACATGGTGGAAAGAGAGAGCTGACTTACAAGTTGTCCCTCACTACCACACATGTACCATGTCTACACAAAGGCACAATAAAGGAGAAAGAAGAAGAACTAAAAGATGTGGGTCGCTATAGAGAAGTGACAAGAAGTTCCTGTGAGAAGCTGATGGTAAAAGAGCTTTGCTTGGAGAGGAGAGTGTTACAGAAATTAGAGCCCAACTTCCCCCCATTACCCAACAGTGCTTCACTAAGGTTGTGTTTGAGACCAGAGTTCACACGACCATCCCCCTCTCCCTAAAGTTACTCACAAACACATTCTATATGGCTGCTCTTTTCTGACTTGATGTGATTGTTAAAGCCACCCTTCTTACAGGACTCCATAGAATGCTCACCGTTTTCGGTGATGGGAGGAGTCGAGGCCAAAATCCATCAAAACTTAATTGAAGCTTCACCTTCACCTCTCCAGTCTTGGTTTTTTGTTTTGTTTTGTTTTTTCTTTCTTTCTATAATTGTGTTAGGAATACATTTGTCATACGTTAAGCTAGGGCTCCCTAGTCATGCCTTTCCTGAAAAGGTCATTTGTAAAACACTAGGTCAGGGTGGATGGTGGCTGAGGCACCAAAGACAGGCAGGCATGTGTGTTGACAGACAAGATAAATAGGAACAAGAGCTCAAAGCCCCTCTTCCTGATCCTGTCACAGCTGTTACCTGGTGCATGGGTAAGTGACAACTGCCTCCTTAGTGGCAGTTTTCCTGGCCAGGATGATGAGTGGACATTAATCTGAACTGCTATAGTGGATGGACCTTCTGTAGAACCGCAGGCCTATAGACTTAGAGCCTCAAAGCAGAAACTTTAGAACATTTACTGGTGGTCTTACTTGAAAAACTTACCCACGAAAAAGCACAAATTACACCTGCAAATCCACACCCATAGACAGTTCACCTGACAAAAACGTGCTGAGTTCCCGATCCAGCTGAAGATACACTTTTAGCTTGCTGAACAGCTAGGGTGTGTGTGTGTGTGTGTGTGTGTGTGTGTGTGTGTGTGTGTGGTAGTGAAAGAAAAGTCCTTTAAAAAGGGTTTGCAATTTTTTTTTAAAATGCAATCTTTTTATTTTTCTACTTGGTTTTGGTTATAATCATAGAAAGCAAGAAACTATTATTGAAATTAATGTTTTCTTCTGATATAATAATGGAAGCCAGAGAAGTCACATTTCTTAAAAGATCCCAAACTGTATCCTTGAAGTTACTGGAACCAGTTTTTATACTTCAGTAATTAGGATGCATTTATGTAATTTCTTGATTGACATGCTAATAAACAATCTCTGAAGGCACACTTGTACAGTTGTAGTTGTTTTCTCTTTAGTAGTATACAGCCTGAAAAAAGGGAGGAACTTGAGGAATATGTAAACTTCAGTGAGAAAAGATAGCCCCCTACAAAAGAACAAGTTATGTGTGGTCCTGAAGGAGAGTGGGTGCCAGGAGCTGGGAGAGGACACAGATGGTAAATGTGTAGTTTCTGTGTCACAAGGTGAAGTAGTTTAGAATGAGTAATAATGTTGGCTATATTTTATGCTGCTGAACTATATATTTTTAAAAGAGTTGATATGGAGAAAGAATAAACAAAAATGAAAAGTTAGCAACCACTATCCTTGTGAGGCACACCAGTTGTTGTGAGAATTGGGCTAACAACCAATAATCTAAAGGAATATTTGCAGAATTTTTGAACTAGCTTTGTACATGAGAGGGTGCATGTGCCATGACAGTCTTGTGATGGTGACAGGACAACTGGTAAAAGTTAGTTCAGCTGTGTGGGTTCTGGCAAAACACTCAAGTTACCAGATTGGTGACAAGTGCTGACCGTCTCACCAGCATTTATTTTCATATAATAGAACCAAATGGATTGGACTCAACAAACAGTTGTTCTGAAGATGTTTTCTGTACAATACGGAAAAACATGAAATGTTAGCTCACCTAGAAAACAGTACAATAAACATGAATGATCATGAACCTGGCTCTGGGTCTGAAAAAGAAATGCACCATTGAATGAGGATCCCTTACATTTATACCCACAGTGCCCTCTGCTGTGCCCTGAGCCCACATACACTTCCTTATAGAGAGGTCATGGCTGTGAGGATTTGGCTCATTTTTCAGTAATAACACAACAGGTTTCTTTTAGCAATTTGCCCCGTATACATCTGCATTATGAACACCAAACATGGTGCTGTTTCTGCTGTATAATCTACTGAGATGAACAGATTCCAGCTGTATGTAAAGCAGCAGAGGAAGCACTAACATAAAAGGGTCCCAGCTGGTTCTGACGGGTGCTCAGATGGCAGTCATTCCAGTTGATCCCTCCTGAAGTGGCTTAGGCAGGCCTTGGTACCCACAGTATTGCACCAGGAGTGATTCCTTCACAAGTGTGTGAGCACACATTACAAACTAGACACCTCGCTGGGACACAGCTCAATCCCATTCTGTCAGATGCATTACTGTGATCCAGAGGATCATGGGAGGAAATGAGAAATGTGGATGTGAGAGGAGTCAAGGGTCGGGAGCAGTGTGGGTACACAGATCTGATGCATACTATCAGGTGGGGAAAGTCTTAGTGCTCCACATCCCCTATTCCCCCTAATGGTGCTCGAGTCAAAGAGCCCAGATTCAAAAGCTGGAGTTGGTCTTGAACATAAAGCATGCCCTTGTAATGACTGTGGCCAAAAAGACACTTTTTTAAAAAGAGTCCGATGAAGACCCACAAAATTGGTAAACATGGAAAAGTGCATTGTGTCTTGTTACAGGCAAGGGCTGCCTGGGACTGTATTAAATAAACTGTGGACTCTTCAGTGGTTTTGACAAGCATTTATTAAGTGTGCTAAATAATGGCAATGTGGTAGTGAGCAGAAACCCAGGGTAGCAGCGAGCAATGCACAGGGTGGAGTCTGCTCTATGCTGATGGAGTTATTAATACTGAGAGGAGACCATGATGAGACCGTCTGAGGAGCAGCAGAAGCAAGAGAAAGCTCTAAGATACCATTTAAGGCTGAGCAAAGCTCCGGTGTTGCTGTCCTTGACTGGGGTGGGCAGGGTAGGCAAGAAGACTTCCTCGATCCTTGGAGAACATGGAGGCCCGATCCAGTTTTCTTGAGGAACAGCTTTTACTGTCAGGGGAAAGCAGGACAAGTGAGATGAGAAGAGAGGAGACAAGAAACACCCAGTCAGGGATGGAGCATGGATGAGCAGTAGCAGGTCAGAGCGGGAGGGGACTGTGGATCTGTCACAGACTGTTTCCTGAGCCTGCTTGCACTTCAGGAGACTCCTAGCATCTGACCTGGTGGTCCTCAGGAGGTAGCAAGGATTCTGAAGTAGAACTTGAGCAGTCCAGGTCCCCATTTTCTTGAAATGAGCAAAAGTTTTGTTGTAAGTCTGCAAGTGCCTTAAGCTGCTGCTTCATCTGCCTTTGCCTTTCTTCCCATTCACAAGCTTTACTCTTGATTACTTTAAAAGAAAGAAAATGGCTTCAGTGTATGCAGGGATTTCATCAGGAGTAGTGTACTGTCTCTAGTCTGATTCAGTTCAAATATCCACTCTGTAGCAACCGAGCCTCAAATGAGAAGACAGCGTAGTCTGAGGAGACAGTCTGTCCACATTCTTGCTGCCTATCCTCACTCACGATGGACACCAGCATGTGTCACATGACTTTAATACCTTCATGGTAGAACAAGGTTACACAGTAGTCACTCATTCAGGGACTAGAGCATGAGGCAGGCCTCCCAGTAACAACTCTTTCAAGAGCACATCTCTTGTTCTAGGGATATTGTTACATCTCAGCTTTTGGTATGATTTAGGAACAGAAAATGTTGACTGTAGAAACCTATCAACGTAATTTCAGTTGGGATTAGAATCCTCACGACTGAATCTTTAGTTTCTGAGTTGTCAGAATGACTGCATACCTGCAGTTTGCTTGAAATAGTCAGCTGACTTATCCAGGACAGAATGACACTATATGAGTTAGTGTCTTGAGGTGCCCCTCTCATATGCAGTGTGACATTTTCCAGACATATAGCTTTCATGCCTAGTGTCACATGTAAGTACCAAAGGAAATACAGTTTTCTGAAGGCTGTTTTTTTAAAGCTAGTCTTATTCACAGACATTCTCAAGTGACTTTTAAAGTAACTTCTCTGCTGACTACAACTGATTATTGCAGAGTTCAAATGAGAACAAGTAACAGAGAATCCAAGTGAGAGAGGCTGTGCACATTAAAGTGATACAGGCAACCTGGCTGCACTTTAGGGAAAACCTACTGCCATATAGTTTTTCTGACAGGCACATGTGCAGAAAAGATCACTGTAGGGCAGTGCGCTATGAGTAAGGGAGAGAAGCTACTTATACCATTCTGTGTGAATCCCTCATCCAACACATGGTCATATTTAGTACTCCCAATCTTCCTGCCTCACCTTTCAACTGCTTGGATTGTAGGAGTGCACCACAGCACCCAGCTAAATGCATCACATTTTGAAAGACTGGATTCATATTCCTGCCTGCCTACTAGCATTAAAAACAAGGAGGGAAACACACACACACACACACACACACACACACACACACACAGGAAACAAAAACAACCACCAAAAATCCTTCCTGAGTATTCGTGGGGCTTTTTTCTTGATTAATTTTAGAATTCTAGTGCTCAGTGCTTCAAGACATGAGATTTGAAGATAACCCTAGGAAAAGAATTGGACATCTCTTCAAGGGAGAGGGAGACAGGCTATAAGAAGGGTCATAGTTGCCTCCATCTTGCTGCCTTAAAGCAGAGAGGCTGCAGGAAGCCTGCTCAGCTCCAGCCGCGGCCTGTCTGTACAAGGATCAAAGTACTCTAAGTAAAAATCTTGGGTTGTTTCTCCCTCTCAGGGATCTCTTCTGTGTACAAAGGTATTTGTGTGTCTACCTAGAAAACAGAGCATTCTGATCAAACCACCTACAACTTACTGCATTTTCTATAAAGTGACCTGTCTGTCTGTCTATTGCTCTGTATATCCTCTGTCTCTGTGTATGTGTATAAGTACTCTTTGGCCTGTCTTTCTTCTGTCTGTATTGTGCTTTGCTGTCTTTGAGAAGATTGTTCACTGTTTTGTCACCTGTCATTCTGATCTGAATGATAAATGTTTCTAAAACACACTGTTCCTTATTTTATGAATCACCTACCTTCTTGGAATTGTGTTAATGTATCTTCAAACAGCCCACTCTCAAACAGTAAGGTCTCGATCCCTTCATAGTCTAGAGGGAGAAGCAATTTCCTGTGTTAACTTTATTGTGAATAGTCACACAGGGAGAGAGAAAATAACCCCACTAGGAAGAGAGAGGATCAGAGGAGTGCAGCTCAGTGCAGGCCCAGCGGGGATCTGGAGAAGCATCAGCTCACTGTCTGTGCAGCCAGGACTTCTGAGGACAGAACACCTGTGTTCCAGGGAGCCCCAGGTGATGTGGGTGAATGCACCCCCAAATTTGAGCATTCTTAGTCTTGAGAAAATTACTAAATAAAATTATGTAACAAATGGGCACCTTGAAGTGTTTACTGGTAATTTATCATTTGGTTTTGTCATAGAGAAAATCATGTTTAAGTTCACATTTTACATTGTCCCTTACACTGTGAAATACCCAGATTCCCCTAATAAGGAAGTATAAAGCTTGTAGCTCATTAATTGTAGGCTACAGGAGGTCACAGGAGCCATATACTTGTACACTGTAAGTGGACTTTTTATGCCCAGGAGCCATTTAGAAAGAATCTTCCACTATATAGTTTATCTCAACTACTCCATAACTTGGCAAGATGACTCGGCAGGGAGGGCTGCTTGCTACCACCTGATGACTTCACGCCTAAAGTTCACTCCTTAAATACACATGGTGGAAGCAGAACCGACTCCTCTGTCCTGCATCTGTGTGCTGGGACAGGGCACAATGTAATATGTAATGATTTAAAAAGATTTGTGTGTGTGTGGGGGGGGGGGGGGGTAGGTATCCTCCAAGTCCATAAGAGTGTCAGATCCCCAGGAGCTTCAGGTCCAGGCAGTTGTGAGCTGACAGACATGAGAGTGGGGAACCAAATTCAGGTCCTCTTCAAGATTTATGTGCTCGTCAGCACCGGGCTATCTTGCCACCCTTGTAATAATTTTTGTAAGCCCCTGGATTTATTAAGATATAGAATTTGGTCCTTTTGGTCAGCGCCAGCACCGGGTCACCTTGGGCACGGAGTCGGCAGACACCCCCAAGGTCCCCTAGAGGACTCTCCATGCAATCTTAGGACCACCGGTGAGTGGAACACAATTTTTGTTCCAATCCAAACGCCAGGGAACCTAGACAGCATTAGGAAAGCAGGAAAGGAGTTACAGAGACAAAGTTTGGAGCTGTGATGAAAGGATGGACCATCTAGAGACTGCCATATCCAGGGATGCATCCCATAATCAGCTTCCAAACGCTGACACCATTGCATACACTAGCAAGATTTTGCTGAAAGGACCCAGCTATAGCTGTCTCTTGTGAGACTATGCCAGGGCCTAGCAAGCACAGAAGTAGATGCTCACAATCAGCTATTGGATGGATCACAGGGCCCCAAATGGAGGAGCTAGAGAAAGTACCCAAGGAGCTGAAGGGATCTGCAACCCTAAAGGTGGAACAACATTATGAACTAATCAGTACCCCAGAGCTCTTGACTCTAGCTGCATATGTATCAAAAGATGAGCTACTCAGCCATCACTGGAAAGAGAGGCCCCTTGGTCTTGCAAACTTTATATGCCCCAGTACAGGGGAGCGCCAGGGCCACAAAGTGGGAGTGGGTGGGTAGGGGAGTGGGGGGAGGGTATGGGGGACTTTGGGGGACTTTTGGGATAGCTATGGAAATGTAAATGAGGAAAATACCTAATTATATATATATATATATATATATATATATATATATATATATATAAGAAAGCAGGAAACCCGGCCTGAACAGGGTCACAAGTACCTTCCAGTCAGCACCAGCACTGAGTCACCTTGAGCTCAGAGTTGGTGGACACCCCCAAGGTCCCTAGAGGACAGCTTCTGAGGCAGACCCAGTTTTGGGCTCCAGATATCCAGGCACCTTTCCTGCCAGAGGACAGGTGTCCTCCTCACCCGGGAGGGCTTTGCCTGAGTACTTGGGGAAGTCATTTTGTTTCCCGGATCCCTCTGAGACTAGTCTGCGAAGGTGAGAGTGTGGACAACAGAAGCTAACAGCTTCTGGGACAAGTCCTGTTTCAGGCCTTCATCTTCTGCCAGGAGGCAGGTCCGAATGCCAGATATCTGTGCACCTTCCCTGCAAGAGGAGAGTTTGCCTGCAGAGAGTACTCAGACCACTGAAACTCAGGAGAGATCTAGTCTTCCAGGTCTGCTGATAGAGGATAACAGAATCAGGGGAGGAACAAGCTCTAACCAGAAACAACTATAACAACTAACTCCAGAGATTACCAGATGGCGAAAGACAAACATAAGAATCTCACTAACAGAAACCAAGACCACTCACCATCATCAGAATGCAGCACTCCCACCTCACCCAGCCCTGGGCACCCCAACACACCCGGATTTAAAAGCATATCTCATGATGATGGTAGAGGACATCAAGAAGGACTTTAATAACTCATTTAAAGAAATACAGGAGAACACTGCTAAAGAGTTACAAGTCCTTAAAGAAAAACAGGAAAACACAAACAAAGAAGTAGAAGTCCTTAAAGAAAAACAGGAAAGCACATCCAAACAGGTAATGGAAATGAACAAAACCAGACTAGACCTAAAAAGGGAAGTAGACACAATAAAGAAAACCCAAAGTGAGGCAACGCTGGAGATAGAAACCCTAGGAAAGAAATCTGGAACCATAGATGCCAGCATCAGCAACAGAATACAAGAGATGGAAGAGAGACTCTCAGGTGCAGAAGATTCCATAGAGAACATCGGCACAACAATCAAAGAAAATGGAAAATGCAAAAAGATCCTAACTCAAATCATCCAGGAAATCCAGGACACAATGAGAAGAAGACCAAACCTACGGATAATAGGAGTAGATGAGAATGAAGATTTCAACTTAAAGGGCCAGAAAATATCTTCAACAAAATTATAGAAAACTTCCCAAACCTAAAGAAAGAGATGCTCATGAACATACAGGAAGCCTACAGAACTCCAAATAGACTGGATCAGAAAAGAAATTTCTGACACATAATAATCAGAACAACAAATACACTAAATAAAGATGGAATATTGAAAGCAGTAAGGGAAAAAGGTCAAGTAACATATAAAGGCAGGCCAATCAGAATTACACCAGACTTTTCATCAGAGACTATGAAAGCCAGAAGATCCTGGACAGATGTTATACAGACACTAAGAGAACACAAATGCCAGTGCAGTCTACTATACCCAGCCAAACTTTCCATTACCATAGATGGAGAAACCAAAATATTCCATGACAAAATCAAATTCACACATTATCTTTCCACGAATCCAGCCCTTCAAAGGATAATAACAGAAAAAATATATATAAGGACAGAAACCATGCCCTAGAAAAAGCAAGGAAGTAATCCTTCAACAAACCTAAAAGAAGACAGCCACAAGAACAGAATGCCAACTCTAACAACAAAAATAATAGGAAGCAACAATTACTTTTCCTTAATATCTCTTAATATCAATGTACTCAATTCCCCAATAAAATGACGTAGACTAACAGACTGGTTACACAAACAGGACCCGACATTTTGCTGCTTACAGGAAACCCATTGCAGGAAAAAAGACAGACACTAACTCAGAATGAAAGGCTGGAAAACAATTTTCCAAGCATATGGTCTGAAGAAACAAGCTGGAGTAGCCATTATAATATCGAATAAAATCAACTTCCAAACCAAAGTTATCAAAAAAGAGAAGGAAGAACACTTCATACTCAACAAAGGTAAAATCCTCCAAGAGGAACTATCAATTCTGAATATCTATGCTCCAAATGCAAGGGGAGCCATGTTCATTTTTAGAAGCTTTAGTGAAGCTCAAAGCACACATTGAACCTCACACAATAATAGTGGGAGACTTTAACACACCACTTTCATCAATGGACAGATCATGGAAACAGAAACTAAACAGGGGCACAGTGAAACAGAAGTTATGAAACAAATGGACTTAACAGATATATACAGAACATTTTATCCTAAAACAAAAGGATATACCTTCTTCTCAGCACCTCATGGTACCTTCTCCAAAATTGACCATATAATTGGTCACAAACCAGGCCTCAGCAGATACAAAAATATTGATTTGTCCCATGCATCCTATCAAATCACCATGGACTAAGGCTGATCTTCAATAACAACATAAATAATAGAAAGCCAACATTCACGTGGAAACTGAACAACACTCTTCTCAATGATACCTTGGTCAAGGAAGGAATAAAGAAAGAAATTAAAGACTTTTTAGAGTTTAATGAAAATGAGACCACAACATACCCAAACCTATGGGACACAAGGAAAGCATTTCTAAGAGGAAAACTCATAGCTCTGAGTGCCTCCAAAAAGGAACTAGAGAGAGCACACACTAGCAGCTTGACAACACACCTAAAAGCTCTAGAACAAAAGGAAGCAAATTCACCCAAGAGGAGTAGACGGCAGGAAATAATCAAACTCAGGGGCGAAATCAACCAAGTGGAAACAAGAAGAACTATTCAGAGAATCAACCAAACGAGGAGCTGGTTCTTTGAGAAAATCAACAAGATAGATAAACCCTTAGCCAGACTCACTAGAGGGCACAGGACAGCATTATCCTATTTAACAAAAATCAGTTGGCCATCACTGGAAAGAGAGGCCCATTGGACTTGCAAACTTCATATACCCCAGTACAGGGGAACGCCAGGGCCAAAATGTGGGAGTGGGTGGGTAGGGGAGTGGGGGGGGGGGGAGTGTATTGGGGACTTTTTCGATAGCATTGGAAATGTAAATGAGGAAAATACCTAATAAAAAATTAATTCTAAAAAAAAAAAAAAAAAGAGTAAAGCAAAAAAAAAAAAAAAAAAAAATGAGGCTCAGAGCTAAACAAAGAATTCTCACCTGAGGACTACCGAATGGCTGAGAAACACTTGAAAAAATGTCCAGCATTCTTAATCATGAGGGAAATGCAAATCAAAACAACCCTGAGATTCCACCTCACACCAGTCAGAATGGCTAAGATCAAAAATTCAGGTGACAGCAGATACTGGCAAGGATGTGGAGAAAGAGGAACACTCCTCCATTGTTGGTGGGATTGCAAGCTTGTACAATCACTCTGGAAATCAGTCTGGGGGTTCCTCAGAAAATTGGACATAGTACTACCGGAGGATCCAGCAATACCTCTCCTGGGCATATATCCAGAAAATGTTCCAACCGGTAAGAAGGACACATGCTCCACTATGTTCATAGCAGCCTTATTTATAATAGCCAGAAGCTGGAAAGAACCCAGATGCCCCTCAACAGAGGAATGGATACAGAAAATGTGGTACATTTACACAATGGAGTACTACTCAGCTATTAAAAAGAATAAATTTATGAAATTCCTAGGCAAATGGATGTACCTGGAAGGCATCATCCTGAGTTAGGTAACCCAATCACAAAACAACTCACATAATGTGTACTCACTGATAAGTGGATATTAGCCCAGATACTTAGAATAGCCAAAATATAAGATACAATTTGTAAAACACATGAAACTCAAGAAGAACAAAGACCAAAGTGTGGACACTTTGCTCCTTCTTAGAATTGGGAACAAAACACCCATGGAAGGGGTTACAGAGACAAAGTTTGGAGCTGAGACGAAAGGATGGACCATCTAGAGACTGCCATATCCAGGGATGCATCCCATAATCAGCCTCCAAATGCTGACACCATTGCATACACTAGCAAGATTTTACTGAAAGGACCCAGATATAGCTGTCTCTTCTGAGACTATGCCGGGGCCTAGCAAACACAGAAGTGGATGCTCACAGTCAGCTATTGGATGGATCACAGGGCCTCTAATGGAGGAGCTAGAGAAAGTACCCAAGGAGCTAAAGGGGTTTGCAACCCTATAGGTGGAGCAACAATATGAACTAACCAGTACCCGCTGGAGCTCGTGTCTCTAGCTGCATATTTATCAGAAGATGGCCTAGTTGGCCATCAGTGGAAAGAGAGGCCCATTGGTCGTGCAAACATTATATGCCTCAGTACAGGGAAACCCCAGGGCCAAGAAGTGGGAGTGGGTGGGTAGGGGAGTGGGGGGAGGTATGCGGATCTTGAAATGTAAATGAAGAAAATACCTAATTAAAAAAAGATATAGAATTTGAGGCACATCAAAATTATGACCTAGTGGCCGGTTCCCAGCACTCATGTTTGGTGACTTACAACTGCCTATAACTCTGGTTCCAGAGGATCATAGAGTTCTATTCTCTGTGGGTACTTGAACACCCATGTGCATGTAAACACACACACACACACACACAAATGAAACATAAGTTTTTAAAAAGTCTATCTGAAAACAACAGCTGTATCCACAACAACAAAACCAGCCAAGCTAGCACACCAGCCTCAGTGATGTCTCCATCCAGCTGTGCACCTCTGGGAAACAGACCTCCTGGCCTCGGGGCATTTTTGCCTCTAACTAGAGAATCTGTATCTTTCATATTTTGTTGATTAGCTTAAATTCTCTGGATTACTTTATATTTTGTGTATGAGTGTCTTGCCTGTATGTGCATTAGGTACCATGTGTATGCCTGGTAACTGGACAGGACAGAGGATGGTGTTGAGTTCCCTCAAACTGGAGTTATGGAGTGACACACCATGTCGATGCTGGGAACCGGCCTTTGTCCTCTCAGAGGAGCAAGTGCTCTTAACCACTGAGCCATCTTCCCGCCCATGGTGTGTGTTCTTAAAGAATGGGTTACAGAAGGGCTGGGGAAGCATGGGAGGTGTGTTTTCTAGAATGCCCGTTCAGTACCTGACTCTGAGGCAGTCTCATCCACGAGTCTTCCATGAATTGAATCCATATTTTCTAGTATGTGTTCAAATAGTTCAGTAAGAAGTCCTGCTTCCTGGCATTTCTTAAGAAAAGGAGCTTTGACAGCTGCATCTAAGAACAAAGAATGCATCTTTAGGAGGAAATGGACAGCTATTTGCATCATGTGGTCACTTTATACTTTACCAGTTGATAGGTGAGCAAACTTGTCTCATTTTTCTGTAGCTCAAATAGTAAATGGTTCAAAAATGAAAACATTTCTCTGCTTATAATAACTGTATGAAGTGATGTGGTTTTGTAAAATTTAAATGCTTGAGATGACAGCCCCTCGTATTTGTCACAGATTTTGTGTTGTAAGGATATTTATTCCCTTTATAGAACAAACGTCACCTGTCCCTGTGAGGGGTGACATACCACTAGATTCTGGCTTCAAAAAAACCTATGGGCAGAGAGTTGGGCAGTCCTATCATCCTCATCAAGTGGGTGCTTATCAAAGATAATTACCCAGTGTTTCATCATCAGAGTTTTATCATTTATAGTCTTTTACCAGTGATTTGTTTCTTATAGCATTTGTACTGAACAGTACAGTAAAAGTGCCAAAGTTTTACAGAGAACATTTTTCTTTTGACATAGGGTCTAAGTATGTAGTTCAGACCAGCTTAGAACTAACTCTCTCTCTCTCTTTCTCTCTCTCTCTCTGTATATATATATATACACACATATATGTGTATATGTATACATGTATATTATAATGTCTGTGTACATATTATTATAATCATTTTCTGTCAACATACAGTAATGAAAAAACCCTTTAGTGGTACTTTCCAATCAGTTAATGACTACACCTAGAGAATGCTCAGTGGATAAGAGCAGTTGCTGCTTTTCCAGAGGACCCAGGTTTGGTTCCAAGCATCCATAGGTGGGTAACAACCATCTGTAACCTAAGGTATCCACACAAAAAAGTGCACATAAGAACTTACAAATGAGAAGAAATTAGATTATTTCATGTTTTGCCTACATAATTAACTTTCTTTAAGCCCACTTTGGAAACTCACCAAGTTGTGTGGGTTCTTGACCTTCTGGAGTGTGTTTTTGACAAAATACTCTGAAAATACAGATGTTCAAAGAATCACTGAATCTTTTAATTTGTAGAGATCCACCAACCTTTGTCTCCCCGGTGCTGGCATTAGAGCTGCATGCAATTACACTGGCTGAAGTTTTCATTTTTAAAAGAAATGTGTTCAAGTCAATGTCAAATTGTTAACCCACATCCAGTGTGGGTGAGGGTGGCCATTGTCTTTGTGCCCTCTAAGCAGTAGAAAGAGGACTTTAGTCTCGGAAGGTGTGAATGCTGGGTGAATATTTTGAGCACTTCCTATGTTGTGATGAGGGGCATCTAAAAAATTATGGTCTAAGATTTGAAGCTTCAATCTGACCACCCACAGTCTTGCTGATCTTCACAGTTCACACAGACACACGTGCAGCACTGTGGAGAGTGACTTTTCAGATCAGAGCGGGCCTTCACTAGCACTTGGATTTGGCGAGTGTCTTCAGAGGGGTAGAGAGAGAGAGAGAGAGAGGCAGCATAGCAGGCTAGAGAACAGGAATGAGGAGCTGTAGGGGACTTCTCTGCCTAGGCTTGCCTTTGTCTTAGCTCTTATGAGACTAGGGTCCTCCAGTTACCCCAGTGCCCTCAATGCAGCCTTCCCAGTAGCACCCAGCTCAGTCACCTCCTCTGGACCTGGGACCTCTGCCCACCTTACATTCAGTCTCAAATTGCACTCTCAGAGGGACTTGGATTTGTGCCTTCACCTCTCCTGTACATTGATTTTAGGCTTATACTACTTTTGTAATGCATAAAGAAGTAGAGAGACTATTAGGATAGACTCCCTCACCCGTGTCCTCCCCATGCCCAGTGTCAGTAATTTTCAAATCAGGATGAAGCCGGGCACAAGCCTTTAATCCCAGCACTTGGGAGGCAGAGGCAGGCAGATTTCTGAGTTCAAGGCCTTCCTGGTCTACAGAGTAAGTTCCAGGACAGCCAGGGCTATAAAGAGAAACCCTGTCTCGAAAACAAAACAAAACAAAACAAAACAAACAAAAAATCAAATCAGGATGAAGCCCATTCCTGCTTCAGCCTCTCCCATGAGCCAGTGCTCATTGTGGCCTCTCTGAACCTGTCCATCCCCCAATCTGATTACCTTGTCGGCTTCATTCTCTCTGAGTATCCCTTAGCACCTTGTGAAGTATCTCAGTTATTCTATGAATCTCAGTGTTTACATTAAACTTATAACAGCAGAGAAGCCCACTTGTTCCTTGTTTAAACAATTATTTTTTTAAAAAAATAGATTAAGTATTTTCATTATGGTTAGTGAGCATATTTTTAAAACTTATCTCTGTAATTTCAAGGCCAGCCTGGTTTACTTGGTGAGATACTGTCACAAAGAATAAAACCTTGTTACAGAGATTTCATGTGTTTAAAAATGACTGATATAATAAATTGAGCTCTTTGTGAGCATAAACAATAAAAGTGGAACTCTGAGAATACAAGCCACTGTTGGTTTCTCAGTAATTCAAATATAAAAAATCACTGTTCAAAACTGAATGAGTTTTTATAAACAGTGACAATCTGGGGGCCAGCAAGATGAGTCTGCAGGTAGAGGTGCTTGCTGTCAACTCCAACAACCTCATTTCCATGTCGGGGTCCAACACTGGAAGCAGAGAGATCAGACCCATTACCTATGGATGTTCGATTGAAGGAAGGTATCTTCCCAATGCAGAGAAGAACAGACCTGGATTGGCTCCTGTCTCTTGTAGGACATGCAAGCTTCCATTATGAATGAGGCTCTCCCAGGAACAAGAGAGGACAGAGAAGATTTAGAAAGTCAACCCCTTGAGTAGTTCTTTTCCTGTCACGTGGAGAAATGTGAAGCCAAGAAGTTCCTGCTCGTATCCCATAATCCTGTTCTCACATGAAACTCATTTGCATGAATTGAGAAGTATGTCACAGGCTAGCCACTCCCTAAGCACCCCCAACGCTCCACCATGGAGTTTTAAAGCTATTTGATTACTTGTAAGTGCCATGATCTTCATCAACTTGTAGAATTGCGTGGTCTTCCATGGCACAGGATAAGTGGTAATTCTTGGTGCAGGACTGTACATCACATCCCACGGTGGCTCCTTTGTTATTACAAAATGAGCATTTCTAGAGAAGAATAGTTCACAGTGAGTTAGTACTCTTTCTTTGCTAAAAAGTAAGGATGCCATTAAATATTGTTTAAGCCAGCAGCCAGGTGATTTTGTCCTGGCTGTCTCTGGCATATCCTCCATACCCACACTAAATAAGCGTTGATTTGGTAACCCACGAGGAAGTTTCAGCAAAACTGATGCCAATTGGAATCAAAGGCCTGGCATAGACATATATGCAAAAACATTAGATGTTTTCAAAACACAGTCTTCCCCTTTAGTAGAGACTTTTGTTTTTAAATAGCAAAGCTGTCAGGCTTTTTTTTTATCACTAGACAGACACTTGATTTGGGGTCCTTGAACCTCAGGCCAGAGCAGCTCCTTCTTGTGCCACTAAAGGGTGTGTGACTTCAGCTGGCAAATTGCTATGACTTCCTCCTAGACATTCCTCCCTTGAAAGGTGGGGCTTGCGCCACAGCGTAGCAGTTAAGGATTCTGTACAATAAAGTGCACCAGTTTCAGATTTGTAGACACTAAACAATAAAAATATAACTAAATACAATATTTTCTTACTCCCTTGGTTTTATGTCTCTATCACATTTTATCTGAAGGTGGTCTAGAGATGGTTAGGCATTGTGTGGCGACAGGAAGCCCTTCAAGAAGTACTATAGTCTTATGCTATAATGAGGGGCAAACCAGCCATGCCCAAGTCTGATTGACACCATCCTTTGGCTAAATGAGGTCCAAGTACAATGGGGCCACTCTATAGAGCAAGAGACAGCACTCGTGGGATCCCAAGTAAGGATCCCATGAAAATACATAAGGAAACATAAGGAAAAGTCAAAAGTAGGTAAAAACCAAGGATAAGATATAGATAGCGTTCTACAGCACATACAAGAGCAGTTATTCAATTGTAGAAGAGCAATGTAGCAGCATGAACAGTGAAAACGATGGGCTGCACCCTCATGCTACAGTTGCTGACAGCTCTGCAATGAGGTTTGCTCATCCAAGAGGAGAGATCCTCAAAGGAGAAAATTACGCCAGAAGATCAGGCTGTAGACATCCCTGTTGGGCATTTACAAAATTACCTAAGAATATGGGAGGGCCCAGCCTCTTGAGAGTGGAGCGATCCCAGGACTGGTGGCCCTGGGATCTATAAGAAAACAGTGAGTAAGTAGCTCTCACCTCATGTGCCTTTTGCATCCCTTTCTGTTACCCAACACTTCCAATGTATCTGTTTCCCAATAGGAAAGTCCATGGAAACTCTTAAGGATAATAGCTGCTTTCTCAATATTCTATGTACTCAACTGCCCTCATTCTAAACTGGGCTGTTTCCACATAGGCAAACTCTGTAACAGTGGCTCTCCAGTTGTGGGTCACAACCATTGGAATATGTATTTCTGATGGGCTTAGGAGCTTAGGATCAGCTCAGTGGCAAAATTACAGTTATAAACGACCAAAGAAAATAAATTTATGGATGGTGGTTCTTAAGACAATCTGAAGTGTGTGTTTTCTTTTCACCATGCTCCACACCATGAGAACCACTGTTCTAGAGTCTAATGGTGCCCTTCCTTAACTATCTGTGAACAGCCTCAAATACAATTATCACACAATGATAGAAGTGTTTGAGTTGACATTGTCTAGCTACTTTCTAATTAGGAAAATTTACATGCAGCATGCTGGTACAAGTACTTTGAAAAAAGAACATACCAGTGTGTCTCCAGTGATTGACACCTTACTGTGAGTGTGGCCAGCCATAGGACCTCAGATTTGTCATCCTGTTTACTCATCTGCAAATGGCCTTTTATAAATGGAGCCAGGAGACACAGTCGTCCTCAGAGACACAGCTTAGGAACTAGGAATCAGCTCAGATTCTCAATTTCAGTTATAAAGGTCCAAAGATAATAAATTTATGGTTGGTGGTTCCTAAGACCACTTGAAATATGTATTTTCTGTTGAAAAGGTCCCACAGGTAGAGAGAGAACCACCACTCTAAAATCCAAGGGTAGCTTTCCTTAACTCTGTTCATGAACTGCCTCAAAACCAATTAACACAGAGTAATAAAAATTATGTTTCAGTCGATGACCTCTAATTTGAAAGCCATAAGCCTGCTGGAACACATACTGATATTTTGCAACCTAACATAGCAGAGTGCCACCAGTCATTGATACCTTTTGTGGTTCTGGTCAGACATGATACACTCAGGCTTGCCATCCTGTTACTTATCTGCAAATGGCCTTTTATAAATGTAGCCAGGAGACACAGTCAACCTCAGAGAGACAGCCTTTCCCATTCTTCTTTCCTGCAGAGTCCCTTTATGCCCTCAGCCCCAAGGCAGATGCTGACAGTGATAACCACCCAGAACTAGTGCAGAAAGACATGCAGCCACCCTTGACATTCAGAAGGCATCTTACTCCATGTGAAGGATAAAGCCTGTTGCTCTGACTGCAGCCTGCAGCTTTGTGGCACCAAGAGGACCAGCTAGCTGCTCTGAGGCAGGAGAGCAGAAGAAAAGCCTAGATGGCGCTGTTGAGCTGCTGAAATGGGTGTTTGCTCTGCTGGAATGACAGTAAGGACTTGTTCCAGCCTGTCTGACCAGAGAGTTTTCACCCAGACAGAAGCATCTCGAGCCTGCTCTGCTGATGTGTGCGACAGTTGGCTGTAAGCAGACAGCGTCAGCTGAGGGAGCGTCTCACAGTCCACCTTCCAGCTCTCTACATGTTTCTCAAACCCTGCTACACCATAGACTCTATTTTTAGATGAAAGATTCAGTTTTTTATTTTTATTTCTGTTGTATGTGTGTCTGAGAGAGCAAGCATGTTAGTGCATGTGTCTGTGAAAACCAGCAGAGGGTGTCAGATGCCCTGGAGCTGGAGTTACCAGGGAGTTGTGAGTTGCTATTTGGTGACTAGGGACCAAACTCAAGTCTTCTAGAGGGACAGTGAGCAATCTTCACTTCTGAATCCCCTCTCCAGGCCGACGATAGACTATCCTTTGACCGCAGCCCCCAAGACTCATAATTTATGAGAAATAAAACATGTCAACTTACCAATCTTCTTCCTCTCCTGATCTCTTTCTTTACAGATTTGACATCAAAGTTTCTAACTGTATTAGGTAGATCAGGAGCCTCACACTCCACCAGTCCTGATGAATACAGCTGCAGGATGGAAAAATCGCAGAGTCAGTGTGAAGTAGCCCTGACCGACACAAGTCAGAGATGGTTCTGAAAAGGGCTGCAGAGGAGTGCAGAGTGGACGATGGCTCAGAGCACTGGCCACTGTGCAGGAGATGAACAGACACGAGCCTTGGGCTCCTGTGAGAAACCTCGGTCTACAGACACAGTTGTACTGGGTAACTGATCTCTATTGACTCTGGAGCCAGGCAGACAGTGGCTCCTGCAACATTGTTCTCTGCCTAGGAATGCAGAGCAGGCTCTGGCAATGGCTGAAGCCATGCAGTCAGAGAAGCCAAAGCAAGGGACAGAGGCCATTCCTGATCTCCTTCTTAGACTTCAAGGACTGTGCCTACCTCCACAACCATATGGCAGACCTTCACTCTTGAGTTGTTGAGATAGGGTCTCACTGTAGCCTAGCTGGGCTAGAACTCACAGAGTCTACCTGTCTCTGCCCCTGAGTGCTAGACTAAAGCCATACACTAATACATCTGGCTTTATGATTTTTTTTATAGATAGGATCAAGCTATACATCCCATGTTACCTGGACCTTGGCTTCTTCCTTAGCT
Source organism: Mus caroli (assembly GCF_978045245.1). Lineage (NCBI taxonomy): Eukaryota > Metazoa > Chordata > Mammalia > Rodentia > Muridae > Mus > Mus caroli. The sequence continues at coordinate 55,455,910 of NW_028227267.1, forward strand.
TATATGCAGTGGAATTGCAGTTATGAGTGAGTGACCACAGCTAGCCCAGAACTCCACTGTATGTTTTAGCAGCCACAAATCTCTTTCCTCCTCAGCATTTTGGATGATATTGGGATAGCTCTGTGGTTCAGCATGTAGACTGTCCTTCCAGTTTCCTACAGGATCTACATTCTGCTTCTAGCTCTAGGCCACCAGCTCACAACTGTCTTAACTCCAGCTCCAGAGGGTTACACACATGTGTACACACATACATTGAAATCTTTCTAAAATTTTACTAAATATGTGTGCCTGTGTGTGTGTGTGTGTGTGTGTGTGAGTGTGTACTCTCTGTGATGTGTGTGTATCCTGGTGTGTTCGTGTTCATGAGTGTATGTATCTATGTGGATGTTCTGTGTCTGCCTGTAGTGGACAGATTTAATTTGGCTGTCATTCTCTACTGCTATTTGACTTTTTTCTAAGATTTTTTTTTTTATGAAAATGAGTGTTTTGTCTGCATGTATGTATGTGTATCGAATGTGTGCTAGTTTCAGCACAGGTTAGAAGAAGGTATTGGATTCCTGGAAGTGGAGTTACAAATGCTTGTGAACGAACCCTGTTTCCTGGGAACTGAGTCTGGGTCTTCTCTGCAGCAGCAGCTTCACCACAGAGCCATCTCTCCAGCTGCTCTCTACTTTACATTTTGAGAGAGTTGCTCCCTAACTTGGAGAGCTCACAATTTCAGCTCACCTGGTTGGCCAGCAGGCTTCTAGAGTCCTCCTGGCTGCACTCCAGCCAGGGACTGGATGCATGGGACTGCAGGCAGTAAGTTCACCTGTGTCCTGGGGATGGAAGTCAGGACTTCATGCTCATGTCCCCAGCACTTCACTAAATGAGCCACCAGCTTTCTAGCTCCAGATAAAGTTCTGGAGTCACATAAACCTCAATGATCTACCTGTTCATGTCACAGAGAAACTCAAAGAAGGAAGAGCATGAGAAACATGAGAAAAAGTTGTGACACTTTCAGAGGCAAAAATTTTTTTATAAAAATGATAAATCATGATGTGAACATTAATCCTTGCATGTTGAGGTCAGAGAATGGCCCTGGGAAGTGGTTCTGTTCTTCTGCCATGATTTGGAGTCAAGATCTCTCTGTGTTTCTACTGCTCTGCTCCAGTTGCAAGCTTAGTGCATGGATAGGTTGTATCGTATCGTGATGCTGAGAGAAAAAGTTGGACAATGCTAATGTCTGAATTTGATTGTTAAGTTGTACGTATGTGAGAGAAAGTTCTTGCACACTCAAGCATACACGACAGATGATACCTAATTTAACACAGATCTGACAGTTCCATGTGGTCATACGTACCATGAGTCTCAGCACTCAGGAAAGTGGGGCAGATAAACCTAAAGGAGCATTCCCAACTCAAAGGCCCTCTGTGCATGGAGACATGATATATGTGATGATAATTTTCTACCAGTGATCTTCCATGGGGGCTGTGAGCCACCATGTAGGTGTTGGAAAAGAAAACTGATTCCTTTGGAAGAGTATCTGGTGCTCTTAACCACTGAGCCATCGCATCAGCCCCACACATGTAGTTTTAAATTATTTACCAGAAACTTACCAAACAGTTTTCATGAGCAGCTATATTTGCTGATGGTGAAAAGTATATTTGACTCCACTCATGGCCTTTAGGGCACAGTGCACATGTCCTTTTTTCCATCTTTTCTATGATTGGACAGTCACCTAGAAATAACATCCAGGTTAAAACAGAAAAGCATTTTGTGGCCTTGCTAGCTCCTCCAACTTAAAGGAGCAGACAAGGCCCTGTTCTTAGGACAGAGTCTTAACTCCTGGACCAATCACGAATCAACAATCTCACCAGTGAAAAGCTGCACCTCTTGTGTGGCGCAGCCTCTGCTCAGTGCTGAGGACCAGTGAGAGAAACAGAAACAGAGCAAGCCACAAGGTTGGCTAGGGTGTGACTGAAAAGCTTCTAGAGAGGCCTTACTGAAATCAATAAAACATTTAGAAATTCTCAGATGATGTCTGAGAGCTGCACATATCTATGGAGAAAACTAGGAATGGAGAGCAATGGTTGATTCCATGTGTGTTTAGCACAGATAGGAGTAGGTTCACCTCTGGAGCCTATGAGCTTCCCTACCATGGGGTCTTGGTCAGATTACAGCACGAGGCACGCGCTTCCTCCTGCTGGCCCTAACTCCAATTAGAAATGAGTTGGTCACCCCTATGACTCGATGTCACTCTGTGCCCAGGAACCAGCCATGCTGCTTTTGTTCTTGTAGCTCAATGTTCACAGCTGTGTGAGCCTGTGGATTACTTTTCTTTTCCAACAAGCTCCATGGCTCCTTTCAGTACCACGAAAGCTAGCCAACAGGGAAGACCCTCCTGGTTATTACTTAGTTTCTCATTGTACTGTGCCTAACAATGTGGTGTCTTTGGCAATCGGGTCTTATGATTGGGTTCTCAACTGGTCATTGTGCAGAGAATAGATGTCTGTGTAATGTTGAGACATGAATGAGACAATGAAAAATCACACTGCTTCCCCCAAGGCTCAAGGAACATGGTGGAAGACAGGATGGAAGGATGCTAAGATGCATAGAAACAGTGCCCTCTAGACATGACAGAAATGCTGTGATCAGAAAGTCAACATAAAGCTGGGCCTGGTGGCACACACCTTTAATCCCAGCACTGGGGAGGCAGAAGCAGGTGGATATCTGAGTTTGAGTCGAGCCTGGTCTACAGAGTGAGTTCCAGGACAGCCAGGGCTATACAGAGAAACCCTGTCTCGAAAAACCAAAAAAAAAAAAAAAAAGAAAGAAAGAAAGAAAGAAAGAAAGAAAAAAGAAACTCAACACAGCTGTGTTTGAAGCCAAGGTTGACTGCAAAAGGCCTACATAGGACCAAACCAATTAAAATTCTAGCTTGCATGATGGTGGAGGTTGGGGTGGTGGGCACAGCACTCACTAGCATCTACCCCTAATTGAGGAGATCTGTCAGTTGTGGGCTGTGGGGGAGGGTGTGTTGGTTTTCCTGTAGCATGTGGCCCTTGTTAGGCTTACGTGCTTCCATGGTTGAATATACACAAACACACAGATACACACACACAGAGACACACACAGACACACCCACACAATGTTCACCACAATCTGGAGGTAAAAAACTAGTCCAGATGGAGAAATGAGCAAAAGAATAGTTGAGAAACACAAGGTAAAGACTATCAGCAAGGCAGGAGCAAGAGGAAGATCCCACTGGATATGCCAGAACACCTTGTCTGTACAGGATGGTAGATATACAAAAATGGAACCACATGAAGCTCAAGAAGGAAGACCAAAGTGTGGATACTTCAATCCTTCTCAGAAGGAGGAACAAAATACCCATGGAAGGAGTTACAGAGACAAAGTGTGCCACAGCAGAGACTGAAGGAAAGACCATCCAGATACTGCCCTACCTGGAGATCCATCCCATATACAGTCACCACACCCAGACTCTATTGTGGATGCCAACAAGTACATACTGACAGGAGCCTGATATAGTTGTCTCCTGAGAGGCTCTGCCATTGCCTGACAAACACAGAGGTGGATGCTCTCAGCCTATGATTGCACTTAGCACAGGGTACCTAATAAAGGAACTAGAGAAAGGACCCAAGGAGCTGAAGGGGTTTACATCCCCATAGGAGGAACAACAATATGAATAACCAGTACCCCCAGAGCTCCCTGGGACTAAACCACCAACCAAAAGTACATATGGAGGGACCTGTGGCTCCAGCCACATACATAGCAGAGGATAGCCTTGTCAGTTATCAGTGGGAGGAGAGGCCCTTGGTCCTGTGAAGGCTTGATGCCCTAGTATAGGGGAATGCCAGGAACAGGAAGTGGGAATGGGTGGCTTGGTGATCAGGGGGTGGCGGGAGGGGATAGGGGCCTTTTGGAGGGGAAACCAGGAAGGGGGATAACATTTGAAATGTAAATAAAGAAAATATCTAATAAAAAATATGGTAATTCTTCACAACTGTCTTCAAGGAAGTTTTAAGCTAAATCTCAATGTGTGTGTGTGTGTGTACATATACATACACACACATGCATACACACACACACACACACACACACACACACACACCAGGGTATAGAGCAATAACTCTGTCGACAAATGCTCTTATTTGTCTTGCAGAGGACCCAGGCTCAGTCCCTAGCACCTACTTGGTAACCTATAAACATTTCTAACTCTAGGTCCAGGAGCGATCCTTTGCCTTCTTCTTCTAAACACTAAATCATCAAGTACATGAGGAGTATACAAACATTTATGCAGAAAAGATAATCATACACAAAATAAACCTCAAGAATATACTAGTTGCAGGATGGTTATAGGCTGAAACAAATCACTAGTCAACTCCAAATTTGGCTGAAACATCTCTTACCAAGTGGGTGAGGATAATGGATCCCTGGGTTGTTTCAGGGATGGAAGGATGAAAGCTTTGCCTGAAAATAGTGACTTCCCTTGAGCAGTGATCACTGTTATCCCTGTTGCTTGAAAGGCCTTTAAAGGTTTGGCATTAGTGCCTTCCTATTGTGTCTGTATTCCTGCTTTAACCTTTGGGCCAGGTTTCTACTAGAGAGACAGGATCTGGGCAGGGCTGTAGTAGCCTATCAACACCAGCGTTTAAGTTATTCCTGCTGTCCTTTGTGCATTATTTCTGTTTCTTTACCCAGATAGAACTTCCTGGCCATTCTTGATTGTTTTCTAAGATGGTTCCAGACACCTTGTGGACCACAAAACTGACAAAAAACTGGATCATCATGCTCTTATAATAAGAGAAAACCATCTCAAGGAGATTGTCACCACGGGTGGCCCTGAAATATCAGCCTACACAACACAAACTCTTAAGACCCTGATGGCTATAAGAAACACATACCCCCAAACTGGTCCTCGGTATTCTCCATTTGCCCACAAAGACCTGGATTTCCTTTCCAGATTGCCAATACCCCCAGTAAAGCCTAGCCTCCTTTCCCAAGAGCATGTCTTGACTGTTCCCTTTACAGTGCACAGCTTCCAGAACTTTGGAGAGAGGACCCAACGTGGTGGAACAGGCTGACATAGAGATTTCATGTTCCAGAGGCTCCCAGTACCTACAGCTTTCCCAGCTACTGTAAGCCCAGCTCCACCCTCAGCAACATCCTGCAGTCTCCCTGGAGGTGGGAGAGTGGGGTATGGCAACTTCCTGCTGGCCATCACTCTAGTACTCACCCCTTGAGACTGGGCTGCACGGTGGTGCTGTCTCTTGGGCCATGACTGGGTGCCTGCACTCCTGCAAGAACGACTGAGTTTCTAGTTTCTGGATTCCAGCTTCTACTTCTAGCTCCTAGTTTCGTTTCTGGAAATGTGCATAGTGAAAGCAAAGACCTAATTGGCGGAAAGTGCATGTTGTAGCATGCTGGCAGATTTTCAACTCTGAATAGTCATTTGAAAAGTTTACTCTGCCAATGTGATGAAAACTAGGGCCAAAAATAACTTAGGGGAGGAAATGGATTATAGGACTAATAGGTTGCAGTCATCATCCAGAGAACAAGGAAGAAAGCAGGAGCAGGGAGGATTTCCAGTTCTTTCCCTTGGCTCTCTAAACCTCCTGTGCAGTACAGTCCACAACCACCTGCCCCGTGCTGTTGCTGTACACAGTGGCCTGTGCCTTCCTCCACCAACAAGCAGTCAGGAAAATGCCACACAGGCCACTCTGATGGAGGCAAATATGGAGAAAGGTCCTCTACCCAGTTGTGTGACATTGACAACCACAATAGCCATCAATCAGCTGGAGAAAACCCACACCAGACACCCCAACCGTGCCTGTGCTTAACTTAAGGAACAATCGGTCTGTTCTTCTGAAACTTGTAGCACATTGTTTGGTCTATGTGGGAGTATCGTTAAAGGACAAAAAATTAATAGGTCTTAGACCCAGGTGCCAGTAAGGACTTTTTATTTAGCACCGTGGGCTACAAAGCACCACAGAAATGTAGATCTTTCAGTCCCAGTGACAAAGGGAAACATTCATGTAGGCACTAATATATAGGGAATAGAATTCTAACAGTTCATTCTTTCGGGGGAAATCAAAGATGTAGTCTAGAGGGGAGGCACTCTGCCGCAGACGAACCTCACTTGGGTCCTCGATCCACAGGCGAAACTCAGGTTCCGGTTACAGGTGGGCAAGGAGTCAGCGAGAAGGGGGTGACAGACAGGACACAAGGGAGTGTGGATCTGAATGTATTTAGTCTTAAAGCGAGCACCAATCTTATAAGTGACTTTTACACAAAACAGAGGAATGCCTACAAAGTACTGGCAGGAACCAACTGGGATAAAATCAATGTTAACAACTGGGATCAAAAGCAGCCCCACCTAAGGTCAGGTTAATCTTAGAAGTCAGGGGCAAGGGACTCTGGCCCTTGCCATAGTTCCTAATCTAGTCCAATGTTTAGTCCAACTTCCCCCTAGGCCATTGTAAATTCCTATGTATGGGTGTAACTCAGCTATCTATAGTTCTAAGTATCTACTCCTGTTCCTCCTTAGACCACAACCTTCCTTCTTCCCAGATTATGGTAAATTCTTGCATAATGGGAGTAGTGTGCCCTGAGATTTCTAACTCTTATCCAGTAAGATACTGTAAGAAAGCATGCAAGACCCTCCACATTATCGCAGAGACAAATCTGGGGCACTCTAGCTATGGGAATGCCAAATTTCCAGGAGACTAAGTTTCCGTGAACTTTTCACCTCAGGACCACGCCCAGGCTTTTCAGCCTGTCAGACAGGTCACTACTGGAGTGGATGTAGCAGCACTCTAAGAGGACCAAGGGCAGCCTGTGCCTGGCAGAAGAAAGGCAACTAAACAGGGCACCATGGACAGCCTGGGCAAAATGAAAGGACCTAGCACAGGATGGCAAGGGCCTTGGGTAGGTCCTGGAGAAGGCCTTTCGCACACTATCAGGAAGAATAGAAGAGCAAGGCCTGTGCTTCTGAGGAAAGTCTCTAGCTTCCAAGATAAAGACCAGGCAAGTGTGTGTGTGTGGTGGTGGTGGGGGGAACAGACATGTGAGAGAACAGAGGCCTTGAAGGGAAGTATCACATGAATACACATGTGTATGTGTATACACATAGTCGTTGAAATAGTATTTTATACTTTCTTATCTTTTCTTTTTTTTTTTTTTTTTGGTTTCGAGACAGGGTTTCTCTGTGTAGCCCTGGCTGTCCTGGAACTCACTTTGTAGATCAGGCTGGCCTCGAACTCAGAAATCAGCCTGCCTCTGCCTCCCGAGTGCTGGGGTTAAAGGCGTGAGCCACCACGTCCGGCATTTTGTACTTTATTACACATTACTTTGTGTGCATTTCAGTGTGTGCACATGTGTGCCATGACACATAGGGCAGTTAGACTCACTTCAGGCTAAGGTAATTCTCTTCTATCATGGGGGTTCCAAGGTCTGATCAGGCTGTTATGCTTGACAGTAAGTATGTGCCTTTACAGGCTGAGTCATCTCTTTGGCCCATACCTAATGTCTTAAAAGACGAAGTACTATTAAAGCACAGAACAGAACAGGATTCTTGAAAGGAATCTCCTGTAACCAAAGTAACTTTGGGACAGAGTCAGGCCAATCTCTATGAGCCATATAGTGAGAGCCTGTCTCAAAAAAAAAAAAAAAAAAAAAAAAAAAAAAAAAAAAATCCAAAAGAATCCTAAAAGAAGAGGAAACCCTTAGGAAGAAAATTAACATGGGCTGGAGAGATGGACCAGTAGGTAGAGCAACAGAAGTAGAGTGTACTGGCTAGTTTTGTGTCAACTTGACACAGGCTGGAGTTATCACAGAGAAAGGAGCTTCAGTTGGGGAAATGCCTCCATGAGATCCAGCTGTAAGGCATTTTCTCAATTAGTGATCAAGGGGGAGAGGTCCCCCTGTGGGTGGTGCCATTTCTGGGCTGGTAGTCTTGGTTTTATAAGAGAGCAGGCTGAGCAAGCCTGGGGAGACAAGCCAGGAAAGAACATCCCTCTATGGCCTCTGCATCAGCTCCTGCTTCCTGACCTGCTGGAGTTCCAGTCCTGACTTCCTTTGGTGAGGAACAGCAGTATGAAAGTATAAGCTGAATAAACCCTTTCCTCCCCAACTTGCTTCTTGGTCATGATGTTTGTGCAGGAATAAAAACCCTGACTAAGACGTATAGACACAATTCCTGAGTTCTCCTTTCATTAGAATCAGGATGAGATGTGCATCAGTGGTCTCAGGACTTTAAAGAACAGACAGGATGGCTGCTAGGCTTGATGGCCACCCAGTGTAGTTGAAATGCCCAGCCAGGTTCAGAAAAGACTTTCTGAACAGATCAAGTTGGAGAATGATAAAGTATAACACCCAATACCCATACTCATTCACATACACTAAAAGAAAAAAGACAGACTAGAAAAATACAATGTAATTGTTGGGGGTGGGGCACAGATTCAGATGGAAGGTGGAAGATGGAGGGAATGCTAGAGCAGAGAATTCGAATCTGGACTCGCCTTTAGACTGAGGGGAAGTGCATTCATTTGTTGCCTTAGTGCAACACCAATGTATGATTGGCAACTCAGTGTTACTTCCTAATATGCTTGTCTAATACACACAGTAATCAACAAATCTCTAATTGGTAGTAAAGCCTGGTCAACAAGAAGGACATCGTGTTTGGGCCTGGAACCTAGCCAAGTATTCAGGACTAGTGAAGTCATGGATCTTAGAGAAAAACCAACAACTGTCACCTTACTAAACCAGTATAATCCCTAACTACATTGTAAATATGTGTCCTTAGACCCATAGATGAGTATAGCTCTCACCCTTCAAGGAAACTTCATTTGGAAAAGCAGATGGAGATCCTTATAGCAAACCACAACTGATAAAAATACAGTTCCAGAGCCCAGGCCCAACTAATGCATCAACACATTACAACTCCTATGAGTAAGATTCATTATGGAAGAGGCAGAAGGACAGTTAAGAGCCAGATGAACAGAAAGTCTGCTTTGAGATTCTGTCTCTTGGATTTGTCAAAGAAGCCATGAAGTCTCACCAACACGGCTGCGTTGAAAACAGGCTGAACAAGGGACACCAAAGGACATGCTAACATGGGAAGGGAAATGCCCAGATGGCCTCAACCCTCCACAAAGAACTACAGATAACCAAGGAGTGCTGAAAGCAGAAGAACTAAGTCTTCCCCAGGGAAGAACACATCAATTGGTCATCCAATAGCCACCTGGAAAACTTGTACATATAAGTATCATTTTTACAGACTAAGCACAATGTATTTACTTAGACTTGAGTGCTCTGGGGCACTGTGGGTGCTATGCTTCTTCAGGTAAAGAGCCACGACAGACAGTGCTCTGTAGGAATCTATGAAGGAGATTTGCTTCTTGTGAGTCTGTTTTCCACACCTCTTGTTTCTAGATAAGTATATATTTTTTAAAGATTTATTTATTTATTTATATGTAAGTACACTGTAGCTGTCTTCAGACACTCCAGAAGAGGGAGTCAGATCTCGTTACGGATGGTTGTGAGCCACCATGTGGTTGCTGGGATTTGAACTCTGGACCTTTAGAAGAGCAGTCGGGTGCTCTTTCCCACTGAGCCATCTCACCAGCCCAGTATATTTTACATGTGAGGTTTTTACACCTGGCTGAACATTGAGAAAGGACGAAAGATTAGTTGCTTTTGATTTTTAAATTTTGATGAGAGGATTTTTTTTTTAACTTGGATTAAGAAAGTCAGTAAAATATCTCTGAGCCTTTGGGCACAAGCCTCTCCACACTGCCTGTGGAGGACAGGAACTGGCCAGTGCTCCCTGAGTGCTGCTCACTGTCACCAACCTCTTGTGGGGGCATCAGCACTGTGGGGGGCGGGCTCTTAAGGAAAACTCTTGAATATGCTTTAAACCCAATTAGACAGTCAAGATATATCTAGGTTTGTTGTGATGCTTTTAAGATGGAAAGATGGCTCAACAGGTAATGACTCTTACCACTAATTCTGATGCCTTAACTTCAGAATCCACAGGGTGGAGAGAACAGACTTACAAGTTGTCCTCTGATGGCTACACAGAGGCCCAATAAAGGAGAAAGAATAAGAGATAAAAATAAAAGATTTAGGTACCTATGGAAGAAGTAACTAGAAATACCTGTGAAAAGGTGATGATAAAGCAGCGTTTTTTCAGGAGAGGAGAGTGTTACAGAAATTAGAGCCCCAACTTCTCCCCCCCCCACCCCCCTACCCCACCCCCATTACCCAACAGTGCTTCACTAAGGTTGTGTTTGCGGCCAGAGTGCACACTACCCTCCCCTCTCCCTAAAGTTACTCACAAACACATTCTACATGGCTGCTCTTTTCTGACTTGATGTGATTGTTAAAGCCACCCTTCTTACAGGACTCCATAGAACGCTCACCGTTTTCGGTGGTGGGAGGAGTCCAGGCCAAAATCCATCAAAACTTAATTGAAGCTTCTGAAAGACCCTTAAAGCGAGGACACCCCCACGTTCTGACTCAGGAGAGTTGACACCCCAAATCACTTACAAGAAACAGCTTTGATGCAAACCGCAAGAGGACTTTTTGTTCCAGGGCACTCTGGAGCCTAGTCATACACCGCGACAGGGGTGGAGGACTGCAAACCACGAGTGCAGAATTGGGACAGCTTTTGTGGGGTTACAACAATGCCCGCGCTTCGCAAACCAATCATGTCATAGCATCAAGAGCCCGCACAGTGCGGGCTAATCGATTTGTACCACTCTATAGTTTCTAGGCCAATCATAGTTTCAAGCCCGCACTCCGGGGGGTGAGGGTGGGAGCAATCAGTTTCCTATAGGTTGGTTGATCCGCATTTGTACGGGTTCCTGGGCGGGGTCGGCAAAACGCAGTTTCAGTGAGTAATCGTTCCTTCTATGGTGCAAGCTGTTTACAGAAGCTAGCCAAGCGGCTAGTCAACTCATTTCCTGTTATCTTACAAGGCCTGGATCACGAATTCACAGATAGCAGACCCTGGAGCTGCAAGAAGTGTGTGTGACCTTTTACCTATACTCTGGCAGGGAGCAGGGTCTGGAATTTGTGTTATTTAGGGCTCCTTAGGAGGCTGGAATTGGGGCTGTATATTCTAGTCCTCCTTTGTGGGGTAGGATCTCCTTCCCTTCTGAGGTATAGCAAGTCCCCTCTGGGATCCTAGAGAACCAGTCTATCTTCTTTATCTCTTGCCAGTCTTCCAGGGTGTACTGCCGCCCGGGTCCTGGGGTTGAGGACTTTTCTACTACAAGCAGAAAGTTAACACTCTGGGCTGCCTGCTTGGCGACCTGGTCAGCCATCTGCTCTCCTTTTGAGATTAAATCTTTGGTCTTCTGGTGTCCAAGGCAATGTACAATGGCTAGTCTTTTTAGCAGATGTAAGGCTTCTAGCAAGCTTAGGATTTCTTCTTTGTTTTTGACTTCCTTTCCTGCTGAAGTGAGCAGCCCCCTCTGTTTATAGATAGCCCCATGCACATGTGCAGTCGCAAAAGCATACCTGATGTCCATGTAGATATTGATGGACTTCCCTTCGGCCAGCCGCAAGGCTTGCATGAGGGCCACGAGCTCAGCCTTTTGTGCTGAAGTTCCTTCCGGCATACTGCTGGCCCCTACTGTGCGGGTCCCATCCACTACTGCCGCCCCAGCCATCCTCTTACCTTCTACCACATAGCTGCTCCCATCAGTGAACCAGGTCAGTGCTTCTACGGTCAGCGGAATATCTGTGAGATCCTTACGGACCTCAGTCTCCTCAGCTAATAGTTGATGACAATCATGCACCATTGGTTCATCTGCTTCTTCAGGCAGAAGAGTGGCAGGGTTGAGGGTGGCTGGTGGAGCGAACGTGACCCTCCCTGTGAGAAGCAGGCTTTGATAGTGGGTCATACGGGCGTTGGTCATCCACTGGTCCGGGGGGCTGCTGGATGATGTTCTCCAGTGCATGCGGGGCCATTCTGGTTACACTCTGACCCAACGTTAATATGTCTGCGTCCTTGACCAGTATGGCCATAGCCGCAATCGCCTTTAAGCATGCAGGCCACCCACTGACCAAGGGATCAAGTTTCTTTGAAAGGTATGCAACGGGCCTCTTCCATGGTCCCAGTGCTTGAGTCAGGACACCTCTAGCTAACCTCTCCATTCATCCACATAGAGAGTGAAGGGCTTAGTCACATCTGGGAGGGCTAAAGCAGGGGCACTCAGTAAAGCCTTTCTAATCTTATCAAACGCTTTTTTGGTGCTCGAGTGTCCACGTGAACTCTTGTCTTTTAATTTTCCTAGTGGCTGTAGCAGTACTGAAATGTTCTGCTCTGGTATCAACCAGGTACTCGACTGGTCACCCCTCAACTTTCAGAGTTACCCTGGGCTCAGGGAGGGGGTCCAAGCCCTTAGTCTTCGTCTTCCCCTAAAGCTAGGACCCTTGGTCCTTTGTTTTTCTTCTTAGAGCAGTCCCTTGCCCAGTGTCTTTTCTCTTTACAATATACACACTGGTCCTTGTCAAGTGGGGTCTTCTTGCCCAGGTTCCCTAACTGTCTTGGGCCTGCCCTGGGTCTCCTAAAATCTCTCTCTCTCTCTCTCTCTCTCTCTCTCTCTCTCTCTCTCTCTCTCTCTCTCTCTCTCTCTCTCTCTCTCTCTCCCCCTCCCTCCCTCCCTCTCTGCTGCTGCTGCTGCTCTTCCCTTCTAACATTGTAGTCAAGATTTTGGTCAAATTTCTTTCTTGCCGTCTATCATGTTTTTCCTCTCTCTCCTTCTCTTTCCTCTGTTCCTTCTCTTCTTCTATCTCCCTCTTGGAATGCACCTTCTCTGCCTCTTTTACCAGATCACGTAACTCAGCCTCTTGCAACCCTTCCAGTCTCTGAAGTTTCTTTCCGATATGGGGTAGACTGCCCAATAAAGGCCAGGACCACTGAGGCCTTCTGAGCTTCAGAAGGTAGGATCAAAGGGAGTGAACCGCCTGAAGGCTTCCATAAACCTTTCAAGAACACCGAGGGAGGTGCAGTCGGCCCCTGTATTACCTCTCTTACCTTAGCCAAATTAGTGGGCTGTCTTGAGGCACCTCGGGAGTCCAGAGCCTGATGATAGATTCTCAAGTTCTCCCTACCTTCAGCCGTGTTGTAGTCCAAACCAGGGCGAGTCAAAGGGAATCCCATGTCAATTTCATTTTGTAGCTGCGTAGGCCACCTGGCTCCCAGGATATTTTTTCTAGCCTCTAACAGAATCCTCTCTTGATCCTCAGTTGTGAAGAGCGTCTGCAGCAGCTGCTGACAATCATTCCAAGTAGGCTGATGAGAGAACATAAGGGACTCCACCAACCCAGTGAGGCGTTGGAGATCCTCTGAGAAAGGGGAGTGGTTGGTTTTCCAATTGTAGAGATCAGCAGAAGAAAAGAGCCAATACCGGAGGGGCTGCAATTGGCCACCCAGCATGGGAGGGCCATAGGTGTACAGTGGTAATGTCATAATCCGGTCTGTTCGCCGGCTCCTGGCTGGCTCCTCTCCATTTTTTCATAGGGTTATTTGGCTCTCTGGAGTCTAACTTCTTGAGGTCTTTGTATATATTGGATATTAGCCCTCTATCGGATGTAGGATTGGTAAAGATCTTTTCCTAATCTCCTGGTTGCCTTTTTATCTTATTGACAGTGTCTTGTGCCTTACAGAAGCTTTGCAATTTTATGAAGTCCCATTTGTCTATTCTTGATCTAACAGCACAAGCCATTGGTGTTCTGTTTAGGAATTTTCGCCCTGGGCCCATATGTTCGAGGCTCTTCCCTACTTTCTCTTCTTTAAGTTTCAGTGTATCTGGTTTTATGTGGAGGTTCTTGACCCACTTGGACTTGAGCTTTGTACAAGGAGATAAAAATGGGTCGACTTGCATTCTTATACATGCTGACTGCCAGTTTGAACCAACACCATTTGTTTAAAATGCTGTATCTTTTCCCACTGGATGGTTTTATCTCCTTTGTCAAAGATCAAGTGACCATAGGTGTGTGGGTTCATTTCTGGGTCTTCAATTCTATTGCACTGATCTTCCTGCCTGTCTCTGTACTAATACCATGCAGTTTTTATCACAATTGCTCTGTAATACAGTTTGAGGTTAGGGATGGTGATTCCCCCAGAAGTTCCTTTATTTTTGAGAATAGTTTTCACTATCCTGGGTCTTTTGTTATTCCAAATTAATTGGTGAATTCCTCTTTCTAACTTGATGAAGAATTGAGTTGGAATTTTGATGGGGATTGCATTGAATCTGTAGATTGCTTTCAGGAAAATGGTCATTTTTACTATATTAATCCTGCCAATCCATGAGCATGGGAGATCTTTCCATCTTCTGAGATCTTCTTCGATTTCTTTCTTCAGAGGCTTTAAGTTTGTGTCATACAGATCTTTCACTTGCTTGGTTAGGGTCACACCAAGGTATGTAATTTTACTTGTGGCTATTGTGAAGGGTGTCGTTTCCCTAATTTCTTTCTCAACCTCTTTATCCTTTGAGTAAAGGAAGGCCACTGATTTGTTTGAGTTAATTTTATATCCAGCCACTTTGCTGAAGTCGTTTATCAGCTTTAGGAGTTCTCTGGTGGAATTTTTGGGATCACTTAAGTATACAATCATATCACCTGCAAATAGTGATATATTTACTTATTCCTTTCCAATTTGTATCCCCTTGATCTCCTTTTGTTGTCTAATTGCCCTAGCTAGAACTTCAAGTACTATGTTGAATAGATAGGGAGAGAGAGTGGGTAGCCTTGTCTAGTCTCTGATTTTAGTGGGATTGCTTCAAGTTTCTCTCCATTCAGTTTGATGCTGCCTACATGCTTGCTGTATATTTCTTTTACTATGTTTAGGTACAGGCCATGAATTCCTGATCTTTCCAAGACTTTTAGCATGATGGGATGCTGAATTTTGTCAAATGCATTTTCAGCATGTAATGAATTGATCATGTGGTTTTTTTTTCCTTGAGTTTGTTTATATAGTGGATTACATTGATGGATTTCCATATATTGAACTGCATGCCTGGGATGAAGCCTACTTGATCATGGTGAATGATTATTTTGATGTGCTCTTGTATTTGGTTGGCAAGAATTTTATTGATTATTTTTGCATCAATGGTCATACGAGAGATTGGTCTGAAGTTCTCTTTCTTCATTTGTTCTTTGTGTGGTTTAGGAATAAGCATAATTGTGGCTTCATAGAATGAGTTGGGGAGTGTTCCTTCTGTTTCTATTTTGTGGAATAGTTTGAAGAGTATTGGTATTAAGTCTTCTTTAAAGGTCTGATAGAATTCTCCACTAAACCCATCTGGTCCTGTGGTTTTTTTGGTTGGGAGACTATTAATGACTGCTTCTATTTCTTTAGGGGTTATGGGACTGTTTAGATGGTTTATCTCATCCTGTTTTAACTTTGGCACCTTCTTTGTGTCTAGAAAATTGTCCATTTCATCCACATTTTTCAATTTACTTGAGTATAAACTTTTTTTGTAGTAGTAGAATCTGATGAGTTTTTTAATTTCCATGGTTTCTATTGTTATGTCTCCCTTTTCATTTCTGATTTTATTAATTTTGATAATGTCTCTGTGCCCTCTGGTTAGTCTGGTTAAGGGTTTATCTTTCTTGTTGATTTTCTCAAAGAACCATCTTCTGGTTTTGTTCATTCTTTGTATATTTCTTTTTGTTTCTATTTGGTTGATTTAAGTCCTGAGTTTGAATATTTCATGCCTTCTACTCCTCTTGGGGGTTTTGCTTCTTTTTGTTCTAGAGCTTTCAGGAGTGCTGTCAAGCTGCTAGTGTAAGCTCTCTCCAGTTTCTTCTTGGAGGTACTTAGAGCTATGAGTTTTCCTCTTAGGACTGCTTTCATGGTGTACCATAAGTTTTGGTATGATGGGTCTTCATTTTCATTAAATTCTAAAAAGTCATTAATTTCTTTATTTCTTCCTTGACCAAGTTATTATTGAATAGAGTGTTGTTCAATTTCCATGTGTATGTCTGTTTTCTGGTTTTTTGTTTTTTTTTTTTTTTGCTTTTTGTTTTTTGTTTTTTTAATTTAAGACCAGCCTTAGTCTATTGTGATCTGATAGGGCGCGTGGGATTATTTCAATCTTCCTGTATCTGTTGAGGCCTGTTTTGTGGCCAATTATATGGTCAATTTTGCAGAAGATACCATGAGGTGCTGAGAAGAAGGTATATTCTTTTGCTTTAGGATGAAATGTTCTATAAATACCTGTTAGATCCATTTGCTCATAACTTGTTAGTTTCACTGTGTCTCTGTTTAGTTTCTGTTTCCATGATCTGTCCATTGCTGAGAGTGGGGTGTTAAAGTCTCCCACTATTATTGTGTGGGGTGTGATGTGTCCTTTGAGCTATAGTAAAGTTTCTTTTTTGAATGTGAGTGCCCTTGCATTTGGAGGAAAGATATTCAGAACTGATAGTTCATATTGGTAGATTTCTCCTTTGACCAATATGAAGTGTCCTTCCTTATCCTTTTTGATAACTTTTGGTTGAAAGTCGATTTTATTTGAAATTAGAATGGCTACTCCAGCTAGTTTCTTGGGACCATTTGTTTGGAAAATTGTATTCCAATCTTTCACTCTGAGGTAGTGTCTGTCTTTGTCACAGAGGTGCATTTCCTCTATGCAGTAAGATGCTGGGTCCTGTTTACATATCCAGTCTATTAGTCTATGCCTTTTTTTATCAGAGAATTGAGTCCATTGATGTTAAGAGATATTAAGGAAAAGTGATTGTTACTCCCTGTTATTTTTGTTATTAGAGGTGGCATTATATTTGTATGCCTATCTTCTTTTGGATTTGTTGAAAGATTACTTTCTTCCTTTTTCTTCAGTATAGTTTCCCTCCTTGTGTTGGTTCCATCTATTATCCTTTGTAGGGCTGGATTTGTGGAAAGATAATGTGTAAATTTGATTTTGTCATGGAATATCTTGGTTTCTCCATCTATGGTAATTGAGACTTTTGCTGGGTATAGTAGTCTGGGCTGGCATTTATGTTCTCTTAGGGTCTGTATGACATCTGCCCAGGATCTTCAGGTTTTCATAGTCTCTGATGAGAAGTCTGGTGTAATTCTGATAAGTCTGTGTTTATATGTTACTTGACCTTTTCACCTGACTGCTTTTAAAATTCTCTTTGTCTAGTGCATTTGGTGTTTTGATTATTATGTGATGGGAGGAATTTCTTTTCTGGTCCAGTCTGTTTGGAGTTCTGTTGGTTTCTTGTATATTTATGGACTTCTCTTTTCTTTATTTTAGGGAAGTTTTCTTCTATAATTTTGTTGAAGATATTTGCTGGTCCTTTAAGTTGGGAATCTTCACTCTTCTATACCTATTATCCTTAGGTTTGGTCTTCTCATTGTGTCCTGGATTTCCTGGATATTTTGGGTTAGGAGCTTTTTGCATTTTTCATTTTCTCTGTCTGTTGTGATAATGTTTTCTAAGGTATCTTCTGCACCTGAGATTCTTTCTTCAGTCTCTTATATTCTGTTGGTGATGCTTGCATCTATGACTCCTGATCTCTTTCCTAGGCTTTCTAACTTCTGGGTTGTCTCCCTTTGTAATTTCTTTATTGTTTCTATTTTCTTTATTTGGGGGTGGGGAATGGAATTTTTTACTGCAAAACCATCTAATTATAGACTAAGAATACATGATTTAATTTTCATGTTTGTACATTACTAATTTACAAGTACAAGTTTCTTTACTCAATATCAAAGAACTTACGTATTTTTTCTTGTTTTTAATTTGAATAATTATCATATTTACTTATATTAAAACTCTAAATTATATGCATTTTTACTAACATATTTGTGGTGTCACGTTTTCATTGTCCCTTTTAATATTTTTCCTTTTATTTAATTTGTAATTTTCATTATTTTCTTTTTTTAATTTTTTTTATTACGTATTTTCCTCAATTACATTTCCAATGCTATCCCAAAAGTCCCCCATACCCTCCCCCCCCCACTTCCCTACCCACCCATTCCCATTTTTTGGCCCTGGCGTTACCCTGTACTTGCGTGTCCAATGGGCCTCTCTTTCCAGTGATGGCCGACTAGACCATCTTTTGATACATATGCAGGTAGAGTCAAGAGCTACGGGGTACTGGTTAGTTCATAATGTTGCACCTACAGGGTTGCAGATCTCTTTAGCTCCTTGGATACTTTCTATAGCTCCTCCATTGGGGGCCCTGTGATCCATCCAATAGCTGACTGTGAGCAACCACTTATGTGTTTCCTAGGCCCCGGCCTAGTCTCACAAGAGACAGCTATATCAGGGTCCTTTCAGCAAATGCTTGCTAGTGTATGCAATGGTGTCAAGGTTTGGAGGCTAATTATGGGATGGATCCCTAGACATGGCAGTCTCTAGATGGTCCATCCTTTTGTCTCAGCTCCAAACTTTGTCTCTGTAACTCCTTCCATGGGTGATTGTTTCCAATTCTAAGAAGGGGCAAAGTGTCTACACTTTGGTCTTCGTTCTTCTTCAGTTTCATGTGTTTTGCAAATTGTATCTTATATCTGTCTATACTAAGTTTCTGGGCTAATATCCACTTATCAGTGAGTACATATCATTTGAGTTCTTTTGTGATTGTGTTACCTCACTCAGGATGATGCCCTCCAGGTCCAACCATTTGCCTAGGAACTTCATAAATTCATTGTTTTTAATAGCTGAGTAGTACTCCATTGTGTAAATGTACCACATTTTTTTGTATCCATTCCTCTGTTGAGGGGCATCTGGGTTCTTTCCAGCTTCTGGCTATTATAAGTAAGGCTGCTATGAACATAGTGGAGCATGTGTCCTTCTTACCGGTTGGGACATCTTCTGGATATATGCCCAGGAGAGGTATTGCGGGATCCTCCGGTAGTACTGTGACCAATTTTCTGAGGAACCGCCAGACTGATTTCCAGAGTGGTTGTACAAGCTTGCAATCCCACCAACAATGGAGGAGTGTTCCTCTTTCTCCACATCCTCGCCAGCATCTGCTGTCACCTGAATTTTTAATCTTAGCCATTCTGACTGGTGTGAGATGGAATCTCAGGGTTGTTTTGATTTGCATTTCTCTGATGATTAAGGATGTTGAATATTTTTTTCAGGTGTTTCTAAGCCATTCGGTATTCCTCAGGTGAGAATACTTTGTTTAGCTCTGAGCCCCATTTTTTAATGGGGTTATTTGATTTTCTGGAGTCCACCTTCTTGAGTTCTTTATATATATTGGATATTAGTCCCCTATCTGATTTAAGATAGGTAAAGATCCTTTCCCAATCTCTTGGTGGCCTTTTTGTCTTATTGACAGTGTCTTTTGTCTTGCAGAGGCTTTGCAGTTTCATGAGGTCCCATTTGTCAATCCTCGATCTTACAGCACAAGCCATTGCTGTTCTATTTAGGAATTTTTCCCCTGTGGCCATATCTTCGAGGCTTTTCCCCACTTTTCTCCTCTATAAGTTTCAGTGTCTCTGGTTTAATGTGAAGTTCCTTGATCCACTTAGATTTGACCTTAGTACAAGGAGATAGGAATGGATCGATTCGCATTCTTCTACATGATAACAACTAGTTGTGCCAGCACCATTTGTTGAAAATGCTGTCTTTCTTACTCTGGATGGTTTTAGCTCCCTTGTCGAAGATCAAGTGACCATAGGTGTGTGGGTTCATTTCTGGGTCTTCAATTCTATTCCATTGGTCTACTTGTCTGTCACTATACCAGTACCATGCAGTTTTTATCACAATTGCTCTGTAGTAAAGCTTTAGGTCAGGCATGGTGATTCCACCAGAGGTTCTTTTATCCTTGAGAAGAGTTTTTGCTATCCTAGGTTTTTTGTTATTCCAGATGAAGTTGCAGATTGCTCTTTCTAATTCGTTGAAGAATTGAGTTGGAATTTTGATGGGGATTGCATTGAATCTTTAGATTGCTTTTGGCAAGATAGCCATTTTTACAATGTTGATCCTGCCAATCCATGAGCATGGGAGATCTTTCCATCTTCTGAGATCTTCTTTAATTTCTTTCTTCAGAGACTTGAAGTTTTTATCATACAGATCTTTCACGTCCTTAGTTAAAGTCACGCCAAGATATTTTATATTATTTGTGACTATTGAGAAGGGTGTTGTTTCCCAAATTTCTTTCTCAGCCTGTTTATTCTTTGTGTAGAGAAAGGCCATTGACTTGTTTGAGTTAATTTTACATCTAGCTACTTCACCGAAGCTGTTTATCAGGTTTAGGAGTTCTCTGGTGGAATTTTTAGGGTCACTTATATATACTGTCATATTATCTGCAAAAAGTGATATTTTGACTTCATTTTTTCCAATTTGTATCCCCTTGATCTCCTTTTGTTGTCTAATTGCTCTGGCTAGGACTTCAAGTACTATGTTGAATAGGTAGGGAGAAAGTGGGCAGCCTTGTCTAGTCCCTGATTTTAGTGGGATTGCTTACATCTTCTCACCATTTACTTTGATGTTGGCTACTGGTTTGCTGTAGATTGCTTTTATCATGGTTAGGTATGGGCCTTGAATTCCTGATCCTTCCAAGACTTTTATCATGAATGGGTGTTGGATTTTGTCAAATGCTTTCTCCGCATCTAATGATATGATCATGTGGGTTTGTCTTTGAGTTTGTTTATATAGTGGATTATGTTGATCGATTTCCATATATTAAACCATCCCTGCAATGAAACCTACTTGGTGAGGATGAATGATTGTTTTGATGAGTTCTTGGATTCAGTTAGCAAGAATTTTATTGAGGATTTTTGCATCGATATTCATAAGGGAAATTGGTCTGAAGTTCTCTATCTTTGTTGGGTCTTCCTGTGGTTTAGGTATCAGAGTAATTGTGGCTTCATAGAATGAACTGGGTAGAGTACCTTCTGCTTCTATTTTGTGGAACAGTTTGTGCAGAACTGGAATTAGATCTTCTTTGAAGGTCTGGTAGAACTCTGCACTAAACCCATCTGGTCCTGTACTTTTTTTGGCTGGGAGACTATTAATGACTGTTTCTATTGCTTTAGGGGATATGGGACTGTTTAGATCGTTAACTTGATCCTGATTTAACTTTGGTATCTGGTATATGTCTAGAAATTTGTCCATTTCATCCAGGTTTTCCAGTTTTGTTGAGTATAGCCTTTTGTAGAAGGATCTGATGGTGTTTTGGATTTCTTCAGGATCTGTTGTTATGTCTCCATTTTCATTTCTGATTTTGTTCATTAGGATGTTGTCCCTGTGCCCTTTAGTGAGTCTAGCTAAGGGTTTATCTATCTTGTTGATTTTCTCAAAGAACCAACTCCTCGATGGGTTAATTCTTTGAATAGTTCTTCTTGTTTCCACTTGGTTGATTTCACCCCTGAATTTGATTATTTTCTGCCGTCTAGTCCTCTTGGGTGAATTTTCTTCCTTTTTTTCTAGAGCTTTTAGGTGTGTTGTCAAGCTGCTAATGTGTGCTCTCTCTAGTTTCTTTTTGGAGGCACTCAGAGCTATGAGTTTCCCTCTTAGAAATGCTTTCATTGTGTCCCATAGGTTTGGGTATGTTGTGACCTCATTTTCATTAAACTCTAAAAAGTCTTTAATTTCTTTCTTTATTCCTTCCTTGACCAAGGTATCATTGAGAAGTGTGTTGTTCAGTTTCCACGTGAATGTTGGCTTTCCATTATTTATATTGTTATTGAAGATCAACCTTAGTCCATGGTGGTCTCATAGGATGCATGGGACAATTTCAATATTTTTGTATCTGTTGAGGCCTGATTTGTGACCAATTATATAGTCAAATTTGGAGAAGGTACCGTGAGGTGCTGAGAAGAAGGTATATCCTTGTTTTAGGATAAAATGTTCTGTAGATATCTGTTAAGTCCATTTGTTTCATAACTTCTGTTAGTTTCACTGTGTCCCTGTTTAGTTTCTGTTTCTATGATCTGTCCATTGATGAAAGTGGTGTGTTGAAGTCTCCCATTATTATTGTGTGAGGTGCAATGTGTGCTTTGAGTTTTACTAAAGTGTCTTTAATGAATGTGGCTGCCCTTGCAGTTGGAGCATAGATATTCAGAATTGAGAGTTCCTCTTGGAGGATTTTACCTTTGATGAGTATGAAGTGTCCCTCCTTGTCTTTTTTGATAACTTTGGGTTGGAAGTCGATTTTATTTGATATTAGAATGGCTGCTCCAGCTTGTTTCTTCAGACCATTTGCTTGGAAAATTGTTTTCCAGCCTTTGACTCTGAGGTATTGTCTGTCTTTTTCCCTGAGATGTGTTTCCTGTAAGCAGCAGAATGTTGGGTCCTGTTTGTGTAGCCAGTCTGTTAGTCTATGTCTTTTTATTGGGGAATTGAGTCCATTGATATTAAGAGATATTAAGGAAAAGTAATTGTTGCTTCCTTTTACATATTTATTTTTTTTTTGTTAGAGTTGGCATTCTGTTCTTGTTGCTGTCTTCTTTTTGGTTTGTTGAGGGATTCCTTTCTTGCTTTTTCTAGGGCATGGTTTCCATCCTTGTATTGGTTTTTTTTCTGTTATTATCCTTTGAAGGGCTGGATTCGTGGAAAGATAATGTGTGAATTTGGGTTTGTCGTGGAATACTTTGGTTTCTCCATCTATGGTAATTGAGAGTTTGGCCGGGTATAGTAGCCTGGGCTGGCATTTGTGTTCTCTTAGTGTCTGTATAACATCTGTCCAGGCTCTTCTGGCTTTCATAGTGTCTGGTGAAAAGTCTGGTGTAATTCTGATAGGCCTGCCTTTATATGTTACTTGACCTTTCTCCCTTACTGCTTTTAATATTCTATCTTTATGTAGTTCATTTGTTTTTCTGATTATTATGTGTCAGGAGGAATTTCTTTTCTCCTCTTGGAGACTGGGGAGGAGATATGGGAAGAGAACAGTCAGAGAGCAGACTGAGAGGGGGATAAAGACTTGACTGTAAGAAAAGATTAAAGAATAACAAAGGAAGAAAGGAAGAAAGAAGGAAAGAAAGAAAGAACCCGAAAAAGGGAAGCAGTTACTATTTTGATACAACAAGGATTAACTTGTGAATTTAAATGAAACAATAGGTTGGCCACAAAATGATAAACAGGATGTGGTCCAGTTGCTGGAGGGAGAAAGAGAGTGGATGCCAGGAGCTGGAAGAGAACACAGATATCAAATTTATAGTTATCGTTTTGAGAGGTGAAGTGGTTTAAGATGAATAATAATTTTGGCTACATTTGATGCTACGGAACTACATATTTTTGAAAGGGTTGATATGGAGAAAGAACAAACAAAAAAGGGTTGAGATGTTAAATTTTGTTACTTGGGTTGTATCACAATCTTAAAACTAGCAATGTTAGAATGAAAGTAAGGTACCGGTCTGAATGAGCCAACTAGTTCTCAACTACCTCAGGAACCAAAAGATCTTATTTCTGTTAGAAGAGGGCAGTTGGTCCAGCACATGGAAAAAGTATTTGAGTTGGGAGAACTTAAAAATAAAAAGTAGCAGCACAATGCTTCTGAGACATCCCGGTTCTTGGGGGAAAGTAGAGATTGGGTTAACACGCAATGATATACTGGAGTATGTAACATTTTAACATGGACTTTGCACATGGAGGGGTGCATGTACCATGGCATCGTTATGGAAGTCAGAGAGCAACTGGTAAAAGGCATCTTAGCTGTCTGGGTTCTGCTATTAAACTGAGGGCTATGATAATTTGGCTCATTTTTCAGTAATAACACAGCAGGTTTCTTTTAGCAATTTGCCCCGTATACATCTACATTATGAACACCAAACGTGGTGCTGTTTCTGCTGTATAATCTACTGAGATGAACAGATTCCAGCTGTATGTAAAGCAGCAGAGGAAGCACTAACATAAAAGGGTCCCAGCTGGTTCTGACGGGTGCTCAGATGGCAGTCATTCCAGTTGATCCCTCCTGAAGTGGCTTAGGCAGGCCTTGGTACCCACAGTATTGCACCAGGAGTGATTCCTTCACAAGTGTGTGAGCACACATTACAAACAAGATACCATGCTGGGACACAGCTCAATCCCATTCTGTCAGGTGGATTACAGTGACCCAGAGGATCATGGGAGGAAATGAGAAATGTGGATGTGAGAGGAGTCAAGGGTCAGGAGCAGTGTGGGTACACAGATCTGATGCATACTGTCAGGTGGGGAAAGTCTTAGTGCTCCACATCCCCTCTTCCCCCTGATGGTGCTCGAGTCAAAGAGCCCAGATTCAAAAGCTGGAGTTGGTCTTGAACATGAAGCATGCCCTTGTAATGACTGTGGCCAAAAAGACACTTTTAAAAAGAGTCTGATGAAGACCCACAAAACTGGTAAAAACAGAAGAGTGCATGGTGTTTTGCTACAGCAGAGGGCTGCCTGGGACTGTATTAAATAAACGGTGGACTCTTCAGTGGTTTTGACAAGCATTTATTAAGTGTGCTAAATATTGGCAATGTGGTATGGTAGTGAGCAGAAACCCAGGGTAGCAGCGAGCAATGCACAGGGTGGAGTCTGCTCTATGCTGATGGAGTTTTTAATACTGAGAGGAGACCATGATGAGACCCTCTGCAGGAGCAACAGAAGCAAGAGATAGCTCTAAGATTCCATTTAAGGCTGAGCAAAGCTCTGGTGTTGCTGTCCTTGACTGGGGTGGGCAGGGTAGGCAAGAAGACTTCCTCGATCCTTGGAGAACATGGAGGCCCGATCCAGTTTTCCTGAGGAACAGCTTTTACTGTCAGGGGAAAGCAGGACAAGTGAGATGAGAAGAGAGGAGACAAGAAACACCCAGTCAGGGATGGAGCATGGATGAGCAGTAGCAGGTCAGAGCGGGAGGGGACTGTGGATCTGTCACAGGCTGTCTCCTGAGCCTGTTTGCACTTCAGGAGACTCCTAGCATCTGACCTGGTGGTCCTCAGGAGGTAGCAAGGATCCTGAAGTAGAACTTGAGCAGTCCAGGTCCCCATTTTCTTGAAATGAGCAAAAGTTTTGTTGTAAGTCTGCAAGTGCCTCAAGCTGCTTCTTCATTTGCCTTTGCCTTTCTTCCCATTCACAAGCTTTACTCTTGATTACTTTAAAAGAAAGAAAATGGCTTCAGTGTATGCAGGGATTTGATTAGGACACTGTCTCTAGTCTGGATCAGTTCAAGTATTTCCCTTGTAGTACCTGGGCCTCAAATGAGAGGGCAGAGTGGCCTGAGCAGAAACTGTTCCTTTCATGTCCTCTCTGACTTTCGTGACTCAATATGGACACCAGCATGTATCATGTGTTCTCCTTCATGGTAGAACAAGATTAGAGTGTATTCATTCATTCAGAGACTAGAGCACGTGGCTGGCGTATGAGTAACCACTCTTTCATGGGCACATCTCCGGCTCCAAGGACATTTGGTACCTCTCAGGTTTGAGTGAGATTTCGGAACAGAACATGGTTACTATAGAAACCAGCCATGGTCATTTAGTTGGGTTTAGCATCCTCACGACTGAATCTTTAGATTCGTAGTTGTCAGAATGACTGCACACCTGCAGATAGTTTGGAATCCTTGGCTGAATCCGCCAGACTGGAATGGTGCCATGTCAAAAGTTAGCCTTTCCAGGTGGTTCCCATGCAGTCTTGATTAGTGCCTTGAGGTTCCCCACATTATATGGTATGTGACACTTTTCAGACATATAACTTTTATGCTAAGTGACACATGTAGTTTTACAGAAATACATCTTTCTGAAGGCTGTTTTTTTTTTTAAATAGCTATTCTTATTAACAAACATTCTCAAGTGATTTTTAAAGTAACTTCTCTGGAACTAAAACAGAGTATTGCAGAGTCCAAATGAGAACAAGTAACAGAGAATCCAAGTGAGAGAGGCTGTGCACATTGAGGCGACACAGGCAACCCGACTGCGCTTTAGGGAAAACCTACTGCCATATAGTTTTATTGACAGGCACATGTGCAGAAAAGATCACTGTAGGGCAGTGTGCTATGAGTACGGGAGAGAAGCTACTCACACCATTCTGTGTGAATCCCTCACCCATGTCCAGAGGTGCAGCACATGGTCATGTTTAGTACTAAAAGAGGCCACAATAAATGCAGGCTTATTATGGTTTTCGGACCAAGTCTCACTGGCTCTCAATCTTCCTGCCTCACCCTTTCAACTGCTGGGAATTATAGGTGTGTACCACAGTACACAGCTAAATGCATCATGTTTTTGAAAACTAGGTCTCCCTATTCCTGCCTGCCTACTACCGTTTAAATAAAATAGCAAAACATGAAAACCAAAGCCATCAAAAACCTTTCTTGATCATTCTTCATTTTGCTGTTTTTTTTTTTACTTGATTAATTTTAGAATTATAGTACTCACTGCTTCGAGAGATACGTTTTAAAGATAAACCTTAATAAAAGAACTTGACATCTCTTCAAGAAAGAGGGAGTCAGCCTGCAGGGTGGGTCACTGTTGCCTCCATGTTGCTAGCTGGGGTTAGAGAAGCTGCAGGAAGTCTGCTCAGTTCCAGCCTATGCCTGTCTATAGAGTCAAAAACTTGGGTTGTTTCTGTCTTGTCGATCTGTTTTACTGTACACAAAAGTATTTGTATGTCTACCTGGAAAACACAGCACTGTGATCCAACCACCCACAAATTACTGCATTTTGTATAGTGTGGGCAATCTGTCTGTCTGTCTATCTGTCTGTCTATCCACATGTAAATTATGTCTGTATATATATGTACACTACTTTTTCCATATTTTTCTTTTCCATGTGTTGTGCTTTTTCTGTAATGGGCTTTCTCATTTGACAAAAATTCTCTTTAGAAATATTTGACTGTTATGTGACCTGTTATTTTTGATCTGAATGATAAATGTTTCTAAAACACACTGTTCCTTATTTTATGAATCACCTACCTTCTTGGAATTGTATTAATGTATCTTCAAACAGCCCACTCTCAAACAGTAAGGTCTCGATCCCTTCATAGTCTAGAGGGAGAAGCAATTTCCTGTGTTAACTTTATTGTGAATAGTCACACAGGGAGAGAGAAAATAACCCCACTAGGAAGAGAGAGGATCAGAGGAGGGCAGCTCAGTGCAGGCCCAGCGGGGATCTGGAGAAGCATCAGCTCACTGTCTGTGCAGCCAGGACTTCTGAGGAGGGAACCCCTGTGTTCCAGGGAGCCCCAGGTGATGTGGGTGAATGCACCCCCAAATTTGAGCATTCTTAGTCTTGAGAAAATTACTAAATAAAATTATGTAACAAATAAGCTCTTGGAAATGTATATTGCTAATTTATGTCTTGGTTTGTCATAGAGAAAGTCACTTAAAAGTCGATATTTTACATTGTCCCTTACAGTATGAAACACTCAGATCACTCTAACCAGGAATTATAAGGCTTGTAGCTCATGCTGTATGTTACTGGAGGTCACAGGAGCCATATACTTACACACTGTAAGCCCTAGGAGCCATTCAGAAAGAAACTTCCACTAGTAGTTGATCTAAACAACTACTCCATAGCTCGGTAAGATTACTCAGCAGGGAGGGCTGCTTGTTACCATCTGATGACTTAAGTTCACTCCCCAGAACCTGCATGGTGGAAGCAGAACCTACTCCTCTGTCTTATCCTCTGACCTGTACCTGTGTGCAGGGGCAGGGGCAGAATGTAATGTTTAAAAAAGACTTGTTTTTAAGTGTGTGTGTGTGTGTGTGTGTGTGTGTGTGTGTGTGTATCTTCAAAGTCCTTAAGACTGTCAGATCCCCAGGAGCTTCAGGTCCAAGCGTTGTGGGCTACCATACACAGGTATGGGGAACCACACTCAGGTCCTCTGCAAGAATATATGTGTTCTTCATCACTGGGTATCACTCCAGCCTCTGTAATAATTTTAAGACCCTGGACTTAAAAAGGAATAGAATTTGAGGCCCATCAAAATTATAGCCTAAGGGCTGGTTCCCAGCACCCATGTTGGGTGGCCTAGAAGTGCCTATAACTCTGACTTCAGAGGATCAGATAGTTTTGTTTTTTAGAGGGCACTTGTACTACCATGTCTATATCCTACACACACACACACACACACACACACACTGACACACAAAGGGACCCAGGAAGCCAGTAGACTCCTGTTTCTGATTCAGTTTCTTTTCTTTCCTTTCCTTTCCTTTTCTTTTCTTTTTTTGTTTTTGTTTTTTTGTTTGTTTGTTTGTTTTGTTTTTTTGTTTTGTTTTTGTTTTTTGATTTTTCGGTTTTTCTACACAGGGTTTCTCTGTATAGCTCTGGCTGTCCTGGAACTCACTCTGTAGACCAGGCTGGCCTGGAACTCAGAAATCCGCCTGCCTCTGCCTCCCGAGTGCTGGGATTAAAGGCGTGCGCCACCACACCCGGCTATATGCTGTGTGTTCTTAAAGAATGGGTTACAGAAGGGCTGGGGAAGCATGGGGAGGTGTGTTTTCTAGAATGCGTTTATATTTAGCTCATTCAGTACCTGACTCTGAGGCAGTCTTATCCAGGAGTCTTCCATAAATCGAATCCATTTTTTCTAGTATGTGTTCAAGTAAAACATTAAGAAGTCCTGCTTCCTGGCATTTCTTAAGAAAAGGAGCTTTGACAGCTGCATCTAAGAACAAAGAATGCATCTTTAGGAGGAAATGGACAGCTATTTGCATCATGTGGTCACTTTATACTTTATCAGTTGATGGGTGAGCATATATATGTAAAATTTACTTTATATGATGGAGATGACATCTCCTCATACTTGGCCCAGATTTGGCATATGAAAGACTGCCACCTGTCACAGTGAAGGGTAGCATACGACTGAATTATAGCCTCAGGCAAACCTACCTGCCTTTTAATCTCAGAATGAGAAGAAATGGTCCATTCCAGCTCAAATAACTATGATATGGTATGGGTTCTAATACAGTATATACTTACAAGAAAGATTTATGTTCTTATTAAATACCAAATGACCAGAAGAATAAAGATTAAAGCATGAAACCAGATTTAAGTTATATGGGTCAAGATTCCTCTAAGTATTTTGATCCACCATTGTCACACAGTCACCACTGAGAACCAACCTC
Organism: Mus caroli; assembly: GCF_978045245.1. Taxonomy (NCBI): domain Eukaryota; kingdom Metazoa; phylum Chordata; class Mammalia; order Rodentia; family Muridae; genus Mus; species Mus caroli. The sequence continues at coordinate 55,484,905 of NW_028227267.1, forward strand.
TGTGGCCGAGAGGCTCTCCTGTCACATGTCTTTTGGATCTCATGAATTTCACCACTTTTGGCTGGAAGAGAAAACCAAGATTATATTGAATTTTCATGTTGGCCTGGAATACCACATGAAATTAAAATGTACTTCTACAAAATCAAATCTATTAATCAAATCTAACAAAAGAAAAAGGCGTATTAAGACAATTTTTTTTTTTTGGTTTTGATGAACTCCTGGATCCAAATGGCATTTTCATGCTGTTTGTGGCATGAAAAACATCTGTTGAATAAGAGGGAGAGATTATTGTCTGATACTAATCAATGTATAGAAACTGATATAAAAAACTGTTTCAAATCCCTTCAAATTCTTTTACATTGTGTATCTAATAATTCAGAAGATTTTAAGTCAGAAATTTGGTTATGTATGGAGCAAGTCTCTGGGAAACACTTGGTTATGAACAAATATTTGTCCGTACTCTCAGCCTGTGAAGGACTAAGTGTCATGAAAGGACACGTGTTTTCACTAGCATGGTTCAAGGAATGATTGACAGAAGCTGAGGGAATGACATCATCCCCTGAGCCGCTAGCCTCTTAATACTCTTCAGTATGCTTCTTCTACCATGTCAAAATGGTCTGTACTTCCTGAGTGCAGGATTCTCCCCACGATGCCAACCTAAGTCTAGCTTCAGCTCCACTGAGGAGAGAACACGGATGGTGTGCAAATGCCAACTCCTCCAATGGTTGAAAACCGTGAGTCTTTGGCATTTAGAATTCTAAGTAAGGACATTATGAGAAGAAATTAGGTCTATAAGTCAAGTTACCTGTGCAGGAGGGCCTGATGAGAGGCGTTTTTTTCTTCCTCTCTTCCTCTTCATGCTTGGGCCATCAGCTAAAAGAGAAACCATTTAAAGGTTGGAATATGTAAAACATTGCCAGGTGGTTGTGGTATACATCTTTAATCCCAGTCCTTGGTAGGTAGGTAGAACCAGGTGGAACTCTGAGTTCAAGGTCAGCCTGATCTTCAGAGTGAATTCCAGGATAGCCAGGTCTACACAGAGAAACCCTGTCTCTCATATATATATGTGTGTGTGTATATATGTGTGTGTATATATATATGTGTGTGTGTATATATGTATGTATGTATATATATATATATATATATATATATATATATGCATTGAAGTTTACATACAATAAAAAGTATGTGCCAGCCTTATTACAAAATCAGAAGTCTGGCAAACTTGAACCTAAGCATTTGCAATGTAAAACTAAGAATTCATTTTAATCATAGGCACATAAGCCTATGATCAATTGAAATGGAGGGTGTTTGTTGAACAGAAGAAACAACTTGGGTCATTGGTGATTGTTGAAAGGTGAAGAAATAACAAGTTTCACCCATCATGCTGACATGTTCTCCCTTGAAGACTTGCAGGGATGTGGCCAGTCCTCTTTTCCTCATCTAGAGAGACTTTTCAGAAGATAAGGAGCCAGTGCTTGCTGATCCAGACTTTCATCAGTGATATTCTTTGACCAGTGATTTTTCTTATAACAATTGTACTTAACAGTATAGGTATGAAGTGGAACGAAGTTTCATGGGAAACAGTACTCTTTTGATACAGGGTCTAGCTATGAACCGAAGGCCTGCCATGAACTAACTCTATGATACACACACACGGATACACACACACACACACACACACAAACACAGAGGCATCATTCCCTGTCAACATACAGTGATAGCAAGGACCAGTTTAAGGATAGTTTTCAATGAGTTAGAAATGTAATGACAATGACTTGAAATAGCTCAGTGCTTCCTAGCACTCGCTGTTCTTCCAGAGGATCCAGGTTCTGTTGCCAGCACCCACAGGTTACTCACAACCATCTGTAACCTAAGGCATCCACACAAATAGGTGTACATAAAAATTACAATTGAGAAGAAATAATTAGATTATCTCAGGTTTTACTTAAGGAATTAGCTTTCTTTAAACTCACTTTAGAAACTTACCACTTTCAGTGGCCTCTTCTTGTTGTGGAGGATGTTTTGAGCAAAATACTCTGAAAATACAGAATTTCAAAGAATCACTGAATCTTTTAATTTGTAGAAATCCACCAACCTTTGTCTCCCCAGTGCTGGCATTAGAGCTACATGCAGTTACACTGGCTGAAGTATGCATTTTTAAAAAGAAATGTGTTCAATCCATGTCAAATTGTCAATCCACATCCAGTGTGGGTGAGGGTGGCCATTGGCTTTGTGCCCTCTGAGCAGTAGAAAGAAGACTTCAGTCTCTGAAGGTGTGAATGCTGGGTGACTATTTTGAGCACTCCTAGTTCCTATGCTGTGATGAGGGGCATCTAAGGAACTACAAACTTTGAAGCTTCACTCTGACCACCCAGAGTCTTGCTGATCTTCACAGTTCACACAGACACACGTGCAGCACTGTGGAGAGTGACTTTTCAGATCAGAGCTGGCCTTCACTAGCACTTGGATTTGGTGAGTGGAGAGAGAGAGAGAGAGAGAGAGAGAGAGAGAGAGAGAGAGAGAGAGAGAGAGAGAGAGAGAGAAGGCAGCATAGCAGGCTAGAGAACAGGAGTGAGGAGCTGTAGGGGATTTCTCTGCCCAGGCTTGCCTTTGTCTTTGCCCGTATGAGACCTAGGGTCCTCCAGTTAACCCAGTGCCCTTCCTAGCAGCACCCAGCTCAGTCACCTCCTCTGGACCTGGGACCTCTGAGAACCTTTCATTTGTTCTCAACTGCATTCCCAGAGGGACTTGGATTTGTGCCTTCACTTCTCCTGAACATTGATTTTAGGCTTATACTACCATGCTTGCCTATGAGGTTTTGTAATGCAAAAGGAAATATAGAGAATATTAGGATAGATTCTCTCTCCTGTGTCCTCCCCATGCCCAGTGTCAGTAATTTTCAAGTCAAGGTGAAGCCCCTTCCTGCTTCAGCCCCTCCCATGAGCCAGTGTTCAGAGTAGCCAGTGTGCACCTGTGCCCCACCCCCAGCTTGGTGAGAAATTGTCAGCTTCATTATATTTGAGTATCCCTCAGCACCTTGTGAAGTGTCTCAGTTACTCTATCCACCTGAACGCTTAAAATAAAATTTAAACTGCAGAGAAGCCCCTTGTTCCTTGCTGAAACAATTATAATTAAAAATGTTTTTTGTTGTTGTTTTGTTTTGTTGTTGTTTACATTGAGTTAAGTATTTCCACTGTGGTTACTACACTTTTTAAAATTTTAAGTTATCTCTGTAATTTCAAGGCCAGCCTGGTCTACTTGGTGAGATACTATCTCAAAAAATAAAACCTATATCCAGCAGGTACTTCAGTCCCTTTCATTTGTTCATGTGTGTAAAAATGGCTGTCAGTAAAGTGAGTTCTTTGTGAACATAAATGATGAATGTGAAGTCCTTCTATAGGTTTCTCAGTAATTCAAATATAAAAAGCACTGTTCAGAACTGAATGAACTTTTACAAACAGTGACAAGCTAGGGGCTGGCGAGATGACTCTGTAGGTAAAGGTGTTTGCCATCTGTCAGCTCTCACAACCTCAGTTTCATGTCTGGTCCAACACTGGAAGCCAAGATCTCATTCCCACATGGTATGGGGACAGACCCATGACCTGTGGATGAGTGAGTGAAGGAAGGTGTCTTCCCATTGCAGAGAAGAACAGACCTGGACTGGCTCCTGTCTCTTATAGGACATGAATGATGCCATTAGGAATGAGATTTAGAAAGGCAAACAAACCCTTGAGTAGTTCTTTTCCTGTCATGTGCAGAAATGTGAAGCTGAGTTCCTACTGGTATCCCATAACCCTGTTCTCACGTGAAACTCATTTGCATGAATTGAACTTGAGAAGTAAGTCACAGGCTAGCCATTCCTTACACTCCCCACCCCCACCATGGAGTTTGAAAGCTATGTGATTACTTGTAAGTTCTTGTAACTCCACCTTGTAGAACTGCGTAGTCCTCCTTGGCACAGAATAAGTGGTAATTCTTGGCACAAGATGTTTCACCACACCTTACGATGGCTCCTTCGTTATTACAAAATGAGCATATCTGGAGAAGAATAGATCATAATGAGGAGATACTTGTTTCATTACTAAAATGTAAGGATGTCATTAAATGTTTAAGTCCGCAGGCCAGTGTTTTTGTCCTGGCTATCTCTGGCATATCCCAGCCTATACACCCACACTAAATAGGAATGAGACTTGGCAACCCATGAGGGACTTTCAGCAAAACTGCAGCTAAGTAGCCGTCAAAGGTCCAGCAGAGACAGTTGTAGCATGGTCTACATAAAGGGAAAAACAGATTTCTCAAAAGTGAAACTAGCAGGCTTCCTTATCCCTAGGCAAGGTGTTGGTTTGGGGGACTTTGAGCCTCAGGTCAGAGCAGCTCCTGCTGTGACACTAAAGATTATCATCTCAGCTGGCACTTTCTATGACTTCCTCTTAGACATTTCTCCCTGGGATAGTGGTACCAGCTCTACAGGGTTGCTACAGAGGATAATATGAAATGAATGAAACCCATTTCCAGTGTATAGAAACTAAAAACTGAAGACACAACTGAACAACATAGTGTTTTTCTTGATCCCTTGATTTAATTTCCCTGTTTTTATATGAAGGCATACATACCGATGCTTAGGCATTTTGTGGCTCTAGTCATTAACACTTTACTGTGCTTGTGGTCAGCCATGAAACACTCAAACTTGCCAACCTGTTTACTAATCTGCAAATGGCCTTTTATAAAGAAGCCCAGAGACCCAGTGGACCTCAGAGAGACAGCCTTTCCCATTCTTCTTTCCTGCAGAGTCCCCTTATGCCCTCAGCCCCAAGGCAGATGCTGACAGTGATAACCACCCAGAACTGGTGCAGAAAGACATGCAGCCACCCTTGACATTCAGAAGGCATCTTACTCCATGTGAAGGATAAACCTTTTTGCTCTGACTGTGGCCTGCAGCTTTGAGGCACCAAGAGGACCAGCTAGCTGCTCTGAGGCAGGAGAGCAGAAGAAAAGCCTAGATGGTGCTGTTGAGCTGCTGAAATGGGTGTTTGCTCTGCTGGAATGACAGTAAGGACTTGTTCCAGCCTGTCTGACCAGAGAGTTTTCACCCAGACAGAAGCATCTCGAGCCTGCTCTGCTGATGTGTGCGACAGTTGGCTGTAAGCAGACAGCGTCAGCTGAGGGAGCGTCTCACAGTCCACCTTCCAGCTCTCTACATGTTTCTCAAACCCTGCTACACCATAGACTCTATTTTTAGATGAAAGATTCAGTTTTTTATTTTTATTTCTGTTGTATGTGTGTCTGAGAGAGCAAGCATGTTAGTGCATGTGTCTGTGAAAGCCAGCAGAGGGTGCCAGATGCCCTGGAGCTGGAGTTTCAAGCAATTATGAGTTGCTATTTCAGTGCTGAAAGGGCAGTAAGAAATCCTAACTGAGAACCATCTGTCCACCCCCTCCAAACAGACTATCCTTTGAATGTAGACCCCACGACTCATCATTTATAATGGAAAAGACATGTCAACTTACCATTGGGCCTCCTCTCCAGATCCTTTCCAGTACTGATTTCACGTCAACATTTCTAGCTATTTTACATGGATTATGGGCCTCACATTCCACCAATCCTGATGAATACAGCTGAAGGTTGCAAAACAAAAGCAAAAACAAAAGAAAACAAAAAACCAAAAAAAATCACAGAGTCGGTGTGAAGTAGCCCTGACTAACACAAGTCAGAGATGGTTCTGAAGAAGGCTGCAGAGGAATGCAGAGAGGACAATGGCTCAAGCCATGCAATCAGGAAGCCAAAGCAAGGGACAGAGGCCATTCCTGATGGCTTTCCAGGTCTCCTTCTTAGACTTCAAGGACTGTGCCTACCTCCATAACCATATGGCAGACCTTCACTCTTGAATTGTTGAGATAGGGTCTCACTGTAGCCTAGCTGTAGGCTAGAACTCAGAGTCCACCTGTCTCTGTCCCTGAGTGCTGGGACTAAAGCCATACACTAGTACACCTGGCTTTTATGGCTTTTTTTTTTTATAGATAGGACCTAGCTGTACATCTCATGTTACCTGGACCTTGGCTTCTTCCTTAGCTCTATGCAGTGGAACTGCAGGTATGGGCAATCACAGCTAGCTCCAAATTCCCTTGTGTGTTTTAGCAGCCACAAGTCTCTTTCCTCTTCAGCATTTCAGAGGATGGAGAGAGGGTTCTGTGGTTAAGCATGGTATTGCTCTTCCTATGCTCCAGAGAGTCTACATTCATCTCCCAGTACCCAACTCACATGTGAACTCTAGCTCTAGAGTGTCACACATGTGCACACACACATACAAACACACACACAAATTACAATCTTGTTTTCAATTTTATCAAATATGTGTGTGTGTGTCTTATAAGCATGCTGTGTGTTTGTGTTTTTGTTTATGTTCTTTGTGTGTGTTCTATGCATCTGTGCAATTTTATTTGTTCTCTGTGTGTGTTTGCACCTGCCCATGTACATGAAGAGGACAGATTACTTTGGCTGTCTTTCTCCACTGCTCTTTACCTTTTTTTCTAAGATTTTTTATAAAAATGACTCTTTTGCCATCATGTATGTTTGTGTATCACATGTGGGCTGGTTTCTGCAGAGGTCAGAAGAAGGTATTACATCCTAGGAAATAGAAGTATAAATGCTTGTGAACTAACCCCTGTGTGCTGGCAAATGTACCTGCAAGAGCAGCGTAACCACTGAGCCACCTCTCCAGCCCCTCTCTACCTTACTTTATGAAATCTCACAAATTCAGCTCAACAGGCTGGCCTGGCCTACAAGCTTATAGAATCCTGTAAATTCCTCCCTCCAATGGGATTACAGGCACACAGTGTCTTGTCCGGCTCTTTGCAGGAGTCCTGGGGATGGATGCCAGGACACTTATGGATACTATGTCTTCGGCACATTACTAACTGAGCTACCAGCTCTCTCGCTCCAGATAGCTGAAGTTACTGTGGGTCACATAAACAATCTGCCTGCTTTCATTTGAAGATTAATGTTACATATAAACTTAAAAAAAAGAACATAAAAACATGAGGGAAATTATAATACTTAAACAGGCAAAGGATTGCATAAGAATTAGAAATCATAATGCAAATGTTAAAACTTGCATGTGGAATTCTGGGTTTAGCTCTCTCTTTCCCCCCATGGTTTGGTGTTAGGGCCTTTCTATGTTTCTGCTATTCTGTTCCAGCTGCAACCTTAGTGCATTAATATGTTGTATTTTATTGGTATTAAATGTGCTTCCTGAAAAATGCTGATAGAGAAAGATGGGCCAGTAAGGGGGCGTGTCAAGAAAAATCACTTGCTGCCAAGCCAAAGGACCTAGGCTAGCCTCAGAGGCCAGATGAAGGCAACACATACCCTGGGCCTGGGGTTATGGGTGGATGTGAGCCACACTCTAAGTTCTGGGAATGGAACCTGGACCTGTGGAAGAACAACCAGTGCTCTTAACTACTGAGCCATCTCTCTAGCCCTACACAAGCAATTTTAAGGTTATTTACCAGTTACTTACCAAACAGTTTTCATGAGCAGCTAGATTAGCTGATGGTACAAAGTATATCACACTCCAATCGTGGCCTTCAGGGCAGAGGGCACATGTTCTTTTTTCCATCTTTTCTGTAAGCTGACAGAAACCTATAAATAACAACCAGGTTAAAACAGAAACATATTTTATGGCCTTGGTAGCTCCTCCAGTCTTAAAGAAATTGGCAGGACCCACTTCTTGTGATAGAGTCTCAACTCCTACAACAACAACAACAAATCAGCAATCTAATTGCTAATCTAATCTCTTGTGTGGTACAGCCTCTTATTAGGGTTCTAGACCAGTGCTGTCAACAGAAACAGAGCAAGCCCACAAAGGTGGGCTATGGCATCACATCAACATTCTAGAGGCCTTACGAAAATGCATGCAATACACAAAGAAATCTCAGATGATGTCTGAGAGCTGCACATATCTATGGGCAGAGACAGGAATGGAGAGCAATGGTTGATTCCATGTCTGTTTAGCACAGACAGGAGTAGGTTCACCTCTGGAGCCTAGGAGCTCCCTTACCATGGGGTCTTGGTCAGATTTACAGCACGAGGCATGCGTTTCCTCCTGCTGGCCCTAACTCCAGTTAGAAATGAGTTGGTCACCCCTGTGACTCGGTGTCACTCTGTGCCCAGGAACCAGCCATGCTGGTTTTGTTCTTGTAGCTCAATGTTCATAGCTGTGTGAGCCTGTGGATTACTTTTCTCCAACAAGCTCCATGGCTCCTTTCAGTACCAAGAACGCTAGTCAACAGGGACGATCCTCCTGGTTATTGCTTAGTTTCTCATTGCACTGTGCCTAACAACGTGGTGTCTTTGGCAATCGGGTGTTATTAAGTTCTCACCTGGTTATAGGGCAGAGAATAAGTGTGGAAATCTAATGCCATAAATGAGACAATGACAATCACCACACCTCAGGGAACATTGTGAGAGAGGGGATGGGAAGATTCTAAGATCTGCACAAACAGTGTCCTCTAGACATGATCAAAATGCTGTGGCCATAAATTCAAAGCAGCTGTAGAAGCCTGCAAAAGGCCTGCATAGGATCAAACTAGTTCAAATTCTAGCTGGCGTGGTGGTGGGTTACGGGGGCACCACTCACTAGCGTCCAGCCGTAACTTAGAAGATCTGTCAGTTGATGGTTTGTGGGGGAAGGAGTGTTGCTTTTTCTTTACGGTGTGTTCTCCATTAGGTCTACCATGAATCAGTGGTTGAACACACACACATGCACGCACGCATGGGCACACATACACACACACACACACACACACACACACACACACACACACATGTTTAGCACAATCTGGATACCAGTCTAGATGGAGAAAAGAACAAAGGAATTTTTGAGAAACACAAGATAAATGCCTGCCAGCAAGGGTGGAGTAAGGTGAAGACCCCAATAGATGTAGAGTACCCACTGTCTGGACCAGAGGCTAGATACATAATGATAGCAATTCTACACAACTTCCCCCAAGGAAGTTTTAAACTTCATGTAATTTCAACAGAAATCCCAATGTTAAGGAATGTATAAAAGCAATTATTAGAAAGACTATATTGTCATAGATAGTGAGGAAGCTTTAAAGAAAACAAGAGAGAGCCTCTTACCTGCTTGATTTAAAAACATAAAAAACATATGTTCATAGACTCAATTGGACAGATTGTTAGATGAACAAGTCAAAGAACAGACAGTACAGGCAAAAGGGAGTCATACCGCATGTTTCTAATTCACTGGAAGACTGTATTGTTTTTCTTTACTAGCAGCAATGCCTTTGCCCATTTTTTCTATCGAAGTATTAGTTTTTTATTAATTTGTAAGAGCTTGTCATATGGTAGACAATTATCACTTTTTTAGTGCAACAAAGTTTGGTAAGAGGAGTATACTTGGCAGCCTCCTCTGGCCTCTGCATATATACGAGTAACCGCCCCCCCCATATATGTAAAAACACCATACACATACATAATAAATATTTTAAGTCTACCTGCTTTGTGTGATATTAAAACCACTTCACAGTTTCTACTCTTACGTAACAGTGATATGTTTAGAAACCAGTGAACTCTTGTTTTTATAGTATTAATATGGAATTTAGGACAAGATGGCTATATCCTTCATTTTTATAATGATTAGATATGGTTATTTTTGGCTCTGTAGCTTTTAATTTGCTCCACTGATTTCCCATTAATATTATACTTACATATTAAAAAATTGTGAGTATAATTAAAAATAAAAAATTGCACAAACCTTTAATCCCAGTACTCGGGAGGCAGAGGCAGGTGGATTTCTGAGTTCGAGGCCAGCCTGGTCTACAAAGTGAGATCTAGGACAGCCAGGGCTATACAGAGAAACCCTGTCTTGAAAACAAACAAACAAGCCGGGCGTGGTGGCGCACGCCTTTAATCCCAGCACTCGGGAGGCAGAGGCAGGGGGATTTCTGAGTTCGAGGCCAGCCTGGTCTACAAAGTGAGCTCCAGGACAGCCAGGGCTACACAGAGAAACCCTGTCTCGAAAAAAAAAAAAAAAAAAAAGAAAACAAACAAACAACTCCTCCCAGCCACCCCAGCGCCCCCCAAAATTGTATGTGTCCTCCAGAGTGCCTGGTGCCTATGGAGGCCAGAAGAGGCTATGGGATCCTTTGGAAATGGTTGTGAGTCATTATGTGGGTCCTGGGAAGCCAACCAGAATTCTCTACTAGAGCAACTGGTGCTCTTAACTGCCGAGCCATCTAAGGCTCACTTTAAATTAAAACAAAACCAAAACAACCATAGTTCTTTTGAGACAAAACCTTTTTGAGTTTGCAAATACAACGCCTGGGAAGTGGGATGGTACCTTATCTCTTCAGCTCCTCACTTTACAGTCCCCAAATGTTCATATGAATATGTTCAGCTAAATGAATTGCTAGTGGTTGCTATTTATTTTGGACATTAGTACCATTATTTGTGCCATCATCTCCGCCTGAAACCATTTTTCACTCTTCCTCCCTATGGCTGACTCAGGACTTTAAAAAAATAGATCGGGGCTAGAGAGACGGATTAGTTGTTCTTCCTCTTGTGGACTCAGGTCTGGTTCCTAATACTCATGATGGGATGGATGGCTTACAAACTCTTGTTACTATAGCTCCAGGGTCTCGGCACACACACACACACACACACAAATACATCTGTACATACATGCATGCATACATACATACATACATGCCAGGAACTAGAATGATGGCCCTATAGACATGATGTCTTGTTGCTCTTGCAGATGACTCAGGCTTGGTTCCCAGTACCTATATGGTGACCTATAAATATTTCTAACTCTAGGTCCAGGAGGAACCCTTTGCCTTCTTCTTCTAAACACCAAATCATCAAGTACATGGGGGTTATACAAACATTTCTGCAGGTAAGATAATCATACACAAAATAAACCTCAAGAATATACTAGTTGCAGGATGGTTATAGGCTGAAGTAAATCACTAGTCAACTGCAAATTTGGCTGAAACATCTCTACCAAGTGGGTGAGGATAATGGATCCCTGGGTTGTTTCAGGGATGGAAGGATGAAAGCTTTGTCTGAAAATAATGACTTTCCTTGAGCAGTGATCACTGCTATCCCTGTTGCTTGAAAGGCCTTTAAAGGTTTGGCATTAGTGCCTTCCTATTGTGTCTGTATTCCTGCTTTAACCTTTGGGCCAGGTTTCTACTGGTGAGACAAGAGGGGATGGCAGGTAATTATAGGTATTACAGCTAATCAACACCAGCTTTCCTGCTGTCCTCTGTGCTTTATTTTTCTTTCCTATCCCAGAGAGGACTTCCTGTGCATCTTGAGTTCATGATTTTCTAGGATGATTCTAGAAACCTGTGAACGACAAAGGTGATTAAAAACCTGGATCACCATGCCCTCAGGATAACAGAAAATCTTCTCAAGGAGATTGCCACCATGGGTGATCCTGAAACATCAGCCTAAACTCAGGCCTCTAGGAAACTAATGGCTGCTTGCAACCTGGTCTTCAGTATTCCTCAATTACCCCAAAGACTGGGGCCTCTTTTCCAGGTTTTCAACATTCCCACTAAAGTCTACCCTCCTTCACAACAGCATGTCCTCAGTATTTCTGCACTTTAAAGTGCAGAGCTCCCAGTAAAGCAAAGACCAAAGAGGATGGAACCAGCCAACCTAGAGGTTTCAGCTTCCTGAGGTCCCTAGTCCTACAGCTTTCTCAGATGCTGTAAGCCCATCTCAGCCCTCAGCAGTGCTCTGCAGTCTCCCCGGGATGAAGTGGGGTGTGAGCTTCCTGCAAACCAAAACCCTAGTACTCACCAGTGAGTATTGGGTCAGGGGACAGTGGTGTCTCTTGGGTCATGACTTGGCACCTGCACGCCTCACAATTGCAATAGGGGAGTTTCTAGTTTCGTTTCTCTAAACCTGGGGTGTGATAACAAGCAGCATCCTGGGAGGAAGTACAAGATAGGTGTGGTTTCCTTGTCGATTTTCAACTCTGAACTCTAAAAAGTGGTCTAGTCTGACTCCTCTACAGATGTGATGAAAACCCAGGCCCAAAATAATGTAGGGGAGGACATGCTAACATGGGATAGGAAATGCCCAGAAGGCTTCAACCCTCCACAAAGAACTACAGATAACCAAGGAGTGCTGAAAGCAGAAGAAATAAGTCTTTCCCAGGGAAGAACACATCAATTGGTCATCCAATGGTCTACTGGCTGGTTTTATGTGCCAACTTGACACAGGCTGGAGTTATCACAGAGACAGGAGCTTCAGTTGGGGAAATGCCTCCATGAGATCCAGCTGTTGGACATTTTCTCAATTAGTGATCAAGGGGGAGGGCCCCTTGTGGGTGGGACCATCTCTGGGCTGGTAGTCTTGGATTCTATAAGAGAGCAGGCTGAGCAAGCCAGGGGAGGCAAGCCAGTAAGGAACATCCCTCCATGGCCTCTGCATCAGCTCTTGCTTCCTGACTTGCTTGAGTTTCAGTCCTGCATCCTTTGGTGGTGAACAGCAGTATGGTAGTATAAGCTGAATAAACCCTTTCCTCCCCAACTTGCTTCTTGGTCATGATGTTTGTGCAGGAATAGAAACCCTGACTAAGACAAATGGCAACCTTGAAAAATTGTACATATAAGTATCATTATACAAACTCAGCAGGATGTATAGAATATACATATTCTCCGTCGGGGACCATACATGGGAGGTGGTATTGTAGAGAGAAAAGGGGGAATGTGATATAATTTTATTGTAATCTAAAAAACAGAAAGTTACAATTTAAGAAAATCAGAAAGTTATCTCATGGATTGTCACATAAAAAGGCATCAGCTAGAATCCAGGGAGGACTGAATTGAAGCAGTGTCTACTGGACATCACGGCTTCTCTATAGTCATGAGCAGTGGTGGCCCAGAAAGATCAAACTGGTCAACCTTCTAGCAATAGGAAGTAGATCTCATGAGCCCCAACCCAGAGGAGATCCTGACAGTTGACTTTTGTGGGAAGGAGAATAAAGTTTCTTTGGGTGTGGCACCTGGTCCCCTCATATTCAGGAATAAAAAAGCAGAATGGCCCCTGCTGGGGTGGCTAATGAGACAATGAAGTAATGAATGAACTACTCTGGAGGGTGAAGCTGTTGCTTTGTGGTAGAGTGAGTACCTACATGCAGGAGGCCATGGGTTTACTTCCCAACCAAATAGTTGGTGGGTTATTAAAAAAAGAAAAGAAAAAAGGAAACATGAACATGGTACATGAATAAAGGAGAATAAGATCAAAATACATTGTTTGAAATTCTCTAAGAAAATAAAAATATTACATTAAGAAACCAGAAAGCCATTTTTAATTGTAATATTTTGATAAATAATTCCAAAGAGAAGAGAAACCCTTAAACTGTTTTAAGAAGATTTTCTTACATTGAAAGACAAAGATTTCTGACTGAAAACTCACCAAGCGCCCAATAGAAGGGGAGAAACAGATGTTTTCTAGAGACTGCGCAGCAGGACAAAGCTAAGACAAATGAGGGTGCTTATGAGGTCCATACCTTGCCAAATGGCTTTTTCGCTCACAGCCATTGCCAAAACACCCAAAGAAAAACATTAACATCCTGAAGCAAATAGCAAAAGTCGAAAACAGGCATTTTCAAGCATATAGGCTCAAAACATTTAGTTCTTAGTTTTTGTCTCCAAAAGTTCTTGTTTCATCCACCTATGGAGGAAAACAAACAAACAACAACAAGAACAACAACCAGGGAAAGGGGAAGTGTAGGCGACGAAATGGAGAGTGCTAGCCGTGGATGGACAGCAGGTAGTGCAGATCAGGATTTCTGGAGAGCTTGCTCCAAGGATGACCTTGATAGGACACCAGAAACAGGCCGATTCACAGTCTCCCCGAACAGCCAAGTCTCCTTGCTTCATTTTAGTGACTTCCCTGAGTCCTTGCATCACTACTGTGAATATCTTGCCATACCCATCTGCAGCTCAAACTGTCGAGGCTGCTTTGAATGCGGTGCCTTTCAGGTTGTCCAAGACAATCTGACTAGCTTCAAGATTGCCTTTACTCCTAGGTCTCCTCTGTGTACAAAACATTAGCTTTCTTCTTTGCTCTTTTCTTCCTTCCTTCCTTTCTCTCTCCTTCCTCCCTCCCTTCTTTCATTCCTCCCTCCCACCCTTCCTCGTGCACTCAGGTACTACAGGGAAACTGGGAAGTTTCTTGTTCACAGTGTGTTCAGAATGGCCCCTGCTGGGGTGGCTAATGAGACAATGAAGTAATGAATGAATTACTCTGGAGGGTGAAGCTGTTGCTTTGTGGTAGAGTGAGTACCTACATGCAGGAGGCCATGGGTTTACTTCCCAATAAAGATTACTTTCAATTACTGTGTATAAAGCAACTCCTACAATATCTAGACTCCAGCCCATCATTCGTAGTTCTTGTTTTTTTTTTTTGTTTTTCGAGACAGGGTTTCTCTGTGTAGCCCTGGCTGTCCTGGCACTCACTTTGTAGACCAGGCTGGCCTCGAACTCAGAAATCCGCCTGCCTCTGCCTCCCGAGTGCTGGGATTAAAGGCGTGCGCCACCACGCCCGGCTCATTCGTAGTTCTTAATAGTCAATGAATTGTCAGGAATTTAACATCAGGTTTGTAGGTTAAAGATATAAAAGTTGGTCCTTTGGAGCATAAATTATAAATAATAATCACAAAAACAATTGAGAAATGTACAAATTCTAGTATAATTTTATATTAATATATAAAATACAAAAGTTACAAATTATACATGGTATGTACATAAAATATATTATTTACATTCTACTCATGTAAAGTTAAATAACTGTAATAACACTGTGATACTTGATAAATGAGTGCCCTTATTTTGTTTCTAACCTAAGATACAAAATTAGACATAAAACATCAATACCCTGAACAAAGGGAACAGAAGTATTATCCATAATCTCTTTGACAACTGATATTGTTATACAGTGAACAGCTCATTTCATGAAGGGATATCAGATATAAACTTATATTAATTTTTTCCGACACTTATTAAACCCACATTGGCAGAGGATTTCCTTTTCAGGCATGGTCCCAGCTTCATAACCATAATCCCATGTTAGTTCTGTTCTTGCTTTCACATACCTACAAAGTAGAAATAAAAAAGAATCGTAAATCATACTAAATTATTCCACAACAATTAACCTTGAATATTACAATTTTCATATTAACAAAATCAGCCATCCTAAAGTCAATCTATTTTCTCTCCACACTGTCCGCCATTCAAAATAATCTTTATTAAAAATTAGTCATTTGATTTTTATTTCAAGTCTCCCAAAATCCTATGTAAGAAGAAATATCCATGTGGAACGGAGTTTTGCAAACATGAAGACTGTGGCACACAAGCAAATGGGATAATTCTGACTTTAAAGAAGATACAGGGCATGAGCTAATTTCTTCTGTGGGACAGCATTCTTTTTTTCTTTTCTTCTTTCTTTCTTTCTTTCTTTCTTTCTTTCTTTCTTTCTTTCTTTCTTCCTTTTTTGGTTTTTCGAGACAGGGTGTCTCTGTGTAGCCCAGGCTGGCCTCAAACTCAGAAATCTGCCTGCTTCTGCCTCCCAAGTGCTGGGATATTTATAAGGGCATGTACCACCACTGCCCAGCTTTTTTTTTTTTTCCAGATTTATTTATTTTATGTATATGAGCACACTGTAGCTGTCTTCAGACACACCAGAAGAGGGCATCAGATCCCATTACAGATGGTTGTGAGCCACCATGTGGTTGCTAGAAATTGAACTCAGGACCACTGAAAGAGCGGTCAGTGCTCTTAACCACTGAGCCATCTCTCCAGCCCTGATAGCTTTCTTTTTCAATTGCTATTTTACTTTAGGATATAAATGGTTTCCTTTGGGTGTTTTAGCAATGACTTTCTGAATTAAAACCATTTGCTATCTTTTTCCTTAATATTTTTCTTCTTGTATTTTTCTCCCACATTTTTAAGAACCATAGAAAATTGTCACTTCTTGTCCAGTATGGTTTTGCTTGTGATCATTTCAAACACCTCTAATTTTCAACTCATTGTTGCATTGAGCTGTGAGCTGGTTATCCCATCTCTAGGAGACTTGAAAGTCAAGAGACAACTCTGTTCAGATCCAGGAGCAACCTGCAGTAAGTTGCTAAATAAAACGTGCTATCTGAACGGAGGTATATGTCTACCTTCTTTCTATGGATGCAACTTTGAACATGGTATATGTAAAAAATACCGTGGGCCTGATATGGCACCTAGCTGTCCAAGATGTGTTCCCTGTGTAGGTACATGGTCAGCTCCACTGGTTTCCTCAGACCTTTCCACCTGGCTATGATGATCATGTGACAGAACAGGATCTCATAACATCGACCTCTTTCATAATAGTTGGTGTTTGCCCTTTCCTAGAAATTCAAGTGTACTTGCCATACGTATTTGATGACCAGTGTCCTAAAACAAAGTCAATCACTTGTCATTTGCCTTAATGCATACATCTCCATAGCAATGTCTGGCATGCTGTCTCAAAGCACTGACTACACCTTAACTTTGCAATACTCATCCACTCTTTCTGGCTGTGCTGGTGGTCAAAGCCACTGCTTTGTTCGTGTTGGGTGTTCTAACGTCCCTACCCTACAGCTACTTCACTTTTAACAGTGCTGTCCAACACATGTCCACACCTTCCTTTCTTTATAAATGTAACTCTCTTATATTTACTTACTAATACTTGTAAATAATTCTAAAGATTAGTAAAACCTTATGTGAGACTGGGAGTAAATCTGAAGTAGATAAAAAAAACATTATCCTAAAAAAAAAGTAAAGGTCTAAGTGTGGCTCTCAAGCCCAACACTTGGGAAGCAGAGGTCGGTTGATCTCTGTGAGCTGCAAGCCAGCCAGAGCTTCAAAGTGAGATCCTATCTCAAAAACAAACAAATAACAACAAAATTAAAACCAAACCAAAACAAAAACTACATAATCAGAAAAGTAACAGGGGTCTGTGCACAGGGACCCACAGGTAAGAAGCAACTGAGAGAAATAGGTGGGGGAAAACAGAATGGATTACTTGACTGATGGTTGGGAGGGTACAGAAAAGCAAGTTAAATAGCTAATCACTTAGCCACACCTGGTGGCACACACTAGTAATCCCAGCATTCAGGAGGCTAAGGGAGGGGGACTAAAAGTTCATGGCCAGCCTGGTGGTGGTAGCCCATGCCTTTAATCCCAGCACTTGGGAGGCAGAGACTGGAGGATCTGGGTTCAAGGGCAAGTCTACAAAGAAACCCTGTCTTGAAAACAGACAAACAAAAAGCAAATCAACAACAACAACAAAAGTTCTGGATAATGTATTGAGTATCAGCTCTACAAAGAATAAACAGCAAAACCCTGTCGCAAAAACCCCACAAAGCTAAATGAATCTCTCTGCTTTCTACAACGTATACAATTAACTGGTGTAAAATTAAATGTTTATATTTAGAAGTCAAATTATAAGACTACATATTGAAAAGGTTGTTTTTTTTTCAATTTTATATTAGATATTTTCTTCATTTACATTTCAAATGCTATCCCGAAAGTCCTCTATACCCTACCCCCAAAAAGGTTATTTTTACGCATATTGTATGTTATATTGTTCATGAGTATGCACAATAAAAACTAACTCTGTAGCCATCTTGTATCCTGGGTCCCAAAGGGACCAGTCTTCGCAGGAGAGCACCTGGGCAGCAGTAGCAACATAGCTTCTGGGACAGGGTCCCTCTTCGGCCTTCATCTTCAGCCAGGAGGAAGAGCTGAGCTCCAGACCTCTGGGCACTTGCCTACAGAGAGTACTATGACCACTGAGACTCAGAAGAAAGTTGGACTCCCAGGAGTGCTGACAGAGGCTAAGAGAATCACAGGAGGAACAAGCTCCAACCAGAGAGAACTATAACAGCTAATGCCGGAGATTACCAAATGGCGAAAGGCAAACGTAAGAATCTTACTAACAGAAACCAAGACCGCTTAGCATCACCAGAACCCAGCACTCCCACCACAGCGAGTCCTGGATACCCCAACACCCCTGAAAAGATTCAGATTTAAAATCATATCTCATGATTCTGGTAGAGGATTGTTTTGTTTTGTTTTTTGTTTGTTTGTTTGTTTTTGGTTTTTTGTTTTTTGTTTTTTTTTTCCAGACAGGAATTCTCAACTGAGGAATACAGAATGGTTGAGAAACACCTGAAAAAAATGCTCAACATCCTTAATCATCAGGGAAATGCAAATCAAAACAACCCTGAGATTCCACCTCATACCAGTCAGAATGGCTATGAAAAAAAATTCAGGTGACAGCAGATGCTGGCAAGGATGTGGAGAAAGAAGAATACTCCTCCATTGTTCGTGGGATTGCAAGCTGGTACAACAACTCTGGAAATCAGTCTGGTGGTTTCTCAGGAAACTGGACATAGTACTACCAGAAGATCCAGCAATTCCTCTCCTGGGCATATATCCAGAAGATGTCCCAACCGGTAAGATGGACACATGCTCCACTATGTTCATAGCAGCCTCATTTATAATAGCCAGAAGCTGGAAAGAACCCAGATGCCCCTCAACAGAGGAATGGATACAGAAAATGTGGTACATTTACACAATGGAGTACTACTCAGCAATTAAAAACAATGAATTTATGAAATTCTTAGGCAAATGGATGGAAATGTAAATGAAGAAAATACCTAAAAAAAAAAAGTATTAATTCCAATCATTTAAATTTTTACTGAATAGTTAACAGTTTAGGTAAACTGACTATTTTATGATACCAGATATTTGGGGTTATGTTGCATCTTTTCATATTTACTATCTTAAAAGCCACAGCTACAGAATTAAATTGTATAAGCAAAATAAATCACAAACCTGTTGGTGAAGAAGGCCACCAATGGAAAATTCCTGTCATGTGTTTCTACAAAAACATTCTGCACCCAGAGATTTGGGCAGCAACTATGCTGTTTAAAAAACAAAACAAAAAACCAGGTTAGACATAGCATCCTTGTTTCCTACACATCTCACTGATTTTGTCCTTCTCAGTTTAAGTAATATGCAATCTCCCACAGTTCTTAGCCGTGTAGTTAATAGCAAGAACCAATTTAGTATAGCCATTCAGACATGCTGACAGAATGTCAAAATAGAACTCCCAAATGGGGATTGTTATTTATTATAAACACATTATCTCCTGACTCATCAACACTATATTTAAAATGTTGTGTATAGGACCATCTGCATAGATATTTATGTGTAAGATTGTTGATAAATATTGGTTTTTAACCAGGACACATTTGAAAGTAAACTTAATACCTGCCTATTGGGAACTAGCTAAAAATTGACAAAATGGAATTCAATGCAGTGTAAAGGGAGACACATGCTAACAAGAATCAGGCCCAGTGCGATAGCTCAGTGGGGAAAGCCATTTACCAACCAGCTGGATAATCTGAGTCTGAACTTACATGGTAAAAAGGGGAGAACCAAATCTCCAAGTTATTCCCTAGCTTCCACACATGCATGTGTGTATCCCCCTCCCCGACATACAACATATATGAGTATAAAATAGGAGAGGACCAGGAACTCCTGTGTACTGATACAGAATAAACTTCAGGATAGTAATGTCAGTTTAAATATAAGAGAAAACTCAGTCAATAAAGTACTTGTTATGCAAACATGGAGCCCTGAGCTCCATCTCCAGACACCTTGTGAAACATCCAGGTGTGGTGGCACATGCTCATATTAGGACCAGAGCAGTAGAGGCAGGATGATCCTGGAGCTTGCTGGCCGACAGCCCAGACTGATTAGTGAACTACAGGCAAATGGATCGCCTTGTTTAAAAAACCAAAGGGAATAGCACTGAAGGAACAATGCCCATAATTGACCTCAGGCTCCCAAACACATGTGCAGGTAGGTCGCTACCATACACTCAAAGTGAATAAGCTATATAAAAAAGAACCAACACCATACATGTGTTTACTTACATTTGCAAAGCTAAGAAAGAAAGAAAGAAAGAAAGAAAGAAAGAAAGAAAGAAAGAAAGAAAGAAAGAAAAAGAAAAAAAGAGAAAGAATAAACAAGAGCTATAAAATGGGGTCAGGGAAATTGATAGCATAATACTTTTCAAGAGAAGGCTTTAACTGGGCAGTAAGTTCCAGGACAGCCAGGTCTACACAGAAAAGACACTGTCTCAAAAATGTTAAATAAATAAATAAATAAATAAACAAACAAATAAATAGAGAAGGCCCTGAAAAAAGACAAAGAGTATATGCAATATAATCCTTATATCCCAACCCAAATTAGCTCTTTGATCATATGCCCCAGAACAGAGGAATGCCAGGGCCAGGAAGTGGGAGTGGGTGGGTTGGGGAATGGGGGACGGGGGACTGGAGGGGGAGAGGGTATAGGGGGCTTTGAGGATAGCATTTGAAATGTAACTGAAGAAAATAGCTAATAAAGAACAAGTTGCTGACACCTTTGAAAAAAAAAGAAAAGGAGATATGTATAAGAAGTTGATTTCTCGGGCTGGAGAGATGGCTCAGCAGTTAAGAGCACTAACCGCTCTTCCAAAGGTCCTGAGTTCAAATCCCAGCACCCACATGGTGGTTCACAACCATCCTTAATGAGATCTGATGCCCTCTTCTGGTGTGTCTGAAGACAGTTACAGTGTACTTACATATAATAAATAAATAAATCTTAAAAAAAAAAAAGAAGTTGATTTCTCTCAAGACAGCCACATAACTTTTTTCCAAGGCTCATAACATAATGGTACTCTCAATGCCTCCATTCCAGTATTCTTAGCTACCCACTGTTTTCTCAAATACTGATCTTTATTACCATCATAAGACTCACAGGGCCACCAAACCTCTACAATATCCTTGTACATGTACATCATTTAGCATCAATGATGATTATTTCCTATTCAATTTTTTTTGCAACTTATACAGATGTTTGGAAACCGTGTGTATTTTATACACACATGTACTTCCAGAGAAAGTCAAATGTCAAGACAGATGTCTAGATTGCTTTTCACCTTAGTTTTTCATACTTTATAACCCTATTTTTTGAGACAAGGTCTCATTGAACCTGGAGCTTGACGATTGGCTACGCAAGCCAATAAGCCCCAGCATCTTCCTATCTTTCCCCCAGTACTAGGATTGCAAGTATGTGTGTCATGATGCCTGGGGTGTGTGTGTATATGTGTGTCTGTATATGACATACTGTGTGTGGTATTGTGTGTATGCACATGTCTGTGTATGTGCATGAGGAAGCCAGAGGAGAATCTTGGGTACACAGCTCATGTTTTACCATCATCCCTTGAAACAGCATCTCTCACTGAAACTGGACCTAACCAGCCTTCTGTCTCCACTCATAAGAGTTCTAGGGCTATAGGCATGCATACAGCCACACTCGCTTTAAATGTGGGTGCAGGCATCCAAACTCAGGTCCTCATGTTAGCTTGGCAAGCACTTTATTGAGTCATCCACCAAGCCCTGTAAACTTCTTGATGTACTGACATTCTTTGGTTTAATGGTTTGTTTGTTTTTGTTTTGTTTTGTGTTTTAAAGACAGGGTCTCACATTGTAGCCCAGGCTGGTCTAAGACTCAGGAAACTCACCTGCCTCAGCCTGAGAAGTGCTGGGATTACAGGCATGAGTCACCATGCCCAACATTTCTTAAGTTTTCTAATGCAAATGTTTACTGTATGGTAAGCACTTCCAAACAATTTATATTAAATTAGTATGATCCTCAAAAAACCCCAAATTGTTACTCCCATATTAGCAGCAGGAATTAAACATCAGGAAACAACACACATGTCCTGATACACTTTAAAGAAATGAGTGCATAAAATTGTAATCTCAACCCTGATACTCACATTGAGGAAACGGCCCACATTTCCTTCTTTTGAAGCATCCAATAGAAACAGACTCTCTTTACTGAGCTGCATCAGGGAAGCAGATGGAATCTTTGTTCTCTCACTTGGCAGCTCCTCATCACACAAGGCCTGCTGGCTCTGAGAGGCTGCAGGCTCTTCCTCTTGGGACTTTTTTACTGGGACTTCAAGCACCTGTTTAGTGTCCTTACTATTCACTATGGTTGCGTGCTTACACCTGTATGCTGGGGAAGAGTCTTCTCTACTTGCAGTTATATCTATCACATCTGATTCAGTCAGCTGTTTGTCTTCAGAATCTCCAACTGGGTGTGAACTTAAGTCCTCTAGTAGACATTGTTAGGAAGGAATTGTCAGGACATATAATTGGCTGAGTAATAGTGCGAAGATTAAGTGAGATGACAGTTGCTTTAATTAGCAGTAATTTTTACTAAATGTTAAGGCAGGCAGTATTACTTGAATTGTATGAATGAAAACATTGATTCTGGAGGACTCAGATTATCCTGACTCATACAGAGAACTGCTGCACACACATATATGCCCAGCTTCGAACGCCTGTCTTCTTTCTGTGATATCACCTCTCTTAATGACTCTATATGTTGCTTTCTCATTAATGTATTTAATAGCAAATCCAAAACCAGTGACTTTCTTTTCCTCAACTCTGGAATCTCCATTTAAGTATATTCTGGACATATGGAACAAAGAGAGTGGCTAGGCCTTTAACATGTCACAGTCCTAAGAAAATGTCAGGAGTTATTGTTTCCCTAAACCCCAGCAAAACAACTGCATTTCCAAGGGCTTGTACAAATTAGTGTTTGCTGCCTTTACTAAATGACCAGTCAAAAATTGTACTTTTAGAAACCAATAAAGGTGATGAGCTGTTTAGTCAAGTTTTGCATCCATAATGGTGTGAATTCATATCAGAGAATAAATTTGTGTGCTTAAAAGAAAAAAAAACCTACTTATGCAATATAATCCAGTGCCCCTCACCCCCAATTATACTTCAGTTAAAAGTTGATCTTAGGCAGACAATATGATACAATGGGTAAAACTACTTGCTGCCAAGCCTGAAGTTCTGAGTTCAATCCCTGGTACCCCATATGGTGGAAGAAAAGAACAGATTCCCAAAAGTTGTTCTCTGATCTTAGCATGCCATGCCATACATACGTGAACATTCTTTCCTTCAAATAACCAGGTAATTTTTTTTTTTTTTTTTTTTTTTTTTTTTTTGGTTTTTGGTTTTTCGAGACAGGGTTTCTCTGTATAGTCCTGGCTGTCCTGGAACTCACTTTGTAGACCAGGCTGGCCTCGAACTCAGAAATCCGCCTGCCTCTGCCTCCCAAGTGCTGGGATTAAAGGCGTGCGCCACCACGCCCGGCTTTTTTTTTTTTTTTTTTAAAGAGGGGGAAGCAAGCTGGGCGGTGGTGGCACACGCCTTTAATCCCAACACTCAGGAGGCAGAGGCAGGTGGATTTCTGAGTTCAAAGCCAGCCTGGTCTACAGAGTGAGTTCCAGGGCTACACAGAGAAACCCTGTATCAAAAAGCCAAAAAAGCAAAACAAAACAAAACAAAAACCCAAAAAAATTAATGTCAAAGAAGCTAGGAACAGAACAGTGGTTACTATGAGGAAGAGGGAGCAAAATGAGGTTGCTCATAAGTGTATGGGTGCAGTTGGATAGGAGGTGGAACTTCTAATGTCCCAGACAGCACAGTAAGATAGCAGTGGTTGCAATAATTAATGGCATGTTTCCCAATAGCCAATAGGGAAGAAATGACAAATCCCCGAGGTGAGTGGTGATTATACAGTGTCATATACTGAATGCCACACTATACGAATAAATATATGGAACTGTTAGTTAAAAATATTTTAGAAAGAAATTATATCTCTAAATATAAAAGCCTAAAAATAAAGGCTTCTGGCTTAATCATTATCATACAGACACTGATCCTACAGTATCTGTACTTTAGTCAAAGATTTCTGATACTTTCTTTTGGCTATATGATGTTGTTATTTGGACTGCCTGCTACATATACTTAGCAAATGATGCAAATAGTGAAAGAGTCAAAGCAAGCATACTCGTATGGCTATGTGTATTAAGGGTAAAAGAATTATTATTAGAATGCTCTTTCTCAATAGAACTGTCCCAGCAAGGAGCAGCCATACCTCCACCAATCTATCCTTCAACACTAGTTAGGGAGTCTGCGTTGTAGAATAAAGATATGAAATGGGAGAAGAGGGTGCAGTGGCTGGCCTGTTCTCTGAAAGGACATCTGTCATCCATCTCTCTCTACTGAGAGATCCACTGAAATACAAAAGTTCATAAACCCAGGTCTGCCAAACTCTGAAAGACATATTCTGTGGAGGGAGATTTTATATCCTCACTAGCATTACACTGAGCATCCTATACAGCACTGTGGGCCGAACTGCTAGAGTGATGTTTCTTTAAGAGTCCAAAAGGAAGATTTGAAATGTGATGCTTTGGATAGTACTTCCAAAGCCATGGACGATGCCTGTGGACCATGCAGTCAGAGCCATCCACTCAACCCCTCTTCCATGCAGTAGGTCACTGCTGAAATCAGACCAGAAGTCTGCAAAGTCCTGTAAATTTAGCAGTTATATGGTCTCTGTTGTGAGTATTCAATTACACTGATGCAGAGGGAAAATAGAAACCTGTAAATCAACGTCTACAGCTCATAGCCCACTAAAACTTTATTTATGGACACTCCTAAGTTCACCTAATTCTCAAGTGTCATGAAATATTATGCACTGTCTGATTTTTTTCTTAACTATTTAAAAACATAAAAAGTATTCTTTCATCAATCACAATTAACATTTGGCAGGCCAGATTTGGAGTACAGTTTACCAACGTCCACTTGATAAACCCATCAATTTGTTATGAATTCTAGGGAAAGGAGCTGTAGATTTAAATAAAGGAACAAAAGGGCAGGGAGGTAGGAAACCATAAAGAAATGAAGCGTACCGTGAGCTCTCCTAGCTTTAGAGTTCACGTGTTCTTGAGCTGGTTTAAATCCATTCTTATCTCCTGGGGCGGCAGAATCTGAGCAAACAAATCCCTTCAAAGAAAATAAGAAAGGCAGCTGTGCTTTCTAAGCCAGGAAAAAGGATTAGCAGCTGGGCCTCTTCACCAAGTATCACTCTTTATAGGTCACATATGGTTGGTTAGATCTGAAAAGCTGCAAAGCTGGCATTATAAGGAGCCCTGGCATAAGTGGGGCCAACACAGCATCCATTCTAAACTGCCTATTCCTAGGCACATTAGTAAGCTACAACTACAAAATTGTCAAGCTATTATTTGGGCTAAAAACATAATAAATTTATATCTCAGACTTTTCCATATAGCCTGTATGTTCAAAACAACAAAATAGATCCTACATAGTATTACGTAGCATAAATATGTTAGTAATGGCTAGAAAGGTAAGACAGTGGTTGAGTTCCCTGGAGCGGCATCTCTCTTGGTTTTCAAGATAGTGTCTTGCTATGCACCCCAAGCTGACTTCAAACTCCGGATGCTCCTGAACTGCCCCCTCCCCCACCAAGTGCTGACACGGCAAGTGAGCTCAGTCTTTTTGTGATTTCTTTACCATGTTTTTCTCACTGTAATGAAAAACAGTTGTCTTGGATTTAGTTCTTCTAATGACTGAATGATGTCGAATTCTTGAAATATTTCTATGGTTCATTTCCCTGAAAAGGAAAAGAAAAGTTATTCTGCATATCACCAAAAGCTCATTTTATTAGACCTTAAGTATAGGTAATATCATTACTTCATAAACTTCCATTATTGTTAGGAATTAATCTAGGGACTGGAGAGATGGCTCAGCAGTTCAGAGTTAGCTGCTCTTCCAGAGGACCTGGTTTAATTCCCAGCACCCACAGGGCAGCTCATAATCATTTATAACTCCAGTTCCAGGGGATCCAAAACCCACTGCTGGCCCCTGAGGTCACACCAGGCACAAGAAGTGGTACAGGCACATAAATTTAAAATTAAAGAAATTAATCTATAAATATCTATGCTACTTAATGGAGGAAGAAAAAGATAATCATTAGATATAATTTTAAAATGTGTTTTTAAACAATTAAGGGACCCTAATAAAGAGTTTCAAATAGAATGGTGATACAGATAATTAAAAGTATAGCCTTCATAAAGAATCACATGAAAGTTATCCACAGTGAACTCAGAAATGAGGTACAGAAGGAAATGCGCTGGCTAGTTATGAAGGTGAGAATGCTGGATTTCTACAAGTGTTAAACTTAAATTGTGGGGCAAGATGATGTTTAGGGGAGGGGTGGTGGAAAGAGAAAGACACAGAGGGAGCAACCCCACATTTCTGAGTTTTTACTTACACAGCAGGCTCTTTGAGATCACCACTAAGCTTGGGAGGACAGTCCTCAGTGTTAGGACTGTCACAGTGTGCTTCACGATCTGAACACACAACTTCTAGTTTCCTCTTTTTGGAAAATGAACTTTTCACAATGTGCTGTTGCTCTCTTCCATTTTCACCAGTATTAGTTTTCTTAGGAGTGGCTCTGCTCAGTAACCTTCCTGAAATAAAACGGATAGTGTTCAAAACAGGAAACTACCAACAAGGAGGCATCTGTCTTCTCTGTGCCAGGAGTGCCTTGTTTCTAGAGAGATGAACCCACCCTAAAAATTCTAGAATACATCAAAGAAAACCATTCCAAGATACTAAAAGAAGACCAATGGGCGGCCGTCTTATAATAAATGTGAGCTATATGAAAGAAGCACCAGTCCATTTTGGTATTTTATAAAGATCCACAGTAATGTAAAAACAAAAAAGCACTCAAGATAAGACTTGTTTTTTTAAGTTTGAAATTTTAAACTCTTCTAAAAAATGACCTATTTGAAATGTGACCTTGATCTACTATTATGCTCAAACTCAGTTTACTATTAAAATCTGTCACATCTTCTTTTAAGAGTCAAAATTATACTTATCAAGCTAGAATTGGTGGCTAGTTATTGCCACTCATTTTTCTAGGTCAGCCTCAAGTCCTGTGCTAGCTCTGCATAGACTGCCAATGGTGCTTTCTGGACACCACTGTGAGTGAGCAGGCAGCTTCACTAAAGGACTAGTCTGAGAAACAGGAAGAATGTCTAGGCAGGCTGGGTAGTATATGTGTATGTAAGTGGTATGTGACAGTGTCAAGCATGATCGACTTTTCTGGAGCCCCTGAAACTATGCGAGATGTTTAAGGTTACTGTCTGAATCAACATTACAATACTAACTTGTGAAATTCTAGCCAGTTCAAAATATTATGGAGTTTTTGTTTGATTGCTTTTACCTTAGTAAGTAGGTCATTAGGTTTTTTGTTTGTTTGCTTTTTAAGATTTATTTATTTTATTTATATGAGTACATTGTAGCTGTCTTCAGACACACCAGAAGAGGGCATCAGATTCTATTACAGATGGTTCTGAGTCACCATGTGGTGGCTGGGAATTGAACTCAGGACCTTTGGAAAAGCAGTCAGCACTCTTAACCGCTGAGCCATCTCTCCAGCACAACTGTCATTAGGTTTTTTTTTTTTTTTTTTTTTATTTAGAAGTTTTCTTCCCTCATTCCAGAGTATCTGTAGCTCTGGAGACAATGTGCCGTTTGTTTAAGTCTCAAGCCCTGGTGAAATAGAACCTTTCCTTTCTGAAGTACCTGATACCTTATGTCATCTCAGCCCTTCTGGACCCTTGGTCCAGTCACTTGTCTCCTTTTGTGCTGCCCCTACATCTCTCTCTCTCTCTCTCTCTCTCTCTTTTTTTTAAATAAGTTTTTTTTTTTTTTAAGATTTATTTATTATTTTATGTAAGTACACTGTAGCTGTCTTCAGACACACCAGAGGGCATCAGATGTCATTACGGATGGTTATAAGTCACCATGTGGTTGCTGGGATTTGAACTCAGGACCTTCAGAAGAGCAGTCAGTGCTCTTAACCACTGAGCCATCTCTCCAGCCCCGCTGCCCTACATCTTGTTGTTCTGCACCTGGCTAAATGATGCCAATGTCTCTGATTAGGACAATTTACATTCATATATATACTACTTACAGGAAATTTTTTAAAAAACAAATCTTTGCTTTACCTGAATAAATGCACACAAATGTCCCTTTGTCAATGTCATCCAGGCAGCGCACTCCCCAGCCCTTCTTCTCACTTTTGAACACCTGTAGCCTCACCCGGACACCATGCTGGATAACTCGGTTTTGACACATCTGTTTGTTACACTTGCAGAGCAGGTTGCATTCATAAATGCTAGCAATAATACACATAAGATGGTATCAATTAGTCTAAAAAAGCAAAATGAAGCATATATTGCTACTTCACTCAACTAATAACGAAACTGAGGGAAGTGTGAAAGTAGTGTAAGGTTAGATTGCCTGGGTTGACTAGCTGCAGTTTCTATTTTTAAGGTGGAATTTATTTTTATTTATGTTTTGTCTATTAGTGTTTTTTGCCTGTGTATATAACTGTACCATGTGCATGCCTGGTGTCCACAGAAACCAGAAGAGGGGACTGAATCTCTGGGACCAGAGTTACAATGAATGTGAATGCTCATGTGGGTGTTGGGATTTGGACCTGAGTCCTCTAGAAGAAGAGCAAGCACTGAGCCATCTTTCCAACCTCAACCAAGCAGCTTATACAACAGAGCTTAACCTACAGAGCTGTTTCATTTACCTCCACGTGTCAATATTTACAAGATATGGATCCTGGTGCTCAGTACATAGTAAATGTTAGCTTTTAAAATGTGTAAAGGACATGTTTAGGATCAAATTCTTTTAATTCTAGTTCTACTGGTGCTATTTCTTAGTATTAATCAACAAGCTTAAAATTATCAACTGTCAAGTTAGCTTCTTTCAATCACTTTTTCTTTTAATAAGTATATATCTTTAATATTATTAGTGTGTGTGGGGGGGACAATGCTCATGCATGTGTTACACATACACACACACACACACAGACACACACACAGACACACACACACACACACACACACACACACACGCGCACAGATGCCAGAGAACGTCAGGTGTCTGTTCTACTAATCTCTGCTTTATTCCCTTGAGAAGGATCCCTTCACTGAGCCTAAAGGCAAGCCCCAGGGATCGTATATCTCCAGCCTCTAATAGCACTATGCTAACAGGCATGTAAAGCTTTTTACATAGGTTCTGGGGATTGGAACTCAGGTCCTCGTGGTCTTTGCTACTGAGTTAGCCCTCAGCCCCTTCATTCATTTTTGAAACAGCTTCCCCATGTAGCTGAGGCTGGTCTTCGACTCATTTAGCCTCTGCCTCCCACATGCTACAGACATGTTTTAATGGAAAAATGGCTACTCAGAGTCACTCATTTCCTAAAGAGCCAGACCTGAAGCAGCTGACTGAATAAACTCCAATGTGTGTGTGGTCACTCATTTCCATTCCTAATATACAATGGTTTCATGTTATTATTTCTTTTTTTTAAAAAAGATTTATTTATTTATTATATGTGAGTACACTGTAGCTGTCTTCAGACACACCAGAAGAGGGAGTCAGATCTTGTTACGGATGGTTGTGAGCCACCATGTGGTTGCTGGGATTTGAACTCAGGACCTTCTGAAGACCAGTCGGGTGCTCTTACCTGCTGAGCCATCTCTCTAGCCCTTATTATTTCTTAATAATTTAGATTTTCAGTATTAGAAACAAATATAAATGAAACCTGTAAGACTATAGACCATAATAAAAAAAAAAAAAGTCCGCTCTGGGGCAGGGTAATGGCTCAGTGGGTAAAATACTTGTTATGCAAGCAGGAGGCCCTGAGTTTGGATCCCTAGAGCTCATATAAAAGCTGAGCATGGGGGAGCTCATATGTAGCTCTAGCCTCAGGCAGACAGCAGAGACAGTCTAGCCAAAGTGGGAAGCTCAGGCTCAGTGGAAGACTTTATCTGAAGAAAACAAACAAGGTGGATAGTGGCTGAGGAAGACACCTGGCTTAGCATGTGCACACACAGGCATATAATTTAAGAAACATAATGTCCTTCGTAGATACAAACAACCCACCACAAATCTAAGGTTCCTTACCCAGTAGGTATGAGTCTCTGCAGTCTTTTATATTTATATCCAGCACATTCTCCATCCGATGACAAGGGACATGCTTTGGCATTCTTTGCTGTCAACTGAAGACATGCACATTTTTTTCTAAAAGAAAGGCAGTGGGGATAGAGAAGTGAGAATAATAAAAAAAATCACCAAGTTATGAGACTCAGTAAAACTGTAAATGACATTAAAAATGGTGGACTTTTATTTATAAGAGAGGTTTTGCTCAAGGACTATATGGAAACCTCTCTAAACACAGTAGGCCTATCTGAGAAATCACACCAACCACAAGCTCATTACAACTGATATAAACCACGCTGAGCTCTCTGACCTTGAAACATATATTTAATTACATGGGCTTTTAACTTTTCAAAATGAGTGTCTTCCTCAGCAGATGCTCATTTCTTGATAGTCTTAGTTATGTTCTTCTACCACAGATTATTTTAATAGTTATTCCCTTATTATCTGAGGTATATTCAAGGACCCCTGAATGCTTAACATCTTGTATCAGTACCAAAGTCTACTTATATTTGTGCTTCCCCCACATACTGTGAAACACTACCACATGGTATCAGAATTAATATCCCCTTACATGCTTTTTTTTTTTTTAATATATCATTACTTGTGTCCTCATTATTAAATAAAATGAGCCTTACTAGAATGCACTGCCAAATATAACACTTGATCTGATAATCAATGTGGCTGTTAAGTGACTAACTGGCAAATCGTGACTACGGTGGACAGAGATGATTCACATTCCAAGTGGGATGAAGTCATCACATGACTCCAAACAGCATGTAGTTCAATACTTATCA
The DNA here is from genome assembly GCF_978045245.1 of Mus caroli. Taxonomy (NCBI): domain Eukaryota; kingdom Metazoa; phylum Chordata; class Mammalia; order Rodentia; family Muridae; genus Mus; species Mus caroli. The sequence goes on from NW_028227267.1 coordinate 55,515,721, forward strand.
TTTTAGTGTCTATAGAATTCCCCACCTAACTTTTTATCCTGTCTGCATGTATATCTGCCCACACTTGCATGCCTCACAGCTGTTGTCTAGGGAGGGCAGCAGTTCCCTTGGCACTGGATGTGAATTACCACGTGGTTGCTGGGCACTGAACTTGGGTCCTCTGGAGGAGCAGCCAGTACTCTTAGCCTCTAAAACATCTCTCCGGCACAATAGTTTTGTACTACAGTTAGCCACAGGAGCTGAAGCCACTGTAAAGGAGGAAACTGCCGTAGTATCGTTTCTACTAGCTTACTCAGAATATGAAATGAAAAATGACAAGCAGATCCCACCGCTTACCATATTGATTAACAGATCAAGGGCCATGCTTTAGAGTATGTGGGGAAAGTACAGACAGACAGACAGACAGACTTTGATACTAATACAAGATTTTAAGCATTCAGGGGTCCTTGAATATATCTTTCAGATAATGAGGGATATTATTAAAATGAGGGAAATATTAAAATAATTTCCCCCTTTGCTTAATATAAAGAGCTAAATTTGCATTGTTAACTATACACGTAACACAAATCTACCCAATTATCTGTAAACCTACAAATGCATATGTATTACACATCTTTCAAAGAGAATATTTCTCAAGGTCTTGATGTATCACATGTTTTCACAGTCTTGATGGACTGTCAATACAGTAGTTAAAGAACAGTAGTTATGAACACACTTACATCCCAAAAACATCAGCCAGCAATGACACTTAGTTTGTAAAAGTAAAATATAACAAGTAACAGAGAAATTAGGAACAAAGATTCAAATACTGCCTTTCCAATTTATCTGCTTTGTGACTTCTTTATTTCTGATACTAACTTCTTTACTTGTATGACAGAAATATACTACCTAACACAGGAGTCTGTGACGATGAAGAGAATGTATTTAAAGTATTTGGGCATACATGACACTCATCAATGGCACTGGAATTGCTGTTATAACTATGGCAATAAATTTACTCATCCTTAGAGAAAATAAATTGCAAACAGCCACTTTGAGGAGTTATAAAACAGGATATCTTTTTTCATCTATTTTTAGACAATTTGTCCACTGTTTTATTTAGACAGACAGAATGGCAAATGGAACACAGTAGGACTAGGCAAATGAGTCTACATGCAGAAGATTGCTTGAGAATGCCATGTTTTTCTACTCACATGTCTATGCAGCCCTCAGAACAGTCACATGAATCAGAAAACATGTTGGAAAAGTTCAGATGATATATTCGGGGCCATACTGTATTCCTATACTTAAACTGTGGAAGTTTACTGTTGTCAATTTCATTACAGAAAGGAATCGACACCGACTCCACTCCGTTACTAATATCCACACCAGAAACAACTTCATGTTGCTTTGGGTGATTCCGAGTCAACTGGACATAAGTATTGAAAGAGAAGTTGTCTGTGAATAAAAAGTTACACTCTGTTTCAAGCAGGTAATGGAAAACTTCCTCCATGTTTCGTAGATTCCGTCCACAGGGTGTTTTATAATTCACATGGAGGGCAGAAGAATGAGAGTTTGTCTTTGCATGTCGTCGTTGGAAGTGACATCTGATTGGTAGCTGCAGAGGGTTTTCTCCCTTCCAGGACAGTGGTGTTTCCGTCAGACAAGCCCTGGAGCAGATATGGCGATGGAATGATATATGCAGTGGGGCTTCCTTTTCCATTAAGCCTTGAGCTTTAATCTTCACAGGGAGGAATACTTTTTTTCCTGGAGATCTATTTGAATAAAATAATTATTATAACTCAAATTTATAGGTTAACTTCATTTTTAAAAACACTGCACACTAAGGTGACAATTACTGTATTTTCTTGGGCAGGAGTAAGATAACGTAGACTCTGAAACACTTTATATACTCTGGAGGCATTTAAAGGTCAGATGTAATTAAGACCATTCTAGGAAGTCTAATTATAGCTGTCACTGTCTAAGAGGCTTTGATAGCACATGGAGAGCCTGGACTTGTTTAAGGGCTGAGAACACATTTCTTCATGTGTGATTTGTTAAGTCTCTGCCTAGCAAAACTAAGGCTAGCTGACAAAATGGTTAATTCTTTACAGTTCCTGTATCTAACAATTTTTTAACTGATTTCCCCTCCTACAATATGGAAGACAGTTGTCAGTAAAACACATTCTGAGAACTGCCAAAAGGAAATGGGACTGGTATTCAATTTAAGGGGGAAAAAATCTGAAAAAAAATTCTTGTACTTTGAAGCCAGTTTTCAAACTTCCTCAAAGAAGGTAAGCTTTATTTTTATTAAGTATCTGTTATACATTAAAAGAGGTATTTACTATTTATTTTAAAGTATTTATTTACTTTTGTCTCAAAAAACCCTAAACACCTCTATTTTAGTACGCAATAGACACTGAAAGACATGGAACTTCCACTAGATGAACAGTGCTGGGAGTGGCAACTTCATGGTGTATTGCTATTCCTGCCATTCCTGCTAGCTAACCATACTATAATACTGTAAACCAGGTTTTGTTAATATTGCCAATTTTTTCCTTAGGGGGCAAGCTCCTTCAACTGGCCAAGTACACGATTTCATCAAGGAAGTTCCTGGTTCCCAGTCTAATGGGTAAATGATATACTATCAACTGTTGGCACATGTTCTATTGTTTATTGGATCTATTTCCAGTTTGTCTCTCTGTTAGTGTTTTGATGAACATCCTCAGACATAAATCCTTTGCCAAGTTACTGATTATTCTTATATCCCTTTAAGAGAAATTTCTAGTCACCAGGAATCCACATTTAAAAAACTAAACTTGGAAAAAAAAAAAAAAACTAAACTTGATTAATTAAAAAAAAAAAATCAAACACATACAAGAATATATTTTCTTATAAAAACCCAAATGCCTCTTTGAGAACTACAGGAGTCTCAGCAAACAAGATTATCTACACCTCTGCATTAGAAGATAACTAAACTTTGGCATAGTTTAGTGAGCATAAGGCTTTCTTTTAAAAATCCCAACAGATCAGTGTTGTAGCTCAGGGATATAATGCATCTTAGCATGCATGAGGTCTTGGGTCAGATGTCCAAAAGAAAAAAAAAAAAAAGAAAGAAAAGGAAAACCACAACAAAAAGAAAGAAACAAAGATAGGAAGGAAGGAAGAAAGGGGAAAAAAAGACCAGAACAAACCAACCAGCAGCTGAACAAACACCAAATTCTTCCTGAGAAAGCTCCACACTACCAGGAGGATGTGAAGTGCCTGATGATGGGCACATACACTGCTATCCTCCTTCCACAGTCTCAGAGGACCATTAAGAGGAGCTAACACGCAAGAATTTTCTATCCCTTCCAGTTTCCTCTGTATTTCTTCGAACTCAAAATGATCTTTCTCAAAGATGTGAAAACCACACCTTTGGGGAACAAAAACAATTGGAGTGGGGAGCATCAGTATAAATCAAAGAATATTCAGAATATGTTTAAAAGGAGAAATGGAGAGAGAGGATTTGCTGTGACAAGTGTGTAAAACTGTAAAGCTGTTAATATTGTTTCAAAAATCACATTTGAGAGCATTTTGTAACCTATATTTATTAAGAACACGGGTATGATTAAGTCAGAAGTTTAAAAAGTAAAGAAGGACTAATTAAGAACGTCTAGAATAGTTGTTATTTTATTTGTATAATTCAAGCTAGGTCTTTTTAATATATCAAAATAAATTCCAAAACCCATGCCTCTTAGTCAAGTCCTTGAGAGATTAAGGCAGGAAGATCCCAAGAATCAAGACAAACCTGGGCTACAGAGTGTCTCAAGAAAACACCACCGCGCCGGGCGTGGTGGCGCACGCCTTTAATCCCAGCACTCGGGAGGCAGAGGCAGGCGGATTTCTGAGTTCGAGGCCAGCCTGGTCTACAAAGTGAGTTCCAGGACAGCCAGGGCTATACAGAGAAACCCTGTCTCGAAAAACTAAAAAAAAAAAAAAAAAAAGAAAACACCACCGCAAAGGAAAAAAAAAGTCAAGATGAAGTTGGACTTTCGGTTCATAACAGAATGAACTATAAGAACAGAACCTACATTTTAAGTGGTGGGCTCCTGTAATCATAGTATGTGGGGAGGAAAAGAGGGAGGAGTAAGGTTATCCTTAGCATCAAAGCAATTTCAAGACCTGTGTGGGTTACATGAGACCCTGCCTCTAAAAAAGGAAAATAAATAATAAGAAGAGCCTAACATCTAAAGATAATAAAGATCAGATATCTATGTGTTTCCATGACATATATCATGACTGTCTTAGGGTTTCTTGTGCTGTGATAAAACACCAAGGATAAAAGCAACTCAGGGAGAAAAGGGTTTATTTTAGCTTGCAAGTCTCAGCTCACAGTTCATCACTGAAGGAAATCAGGCAGGAACTTGAAATAGAGGCCATGGTGGAAGCTACTTTCTGGTTTACTTCTCAGGGCTTGCTCATTTTTCTTTCTTGTACAACCCTGGACCACCTGCCCAGAGATAGCACCACTCACATCAATCCTTAAGTAAATGCCCTACAGGTTTGCCAATCATATGGCCACATTTTCTCGATTAAGATTCCCTTTTCCCAGACATGTCTAGGTTTGTGTAAGTGGGCAAAAACCAACTAGCATAGGGCTGGAGAGATGGCTCAGCAGGTAAGAACACTGGCTGCTCTTCCAGAGGTCCTGAGCTCAATTCCCAGAAACCACATGGTGGCTCTCAACCATCTATAACGTGATCTGATGCTCTTATCTAGCATGCATGTGTATCTGCAGAAAGAATACTCAAATAAAATAAATAAATTCATCTTTAAAAAAAAAAAAGCCTGCATCCCAGTGATTCCTTGAGTACACAGTATATATTTAGTCTTTGTACTCTAAAAAACCAAACAAACTAGCACAATGACTTTAAAACATTTATAATTTATTGTAAAAACTAATTCTCTACCTACAATATAATCTTCTAAGGTTACGGGCAGCCAGTTTTGTAAAACATCTTATATATTAGAATGGTTGGGTTTGTGTTCTAAAACTAATGAGATTTTATGCTGTATATTGGATTATCACTTCTAATTAAAACCAAAGTTTTGTGAGCCACAGGCAGGGGACTTATAAAAGCATGGGCTTAGGTTTCTGTATGAGCATATTAAATTGTTTTGATACTCAAGCTTCACTGACATCTCAACTGGGAGGCTGGGGTCACAGGTCACAGCCAGTCTCAGCTACCTAGTAAGACCTTGTCTGAAAAACTAAACCAAACAAAACCCAACAAGATAGCTCTGCTGTTTATAAATGCAAATTACATGTAACAGTTTATATCTACAATGGCCAAAACGATATGAAAGTAAAACAGAAAAAAATATTTTTTTCTTGACAACTTTTAAAGGCCCAGTTTAATTTTAGCTGAAAGGAAAAAGATTAGAGCAACAAGTTAGGAATTTGACCAGCGTTTGAAGGTTCGGCGGGTATCAGATTTACTCTTGTGTAAGTCTCTTGAAAGCTCAGGAAAGCTCACTGAACTCAGTGGCAGAGGAGAAGGGGCCAGACAAAGCTTCTCCTCATATTTGCTATTTTACAGGTTGATGTCAACACTGAGCTGACACTGGAGGCCATTTTAATATTCCAAATATCCTCAAAGTTGATTTGGAAGATTTCAGTTGACTAATAAACACAGACATCGTAAGGTAAATTTTATAAAAGGAGTTAGTTACTTAGGGATGTTCAGTAAACAGCACATTGAGGGAGCATTAACACAGATAACATATACATACAGAATAGCACAGCCCTTAGGAGAGGAGTTGTCATACGCTGCAGAGGGAAGTGCACTTGATTTGTTTTCCTGTTCACTCTGAGTCACAGGTCTATGATCTACAGGGAAAAGTACAAACAGGAGCCACAGAAATACAAAGTTAGAAATAATTCACTAAAATAATCAATAATATCCTCACCGACTAGAAATTCTGCCCAAATGGAACACTAAAATTTCCAAAGATACTAAAAGTTTGAGACTCGGCCATAAGATTGCCAATATTTTCAAAAGTATTAAGGAAACAATTCAATATAAATTTAAAAGCTTTGGAAAAACTGCTCCCAAGAATGAGTTTGATATCAATTTAATCAAAAATTAGTTATTTAAAGTAGTTGTAGTTGTGCCTATATTTTATAAACAAGTGGCACGGTGTTTGCAGGCCTTTAAAGGCTTAGGTATCTTCTGCTTCCTCACTGCTCTAACTATGTGCTGGAGGAGGCAGGGCTCAATGCATTGGATTACCCCTTTTGATAAACTTGCCTAATTATTTCCTTATCTTTTTACCTTCAATTCTATTCTTTCCTTTGTTATTTCATATGGGAAAACAAGAAGTAATTGCAGTTGTAACTAAGCAAGGGAAGGAAAGGTAATTAGTGTTAATCAGTATCTAGGGAGTACAGACTGGATTTCCAAGGCCTTGTTTTGACCTTAACACCAAACCCTTTTGTTTTTCTATACTAGCAAATAGATATATTTTTTCTTCATAAAATTGTTGCAATTCAGGTGGATAGACTATATAAAATATAAAATCATGACATATCATTTCTGTTGCTAATGACTCCAAACAAAAAATTCCAATGAGTTGAAAATAAGTTATTTTAGAGAGGAAAAGAATTATTTCTTAGGATTTATTTCTTGTTACCACTCCCCTCCCCCCCACAAAACTGTAATCCCCGAAGGGTGTGTTCATTCTGAAACTGTGCAGAGGTGTTACAGTAGCAAAAGGATTGTTGAACTGAAATATTTGAAAATCAACAAATGCAGGAAAAGGCTTTCTCTCCTCTTAACTGTTTAAAAACGGATCCTTAAAAAGAAAAAGAAAAAAGGGAAGAAAAAAATTATAAGGTCCTCTTCCAGAAGTTTCAATATAGGAAGGATGGATGTCAGCACCATGCCAATGCAGACACTATTTCAATGTCTATATCACATCTATTTTCCTTTCAAAAGTTACATCTGCTTCTCTGTTCTTCCACTCTCTTCTAAGAATCCATCTGTTTGTCTAGAAGTGCCCTCTGCCTTAGTTTACCCTAGTAATCAAAACTCACTGCTACGATGATTATTCACTTCTATGATAAGTGTATGTACACTGAATCGATACAACTGGACACCTCTGAGTCTAATTTATAGTCCACAACCCCAGACACAGAAAAAAAAGTTTCTTTCCTTGTAATCTTAAATGTTACTGGAGAATACTTCGAAAGGAAAGATTTTTTTTTTTTTTTTTTTTGGAGAACCTATTGTAAAAATACACATTAGCACTGAAATTAAGAATAATGAGAAAAACACTATTCAAAATACACTGGTGATAGCACTAAAAACTTTAAGTCTCCAAATTTTGATAGCAAAGTTTATTGAGGATATCTAACAATATAAATGAAAGTTTGATAAATACACTTTCAACACATAAGGCTCAGTTACAATACATTAAAATGTATGGAATGATAATACTGATAAAATAACTTCAAACTATCTTTTCTAGTCTTAGTATTTGTGGCATAACAAGAAATATATATTTGGTCTGCCCTAGATCCATATCAAATTATTAAAATCCTTGTAATCTCCCGAGTGTCAGGGGGAGAGCACCATCTTACTTCTAAGGGCTTTGAACCTCCAGGGTGATAATAGTCTAAATTGCTACCAAGACGACTACTAACTAGAATCCCTAGAGAGCTTCAACATGGTGGCTATTCCACTGTTTGAAAAACCAAAGCTTAATTACAGGCTTGGAATTTTCAGATGAACAAAGTTCAGGAAGCAAGAGAGACAGGAGAGTGAGTCAATCACCAGTGGCCAATATTAATGCATTCATGCCTATGCAATGAGATCTCCACAAGTGCCCTAAATAATGGGGGAGGGGTGCCAGAGGTTTTTAGGTTGATGAAAACATTTATGTATTATGAGGGTGGCATACTCCCCAAACTTGAGACTGGAGTACCAGCATTCAGGTTCCCGTCTCGCACATGCTGCTTCACCAAGCTACTAATTTGTATCTTATTCGTTTCATAATAAACTGTTAAGAGGATGAAATAATTTCCTCCAGTTTCTTAAGCTATTGCATCAAAATATTTTAAAGAGATTTTTGTTATTTTATGACATGGAGGAGTTCCGTGCACATTATTGCAGGTGCTCACAGAGGCCAGAAAGGGGTGTCAGAGGCCCTGGAGGTTGAGTTACAGGTGAATGTAAGGTGCCCAACATGAGTGCTGGGAATTGAACTTGGGTCCTCTCAAAAAGCAGAAAACAATCTTAACCACTGAACTAGCTCTCCAGCAAATTATTACACCTATGGTGGGTATGATGAGAACCCCTAATCTCTAGCCATTGATCTCAAGTCAGCCAGAAATAACAGAGGCCAAAGGTTTGATTGACATTTCAAGTACATTTCTTGGGGTACTGACTGCTTAATATGTCATACCTCACAGGGAGCCATATTTTTTAAAGTGGAAACTTGCTTGCTACAGAAAATACACATTTGCTATCAGAAGTCCTATAAATAATTTTTCTTTGTTATCTTTGATCTTTTTAAACCATTTTCAAACCAAGCTAAAAAAAAAGTTCATCAACTCATCTATAATGGACTGTACCTTCCTCACAGTGCTCTTTATAGAAAACAGGTTTACAATGCTTTAGACTCTTAGAATTCTATTTGCCCTCTTTGCATGATGTTTTATGAAGAAAAGACATGGTGCTTTGTAGGAGGGGGAGGACTTTTCATGAAGGAAACTGTGGTTCATAATACTTAGCAATATGGATCTTCTGTGTCGTCTCAAGTTACCTTTAATTAACCTGACAGATTACGGCTGGCAAGGAAAGAGCAAGGAATACCAGGATTGGAATAAGTAATGAACATACCCTTTTCCAGTGTTTGAGTGTTACTCAGAGTGGCTTCATTTACTAGATTCATTGCTTGGGCATAGTCTGGAGAGAGAGAGAGGAGAGAGAGAGGAAGAAGAAGAAGGAGGAGGAGGAGGAGCAGAGGAGAGAGGAGAGGGAGACAGGGAAGAGAGGGAGAGAGGGAGAGAGGGAGAGAGGGAGAGAGGGAGAGAGGGGAGAGGGGAGAGAGGGGAGAGGGGAGAGAGAGAGAGGGGAGAGGAGAGAGGAGAGGGAGAGAGGAAGAGAAGGAAGAGAGGAAGAGAGGGAAGAGAGGGAAAGAGGGAGAGAGGGGAGAGGGGGGAGAGAGAGAGAGGAGAGAGAAACAAACACAATCATCATCACTTCCATTCAGGTTACCAACTCCAATACGAAACAACTGACATTGAATCTTTCCACCTCCCTGGAAAGAGCCTATGATCATCAGTGACAGAGACCAAGGAAATGAGGCCAGGAAGTCAGCTATTACTAAAACTGAGAGCTGTATTCAAACTTACATCTAGCTCACTCAAGAAAGTTTGAGAAACAATCTCTAAATTTTTTACAAGTTTCTTAAAGAAGAAAAAAAACTAATACATGATCACGAGAGTCTGAAATGTCATTAGCATAGTATAGCAGAAACTCCATGCTGAGAGAAAGCCTCTGGCAGTGAGTGACAGGAGGAACCCATGCCTCAGCTAAAACTACATATACATTATTTGCTGGCTTTACCTCATCTCTCCCACACAATTATAACCCTGTTTCAGAGTAGGCAGAGAAACAAGAATTCTTCTCTTCCCACTTTTAAACAAAACTGTAAACAAACAAAGATAAAAACAACAACCCCTCCCACTGCAAGTCCCCACCCATCTTCTGGTTTTCACAACATCAAGGCTACAGACTACCTAGTGAGAGCAACCAAAAGTATTAACAGTTGGGAACATTTTTGCTTTACAAGCCTGTATCCTAATGAGCTAGAGGGAGATCATAAATTTAGAGCCTCAAGTTCTAAACAACTAGGGTTGAAAACACACAGAAAAACAAAACCCTAAAATTTTGCTTTCAAAACTAGTATATTAAGTTCTGTTTGAAGTAGGAAATTTTTATGCTGTTGTGTGGTGGGATAGAACCTAGGTAGGGCTTTACACATGCTGATCATGACTTCTACCACTAATGAGTCATATATACACCAGTTGTTTAGATGGAGTAAACAAAATGCTGTTGGATTTTCCTATTTATGCCAAAATTATACAAGAAGTAGGTATTACTTATGTAACATTCCTCCCCTCCAGTTCAGGTATGAAGGTATAAAAGGAAAAAGTATAAACAAAGGAGGAAATCGTAGCCTGTTTTCAGCTCCAACAGAGGCTAAAGAAGGAAGAGTGCTCAAGGCCAGTGCTTAAGAGTTCTAGGCTACACATGGTGAAGGGGATCATCAGTAACTATCATTTGCAAAGCTCAGGTTTACTTTTATAAGATGTATAGTGTCTTAGTTAGGGATTCCATTGCTGTGAAGAGATACCATGACCAAGGCAGCTCTTATAAAGGACAGTATTTAATTGGGGCTGGCTTATAGGTTCATAGGTTCAGTCCATTATCATCATGGCAGGAAGCACAGCAGTGTCTAGGTAGGCATGGTACTGGAGGAGCTTAGAGTTCTACATCTTCAGCCAAAGGAAGCCAGGAGCAGATTGTCATCCAGGAAGCAAGGAGGAAGGTCTGAAAGTCCACCCAACAGTGACACACTTCCTCCATCAAGGCCACATGTCACATGCCACTTCCTGGGCCAAGCATATTCAAACCACCACATTCTACTCCCTGGCCCCATATGCTTGTTAAAACATGTGAGTCTATGGGGGCCATACCTAGCTACAGCATAATAAAAAAATACATTTAATCTAACTTCAAAAGTTCCCATAGCCTATCACAGTCTCAACAATGTTTTAAAGTTCAAAGTCTCTTCTGAGATTCATCCAATAGCTGAACTGTAATCCCTTATAAAATCAAAATAAAAAAGCAGATCACATATCTCCAATACCACAGGATATATATTACCATTCCAAAAGGACACGGATAGGAGATCCTGGACAAAAGCAAGACCAAAAACTAACTAGGCAAACTCCAAACTCTGTATCTCTGTGTGTGATGTCAAAGTATTCTTCAGATCCCCACTCCTTTCTGCTTTGTTGACTGCAACACACTTCTTTCTCTTGAACTGGTTCCACTCCCTGCTAGCAGATTTCCTCAGCAGGCTTTGCACAGCTCTGGCATCTGTAACATCTTTGGGTATCCAAGGCAATTTCAACTTTAAAGCTTCTTGTTCCTATGTCTGGGATCCACACATAATCTTCTGGGCTCCTCCTAAGGGTCTAAGTCACATCTGCAGCTCTGCCCTCTGTAGTAGTACTTTAGGCTCTGGTTGACTCCACTCCATTGCTGTTGATGTTCTTGGTGGTCATCCCATGGGCCTGACATTTCTAGCATGCTGGGGTTTTTCATTGCAACTAGGCTTCATCAACAGCCTCTCATAGGCACCCTTTATGGTGCCAAGCCTCAACTTCTTTACATGACCCCTCAGTCCTGGGCTGTCAACTGCAAATGAGGCTGCACTTTCACAAATGTCCCTCCCTGGCCTCTCACAGTTCCAAACCTCACCTGCTCTCCATGAACCCTCAGGCACTCAAAGCCAGTACTACCTGGGCGATTCTTACACATTACTACGTACAGCTGCAACACGAGAGCTGTTGGCTATCTCTGGGATACAGTTTCTTTGTGCTTTCAGAAAATACTTCCCCTCAGTGATGCTGGTCTCTGCTTAATCACTGCTAATTTCTTAGCTCTAGCTAACCAGCATCACCAATTGTCCCAGTAGTCTCCTTCTAGTCTTGATTCTAAAGCCAGAGCCACATGACCAAAGCTGCTTATTTCTGCAGCTTACTGGAGCTGAAACATGGCATCCTTATTCTATTACCAGCTTTCTGTTTTCCAACTTCTTCACTGCCTAAACTTGGTTGTCTTGGAACTTGCTCTGTACCAGACTGGCCTTAAACTCAGAGATCTGCTTGCCTCTGTCTCCTGGGATTAAAGGTGTACACCATCATACCTGGTACTAAGCTTTTCATAGCCACTATTCCTTAAGATCAGGATCAAAAGCTGTGTCTTCCAGCTTCAAGACCTGGATGACAGTTATGCTCTCCATTTCTGGATTGTACTTCATTTCAGATTAAAAGTAAAAATGAAAACAATAACCAGGTCATAATAATGCTTAGATATAACTATATCTCTTCTTCAACTTCAAAAGCAGAAGTTTAGCAGGTGAGATCTTGCCCAAAGGTCACCACTCCTTTAATTCCATTTAATATCCTTGAACACAGGATTTAGCTTCATTCCTCGTGTTCATTTACTCTTTGAACCATGTATTTGTATTTTTCCTTTCTATGCTTGCTATTTTTCATTAAAATGCTCTTAGAAGAATGAACTTTAGTAACTATACAACAGAATTTATACCAGGCTGTTTTGAGACTTCCTTTGTCAAAGTAATTAGTCTACATCTCTTCACGTTAACCTAAGTCAAGACTCTTTAGACAATGGCAAAAAAGCAGCCACATTCTTCACCAAAATATCACAAAAACTGGTCTGTAGGCCACATACTTAGTCTTCTCTTCTGAAACCTCTTGAGCTGGTCCCCACAGTTCAAAACACACTCAGGAACACTGTCTTTCATGCTTCTACTAATATGGCCCATTAAGCCCCACTTAAAGCATTCCACTGCTTTCCAAAATCCCAAAATCTACATTCCTCCAAACAAAAGCACGGTCAGGCCTATCACAGTAATACCCCAGTACAAACTTCTATCTTAGTTAGGGTTTCCATTGCTGTGAAAAGACACCATGACCAAGGCAGCTCTTATAAAGGACAATATTTAATTGGGGCTGGCTTACTGGTTCAAAGGCTCAGTCCATTAGCATCATAGCAGGAAAGACAGAAGCATCTAGGCAGACATGGCACTGGAGTTGCTAAGAGTTCTACATCTTCAACCAAAGGAAGCCAGGAGCAGACTGTCTTCCAGGAAGCTAGAAGGTAGGTCTCAAAGCCTACCCCCATGTGACATTTCTTCCAACAAGGCCATACCTCCTAATTGTGTCACTCCCGGAGCCAAGCATATACAAGCCATCACATATGGGGAATGCAAGTTTATAATACATAAAGCAGATAAAATTCACATTAGGGCCTTAGAAAAGCATTTATTTATTATCTATAATAAACAACAGTAGCATTATACTGCATTTCCAGTATATAGCATTAGTAGAAAGTGTCAGAAATCTTCATTTTTCATACCTCCATTTGTGGCAGACCCATCCTTTATCTTCTGTTTCAGTGAATGTAGGACATTTTGTGTTTTCTCAAACATTAAGTCAACTTTACCATCATCTTGTAGCTCCATCCAGAAAGTCTTTGCATCACCTAAGAGTTTAATAAAAATGCACCAATTTCCTTAAGGTATAAGTTACAGAAATAAACTATCATTTCTAAACAAAAATTAAGATTCAATTGGTCTAACACTTTCATTGAGGAAAAAAGATTTGGATCATATTTCCTTACAAAGATGTAGACATCAAGAGTAAGACCCAAGTGTCTCACATATTGCTGCTAAATTTAAAAATCTATCAGAAACTGGTGCTGGGGGTGTGGCTTAGTTGATAGAGTACTTGTGTCCCATTGATGAAGCCCTGAAATTTTATTATGTTCAATTCTGTATAAAACTTCATGTGGTAGAACATCCTATAATTCCAGCACTTGGGAATAATAGGAAGATAAATTTCAAGATCTGGGGCTACACTGTGAGTTCAAGGCCAGCATATGTTACAAGACAACCTATGTTAAAAAAAAAAATAAAAGGAAAAAACTTTAACGACACTTATTTCTTAACTGGAAAAAAGGGAAGAATTATTCCAGGTCAGAATCATAGTAGGGCATGCGTAATAGATAACATGCATCTTTAGCATTTCCAGGATACAACCTCTATTATATGTAGAAGTAGATCATTTCAGAATGAAATATCTCAATGGCCACTGAAATAACCAAATGTCTAACAATATTACAGTGGTTAAGAGTACATACTACTCATTCAGAGAACCTGAGTTTGACTCCCATTGCTAATGTTAGGCAGTTCACAACTCCAGCTCCAGGGAGATTGGCAATCTGATGCCTCTGGTTTCCACAGAACTGCACTTATGTTTGTTCTCTATCTGTGTATATGTGTGTGTGTGTGTGTGTGTTGTCTCCCCCCACCCCAAATATAGACAAAATAAAATTTAAAGTCTTTTATATTAACTTTACTTGTTTTTGTTTTGTTTGTTTTTTTAATGCAGAATTTACACAAATTGAGGGCCATCATTTTTTGTATACAGTAAACTAATATCTTACTCAAAGCTTTTCTAGAAGATTTTCAAATGGAAAACAAAAGACACTATGAGCTTATATGTAAATCAATAGTATTAGGGAAATGAAATTAAGTCACATTCCTTTTTACATGAAAGGCTCTATATTAGGGACTTACCCATATTAGAGGTAGATAATCAAATGGGAAGATTTAGAAATATTTACAAACTGCTTTTAAAGAAAATAAAGTATATATGTACAATGGATACTTTTTAGCCATAAGAGGAAAACTGAAGGGTATTATGTAAAGTAAAGAGAGTCAGAGACAAAAAGTTGAGAAGGGCATGTTCAAACTCATGCTAGTTATGAGACAGCTGATCTTATAGAAGCTAAAAACAGAACAGTGGTTATTCACAGGTAGGGGACAGTGGGAGGGATGAGGAGAGGTTGGTCAGCAGGTACCAAGTTACAGTTAAAAAGGAGTTCTGGTATTCTCCAGTAGAACAGGGTGACTACAGGTTATACACTGTGTTTTTAAAAGCTCTAAGAGGACTTTTAAAAAAAGTTTTCCATCAAAATGAAATAATAAATATTTGAAAAATAAAATAAAAAACTTATTGGATCCCAGTTTTAAAGAGAAGATATACCCAAACCTGAGCATTATCCAATGTATACTTGCATTCACATATTATATGTTCCTTATAAATAATTACAATTAAAAATTTAAGAAAAAAATTAGAAAAAATAAAAATAGCTTTTGTAGCATCAACATTTTCTGGAATTATATACAAGTTTGTCATGGCCTGAGAACAGAGGTAGTGATGCCCAAAGGCATTGATCAAAATCCACTGGTGTGTTTGATTGTGTATCAAGTGGAATATTACTAGAAAAGCCAACATGTTTTCATCGAATTATTCTGAAAGGAAATACTTGAAACAAAAAGTGAGAGTAGATACTAAGTCTTAGAACTGATTAATAAAGAGACTATGGCAATACAATTTAAGAAAACAGAAGTTTAGGCTATGCTCAGTGAAGCATACTGAACAATAACTGGGAAATGGATTCAATTCCTAATACCACACACAAATTAATAAACTTTTAAGAAAACAAAGCCAATCAAAGAAAACATTGAAATTGTCTACATATATAACAATGGATGTAACTAAGCAGCTCACATATATTTGTTCTGGGTTTAAATACAGGTATTGTTCCTTCAAGCATCCTTATTACATCATACTGACTTTATTCCCAACATCTTGGCCTAGAGACTAAATCAACGAATCACGGAGGAACATGAGTGACTTTCACTTCACTGTAAATATAAAATCCTGTATAAATGACTGCATTTTAAACAATTGCAGGGTTTTTTTTGTTTGTTTTGTTTTTTTGTTGTTGTTGTTTGCTTTTGTTTTTCGAGACAGGGTTTCTCTGTATAGTCCTGGCTGTCCTGGAACTCACTTTGTAGACCAGGCTGGCCTCGAACTCAGACATCCGCCTGCCTCTGCCTCTGCTGGGATTAAAGGCGTGTGCCACCACACCCGGTTTGCAGATTTTTTTTTTTTGCTTGTGATCTTTACTTATTTGTGAAATGTGTGAATGTTCAGCTATAATCTATTAGGTGATAAGAACAAGTTCTACACTTGACCTTAACTAAAAGACCAAGAAGCAATAATAATCTAAAACTGTAAATAGTTGAGTATATTTCAAAAAGATCTCTACAAGTAATATAAGCAAGTACTAAATGTATTTCTCATTCAACTAAGTATTAACTATTGCAAGAACATATCCACAATGAAAGAAGTATAAGAACTTTATAAAGAAGATAAATATCACTATGCTAGAAAGCTTGAAAAAGCCTGTCCTAGTTAGGGTTTCTATTACTGCAAGGAATCACGAGGAACAAAAGCCAGTTGGGGAGTAAAGGGTTTATTTAGCTTATACTTCCACACTGCTGTTCACTACTGAGGAGGTCAGGACAGGAACTGAAACATGGTTCCTGGATACAGTAGTAGCTGATTCAGAAGCAAGCACTGCTTGCTGACTTGCTTCACTTGGCTTGCTCAGCTTGCTTTCTTATAGAAGCCAGCACTTCAGACAAGAAATGGCACCACCCACTGTGGGCTGGGCCTTCTCCCATTGATGTCTAATAGAGAAAATGTCTTACAACTGGATCTCATGGGCATTTCCTCAACTGAGGCTCCCTTCTCTCTGCTGACTCTACCTTATCTTACACAAAACAAGCCAGTACTGTCTTTGTCAAAAAAGAAATACTCAGGAATCATAGTGATCTGATTCTTTCAATAAATTAATTATAAGCTACTCACTAAGTGCAGCAATGCTCACCATCTACTGAAGCTTCAGGACACAGGGCTGCCTGACAGATGGGCCCCAAATTTGCAGTGACTATGGCTCACCATCATGTAGTAAGTAAACTTAGTTAGGGTTTCCATTACTGCAACAGATCGCCCTGAGTGATTATGTCTTGGATTTTTTTTTTTTTTTGAGTTTTTCTGTTGTTGTGTAACTCAACTATAGTGTTCTCAAGTGTGAATTTTGTAGATGATTCTATGTTGCAGTGTCAAAATGCTGGACATGCCTGGAGGATCTCTAAGAGATCTCTGGGTCTATAATCAGCAAAATGGTGTAGGGAGCACTTTGAGAATCCTTTAGGGAACATATAAGATCTAACTATTTTTAAAGTAATACTCAGCTGGTCTGAGGAGTAGCTCAGCGATAGAACGTTGGCTTACTAGGTGGAAAGCTTGGGGGTTTATCCCCAACATCATATACATACACTAAAAATAACAGCAAGGCACTTGCCTTTACTGTTTGAAGATGTTAACTGATAGCACAAAGGTATTGCATGACAACACATAACTTCTGATATCTTGTCACAAACCAAGATAATGGCACTGCCCTAAAACTGTCACTCTGATCTTTGCTATCATTTTTACTTTAAGAACATCCTTGATGAAGTCTGAGGAGCTAGCTCAGTCAGTAAAGTGCCTGCATAAGGAGCTGAATTCAATTTCTAGAATCATGCTCAACAAAAGGTAGGGGTGGTGGTATACATTTTAATCCAGAGGAGGAGCACTACAAGATAATGAGAGACTCTTCATAAAATAAAATAAAATAAAAAAATAAGATGGGTAGTACTGGAGGAATAATACCCAAGGTTGATCTCTAGTCCCCACATGAACACATACATAATCCCTCCAACCAAACAAGTAAATAAATTACAGCCATTTGTACAGTCATTATAACACAGTAGCTGTCTCAAGAAAAAAAACAAATGCTTGACTAATCATGGTAAAATGCTAAACTAGTTTTTCTTCAAAATAGAGAATTTTTTTTTTAAATCTCAGATAAAACTATAGCTTTTCAGTTTTGGATATTAAGCACAGATTTTCTTGAAAATGAACAAAGTAACCCTATGACTAATAATAAACTTAAAAGTCACTAGGTGAAAAGTTACAATTTTAGAAACCTTGAATTTACTGTGGCAAGCCTGAAAATTTCTCAATCATTAACCAAGGTTAATAGATATTAGTAAAATCATTAATAGATATTAGTAAAAAATACGAAGGTAATTTTTGTACACTCTATGATGAAAAGTGTCATCATATGGGAGATAACCATAATTCATGAAACCATTATTTTACAAATGGTCACTAAATAAGGGACCTAAAGACTCATTTAAACTACAAGACATTGTGGCTAGAGAGACGGCTCAGTCCAGAAAGGGTCTGCTATACAATCATGAGGACCAAAGTTTAGACCCCCAGCACCATGTCAAAAGCCAGGCATGGCATTGTGCATCGGTAGTCCAAGTGCTGGGGAAGGTGAGACAGGTGAACCCCTTGAGCTCACTGGCCACTCAGCACCAGGTTTAATGGGAAGGCTTGTCTCAAAAAAGGGGGTTGGGGGTGGACAGAAATAGGAATATATCCATTCCTGACATCTGAAATCTACTAGCTTAGACATCTGCACACATATGTGTATATATACCACACACACCAATGTCAGGAACCATTTAGGATAAGCTAAAGCTAGCAGGTGGCCTTCCTGGAGGTAGCCCACTGTTTTTTGCATGGTCTTCGACAGGTGAGCTTGATGGCAAGGTTCCAAAGAGACCTCGTCTCAGGATTGCTTCTTGAAGCTGATATGCTTTTCCTGTCATTATTAAATTAATATAAATGCTGTTTAGATGAATTAATGATTCTAAAGAATTCTTGATTTGTTCACATAATTTTAGGTAGAAAGTTTCAATAGATGGTCTTAGTTGCTTTACTAGAAAGCTGTAATAAAGTAGAATCAAGAATAGAATGTGCCCACTTCTCAGAATGGTAAGAAAAGGCTGTACGATAAGAAATACAATGAGCTTTCACAATCACACTAAAAAGAGAAATAGACTTGGGACAGTTTTGTGTTCAAGGAAAACATTTACATACAAGGATGAAGCTACAGGTGTGCACTATGATAAGGTAAAGCCATGTAAAAACTGTTACTTTGAACTTTTAATGAGCATATGATGATGAGACACTACTTTGAACTTAATATCAACTTCCTTCTGTAACTCCCATTTTATGTAACATCTCTGAGGTAATTTTCTAAAGAACATTTTGTCTAAGAAGGTATAAAAAGGCCAGAGAAAAGAAATAAAGTTGTTAGTTGGATAGCTTGGCTATATGTAGATATATACATATGTATGTGTGTGTGTGTGTGTGTGTGTGTGTGTGTGTGTGTGTAAGCATGCATGAATACTTGCGGAGTATGTAAGACAAGTTGTTAGGCCCAACAAAAATGTGAATGTGTTAATGTATAAATGAAAATGTAAATGTGTGTATGAATGTATATGTTTCTGTGCATTCTGTCTGTGTAAAAGATTTTGGTTCTTTTCCTTTCTTCCTCTCTGGTTCACAAAGAGTCAACCAGCCTCGCTAGAGAGGCTTCTGGCTGCTTCTCCTGAGAAAGGAACAATAGCAATAAATATTTTTAATTAATTCCCTGCTGCTAGGCCACAGGGGTTAGACACCCAAGCCAGGAGTTTTTAACCACAGAATAACAAGAACGATTTTAGGATTTGTGAGAGGTGTCAGCAAGCATTCAGTCTACATGGAGAGCTAGAAAGCCAGAGAACACCAGTCTTCACAGCTACCTCCACCTCCAACTCTGTGCCCCACTCACTTCAAACCATTCCAGGCTGTGCTGGCTCCCCACACACCCAATGGTGTGGGAAGAAGAAAAAGAAATCATAGAGAGTGAAATACACTGAAATTCAGCAATTTAGAATAAATGTATAGAAACATTTAAATACAATGTTTAAAAATGAGTTATTTGACCCACCATTTTTTTCTTCCATCTTTTGGTGTTGCTTATATAAAATTCTTCAAAATGAAGTTAATCAAAACCACCTTGATTGGAGAATAAGTGGGCTCCAACTGCAGTCTCTATGAAATCTGTAGTCCCCAAAGAGAGTATCTTGTTAGGCCACTTCCTAATAGTCTTTAGTATTTGAATAGACTTTCAGAACGACTACTAGTCCAAGAAAAACAGGCACAGCATCTTCTTCAAGGCCAGGTTGAAAACCGGATCAGGACTACTGACAATGTCTTTTTAAAATTAAAGTTCATCCCATGTTTTGGTCCACAAATGCATGAAACACTCTGCAGTGAAAACAAAGGACAGTGCATATTTACAAAGAAAACAACTTCATCTTTAAAAATAATATAAAGCATTATGAAAAAATATACATTAACTGGAAAAATCTACAGAACATCAAAATTAGGACAAGTACAGAAAAGAATAGCTCATGATCCTATCATCTATATTTAATATGTTAAAACTTGCATTACCAACCAACAAACTATCCACTTTATCTTAATCTATCATAGAAACTTTTAAGAATAGGAATAATAATGGCAATTGTCTCATATGCTGTTATGAGGATGAGATTATCACTTTGATATTTGACACATAGGAAAGACTTCATAAATGGCAGCAATTATCCTCTTAGTGTATAATTTAAAATTTTTAGATTTTAGTATATATGCTTTTTCCATGCTCACAATAATATATTCTACTTTCTGCCCAATTACTACTATCGTTATTTAAGTAAATGGCTAAATTATATACTTTGGACAATAATTCACACATTGAAGGTTTTAATACATTTTAAAAATTATTGTCATTATAAAGTTTTGTATATTTTTTAGTTGTTATACATAATGCTTGAATAAACATTTTGTGCATTTTTCTGATATTTCCTTAGGATATATATCTAGTGATGGCAGTAGTAAAATTTTTTTGAATTATAAAAGTGTTAGTCAATATCTGGTAAATTTTTCTGTCTTTTCCACATCATAAGCTTGAAGGGTGTTACAAGGCTTTTTTTGTTGTTTTGTTTTGTTTTTGTTTTTCAAGACAGGATTTCCCTATATAGCCCTGGCTGTCCTGGAACTCACTCTATAGATCAGGCTGGCCTTGAACTCAAAAATCTGCCTGCCTCTTGCCTCCCAAGTGCTGGGATTAAAGGTGTGGGCCACCACTGCCCAGCAATGTGAGAAGGCTTTAAAACACTGTATACAATCATGTTTAAAACTAAAAGGGAACTCCCAACAGACAGTCTGTGAGGTCTCTATGAGGAAATGAAACTCAAGATAATGCCAAGGAACATCATAACACAAAAGGATGGCAGGAAACCCCCAAGGGGAGGTGAGTTCTGAAATACATGGAGAAGGTTGCACTGTGGATAAGATGTACCAAGCACACTAAACTGGGATTGGGCTTAAGAGAATTCATATTTTAAAATAAATTTGAATATATTAGATCCTTGTAGGGCTAAAGAAAGGTTCAATTCTGAAAAAATAACCAATTAGGGATCACGGATATAAAAACTGTTCTTCAAATACATGGATTAGGTGAAAATAACACACCAGACTCATGGGAAAAGCCACTTAGAACCCTAGAAAATCACACCTAGTAATTTATGGGGAAAATAAAGAAATGAGGTGATAATGACCAAGAATTCCTCAAAACAGGAAAGCACTCTGTTGTCCACTGAGTACCAAGTGGAGTACAATTTTTCTCTTTTTCCTTTTGAGAAAGGCTCGCCTTGAACTGGCTATGACACTGAGTATAGCCTTAAACTTCTGATCCTTTTGCCTCTGCCTCCTAGGTACTGGGATCAATTGCATGTGCCACCACACTGGACTTATATAGTGCTCAGATTCTAAACCAGGGCTTTGCACAAACAAGGCAAGTATTCTGAATGGGCTATGGTTTCAGCCCAGAATATGCTTGACATATATCACTAACTGTGATATGCTTCAGAACACCAAAATATTCTTAGAAACTTGTAAATCTGTGAGCCAAAAAGAAGTATGTATCACATTGGCAATGAGACTCACCAGAAATGCAAATAGTTAAAAGGGAAACATAAGCCATACACTGTACTTCAGCCAGGCAACCTTTCCACTGTAAAATTAATACTACAGATATCCAAGTGCCACAAAGAGACATTGCCAAGCTGCCTTCCAAGATGATTCTAGTAACTTCCACCTCAGTACACTCACTCACAGCCTGACACCTCAGGAAAGGGCAGGTGGGGACAGGAGGACCAGTAGCTCAAAGCCATCCTGGTCTACTAGGCTGGACTTCCACATAGCAAAGAGCAACTAAAGAAAAAGCTCTCACCAGTGTAGCTTGGAAGCTAATTTACACAAGAAAAAAAAATGCCAAAAAAAGTTAAGAAAATTTAAAGCTTATCTTCCAAAGACAAGACTAATATTTCACTGTTAGTGTACTTTTTATTTATTTGTATGTTTTGTATTTTGAGACAACGTTTCTCTGGGTAACCCTGGCTTTCCTGGAACTCAGTCCGGAGAGAACTCTGAGATCCGCTAGCCTCTGCCTCTCTGCCTCTTCCTCCCCAGCCACCATCTCCCAGCTTGCCAGGAGAATTTTATTTAAATTTGGTTCTTTGCCAGTCTCAAACTTTCATCTGGCCAAACGTACAGCCAACTTCATTTAGATCTAAGTTTCCTTTTTACTTGGGGGAAAGAGAAACTAAAAAGACTAAGATACCACTATCTCCCTGGTTCTTTGATAGGCATGACATAATCGGAGTGTTAGTCAGGGGTCAGGCACATTTTTAATTATTCCATGTGTCCCTATGTTAAACCACACAATAATGGCAAAACGGCTTCTGGTGAAGAATAGAAACATGTCCTATCGTACGTGTTAGCGTAGTTGGAAGAGCTAATGGTCTGTTTACCAAATCTAAGACTAAACGTAAATTAATCCTCCACTTTGGTTTTCTTCACTAACATGCAGAGAGCCATAAGTTACTACATGCCAATCATAGGATCTGTCAATCATATCCCTTTCTGCAGTGACTTTATTGATCTTGGACTGTGAGTCAGTCCGTCGCTTCGAAGACACCAATCAAGTTCAACTGATAAATAATTTCATTTGTTCATGGCCAATGTAACCTTACCTGTGGAATGGACCAGTGTCCTGAAGATCTATTCTGTGCTCCGCTATCTACAGCCCATGAGAGCCAAATTACTCAGAAATCACCAGCCACGAAAGTGAGCGCCGCAAGACGGAGCGGAAAACGCGGCTGAGAGCCCCGGCCACCCCCGCTACTGAGACAGCGGGTTGAGGCGGCCTGGCACCCCGCGCGCCCTGCACTGCCCGCACCAGAGCCTGCAGTCCCGAGGCGGCTTCACCTCAGCCGGGGAGACACCAGCCCCACGGGAGCGCCACACGGTTTCCGCGGCCCCGCGGCGCCGGGCGGAGCGCGCGGCCTCCTGATTGGTCGGCGACTCTCTCGGTTTGTCTCGCGCGGACTGCTACGGCCAATCGGGTTCTCCGCAGCCGAGCGAGGCACTTCGCTGGAGTGGTGGCGCAGCGCTCTCTGCCCGCGGTAGGTGTGTGGCTGCGGCGAGCCTTTTCCGGCTCTGGAAGTGTGTGTGTGGAAGGAGAGTCCTGGGGATGACAGGAGTGTTGGGGGCGACGGGGCGACTTAACTAGCAGGGGATTCTTCTCTCCCGGAGTCTCTTCCCTGTGTTTGGGAGGCAGGCGTGGTGGCGGTGGCCCCGGCTTGGCTCTGCTGGTCATTAGAGTCTGGCGCAGGCTTTGCTTTCCTGTCTTAACCCTGATCCCTTGGTTCCCGAGAGTTTCTCAGCAGTGTTTGTGGCGCGAACACCGCCGACCCCTGTCTTGATTAAAGGAGGCTGGCTGTAGGATTCAACACGGGAAAGCCAGTCGTGGAAGGGAGAGGGGGCTGTCTCGACCACTGGCCTCCGGGTCGATAGAGAACTTTTCTTTTTTTGTCAATTGCCAGGGACCGACTGCTGAGCCTTTGCCCTTCTCGAGAGTTCATTCTTTGGCATACATGGACAGCAGGTTGTGTGAGAGTAGTTTTATTCATAAGCATGCCGCCAGCATTCATTCAATGACTTTTAAAAAATGAGAACTAAAATAAAATCAAAAGGAGAAACGGGAAGTAAACTAGTGTTTGCCATGCTCTAAATTCACTTCAAGCTAGCTCAGGCAGACCGGATCTTTCAGCCACAGGAGCGCCACACCCTTACCCCTTTTCAAAGGTGTTAATTTTTTGGTTTTTTTTTTTTTTGTAAATTTCTCTTTACGTATTTTTAACATTATAAACTTGATTTAAAAAAAAGCGTTTGCAAATAAATTTTTAAAAAAACAGATCAAAATTAACCAAACCCCAAAACAATACAACTCAAATGAATACATCTATGCAATTAAAGTTGACATTTGGAAACAAAATTGTGAAGCTTCACATTAAATTTTACACATGTCGAATATGTTTTCTGCACCTAGTCAAAACCAACCAAACAAGAAAGCCATGACAGCTTTGTACATTTCGGGATCTGCCATGCTATGCCGGCTGGCTTTAGGGAACAGGGTATTATTTAAGGAGGGTGTTGGAGTTTGGGAAGAGCAAGGCACTGTACTTTCCTCTTTCCAGTTTTCTCTTGGGGAAAAAAAAAGTAGAAAAGGAAGTAGAAAGCATTCATTTTTTTTTTTTTAATTTGAAAGAAGCTGCCAGATCTGAAAATCTAGCCTGTTAGAGACAAATATTTTGTGATTAACTTTTAACAGTTTTGATAAACATAAGAACCTGAGACTTAACACCAGTATCTTCACTTTTTAGTTTCTTTCAAGGTTGAATAACTTTAAGTTATTCAAGGTTAATTGGTGAGGTTGAATAACTTTAAGTTATTCAAGGTTAATTGGTGATTCCGCTGAGTCGACAATAAAGGAGGGGGATATTTTGTGACAGAACGAACCAAACACAAACAGTACACACACAAAAAATTGACTTTCTTACTTTACTTATTTTTTCTTTCTCTCTCTCTCTCTCTCTCTCTCTCTCTCTCTCTCTCTCTCTCTCTCTCTTACTTTCCAGGGTTTTTAATAGTCACATGCAGAGGTCTGGTTCATTTCAGCTCCTTCACTGCCAAACCTGGGGGTAGGGACTGCTTCAGCTTCTCTGCCTTCTCCTTGTCTGTGATAACCAGGGTCTGTCTTTACTTTTTAAAGTCACAGCCCATACTAAATTTTTCTCGAACAGAAAGGGTGACTAGTCCTACTTGAGTATGAGTTGGTGATCACAGTTTGCATTACTGTTACTGGTCCATAAACCCACTGACTTAATTTTCCTGTTTTCAAAAGAATTAAGAAACAGTTTGGTAAAGGAAAGTGTGTTTATCTCTAAATTAGCTGATAGCAGTGGTGGGAGAAAAGTCTAAATTCCTCCTTGCTATGCCAGTGGTCTTCTTAATTTGCAGAAAGGTTTGAGATAAAGGTTAGAGCATGTGAAAATTGAGGTATAAGACAGGTCTTTAAAGTGTTAAGATCTCACTGATGACTGTCACCAAAAGCATTGGTCATTTTGACCTTTAGGCTTGTAACTATTTTTAGTTGCACTGTTCATCCCCATAATGAATTTATATTGATTGAAACCAGAAAGTAAATGGTAAATGTACCAAGTTAAAAATACAGTATGCACGAAAAACAAAACAAAATACTGTATACAAATTCAAATTGCCCCCCAAATGATATTTTATGTGATCAATTCTTATTAAGGTATCTCTAGCCCTTTAAAAATAATTTTAAAGGGCTGAGAGTCTGGCTCATTGGTAGATCATGTACTGAGCATGCAAGGGAATCCTGGGTTCAATACTCAGCACACAAATAAGTAATTAAAATGTTTTGAGAACTCCCATAAATTAGTGTGATTTATATGGTGGGCTATTTGGATTGTTTAGGTTAAAAAAAAAAGTTTTAGGAGCATATATTTCATTTCTCCCTCCTTCTCACAGCGCTTAGGGTCAAGGTCAGGGCCTTGTGCATGCCAGGCAAGCACTTGGTCTCTCTTCCTCATCCTAGCTCTATCTGCCTCCTGTCCCTTTAGATACGAGGGATTAAATATAGGGCTTCCTGGGAAGTCTTTGTTGTCCTTGTTGCTTGGTTTACTTTGCCACTTTCACCATGTAGCTCCACCTTAGGAGCTGATTTAGCTGCCTTATATCATGGTATTTATATATGCAGCATTCCTAAATGGAAAGATAAAATTTATTTTGCTAGAGGAAAAATATTGGCAAGTGGTAATAGCTGAATTTTTGTGCCTTAGTATATTTCAAGTTATTTTTTATATGGTCACACCAATTCATGTAATATTACCACTACTTTTGTCACTATTCCTGATGATTCTCTAAGGCTCTTGATTGGGCATAGAGTGGGGTAGATGGGTAGAATTTATCCCTCTCAAATATAATGTGCATAGCCTTTTATTTATCTGTGGACACAGAACTTGGTATTTTTGTGCTGCAGCAGAGGTGACCACTACTAACAAGTACATTCTTTGAAAGTAATTGGTGCTGTTACTTAATCCAGGTCTGGCTGCTCCCCAGTGATTCAGTTCAGGAAAAAGATTTGGAAAGAGAGAAATCAAAGAAGGTGGGAAACTCCCACCAGCAAAGACCAACTAGTGAAGAATTTGAGTGCAAAGAGCTTTCTTTTCTAGAGAGGGAAGGGAGAAGCAAAGGGCAGTGAGTCTTCATGCTGAGTGGGCTCCAACACCCAGAGCCTGTGTTTTGTTGTCTCTTGTACTGGAGTAGCCTTGAGGCACTGATCATCAGCTTTTGTCTTCTAAGGTAAAAAGAAAAAAAAAAAGAAAAAAACAAAAAAAACAAAAACAGCCCACATGATTTCTGAGACAGTTAAGATTATTTTATTTTCAGTCAGAGAATAAGATTAGCAAATCCCTGGTCTATACTGTGATATCATCCAAAGACTCTCAGATGTTCTTGGGTTCTATAAATTTTATGATGCTGGTCTTAAGACCTGAAAAATGGCTCAGTTGAGTAAGGTGACTGCTACTAAGCTCAAGAACCTGTGTTCAATCCCAGTATCCACATGGTGGACGGAGAGATATAGTTCCCACAAGTTAACCTTCCACATGCAGAGACAGACACACACACACGCTCAATAAATGTTTTTTGTTTGTTTGTTTAACTCTGTACCTGTAAAAAGAACTATGTCGAATACCATAATACCATTTAGATTTTTCAATAAAAAGATACTTAAGATACTTAGTTCGTTTTCCCAAGAATAACTAACCTTGTAGTAAATCACTAAGCTGCAAACATCAAACTGAGTGAGTTAGCTCATACCTATAATCCCAGAGTGAGAGTTAAGAATTCTCTAACCTGGGTCGTATAATAAGAGTTAAAATAATAAAAATTGAAAGAAAAAAAAAAAGCTTACGTTCCTGGAGGAAAATAGCAAAATATAACAGTTTGAACCTATTAGGTTGTTGAACTAGTGGAAAATTAATCAAACTGAATCTCACTATGTAGCCTAGGCTGGCAGCTTGCTGAGAACTGGCATTATTGATATGTATCACTGTGTCCAGTGATATTTGCTTTTGTTTGTTTACTTGTTTTGATTATGAGACTCAGTGTTACTGTATATCTAGGCTAGTGTGGGACTTGAGAGTGTTTCTGCCTGATGCATGCTGGTACTGAAGTCTATACCAACAAATCTGACCAACTAAAATGAAGTGAAGTTGCAGGGTTTCTATATCCTTAGGTTACAGTGCCAAACTGCCTCCTGAGAAGGTTAGCAGGGTTCATCCAATCACAGTTAAGCCAGTGGGATTTTCTTCAGAGGAAATACCTCTTACTGAGAGTAATGCTGAACTTTATATTTGATGTTTGCTCATTAAGTATATCTCAAGTAAAGCAAAAAGCTTTCTGGGAAGTATAATGAACTCAGGCCCAGAAAAGCTGGTCTTTGTAACTTGATTGCACAGTTTTTAGGAATGGACTTTGTATTTGACAACATTGTGTTGTGTCAAAAGGTTGGACACACTAGTGCAGGAAGTCTGTATCTTCATAGTCTGTTCCTTTGCTGCAAGTACATAACAATACCAGATAGAAAACACTACAAGAGAACAAGTACATAACAATACCAGATAGAAAACAATACAAGAGAACCCTTGTTCTTAAAACTAACACAGGACCCTGCTTTAGTCCAGGAAACTGCATAAATATATAACCAATTATAGGAACAAAAACCCAGCTTTTTTGAAAAAAGGAACAGCTTATAAAAATTAAGAACATTTAGAATCAGTGAAATTATATTTTAAAACTTTCCCAGATAAATACCTCTGGGCTATAAGAAGATAAAAGTCCTTAGTACTTGGTTCAGGTAGGGTTGCATCACTTTTCAGAAAACAGCTTGTAAAGATGCATCAACAACCACGTCTATCTTGACCTTTGCTAGGAGAATCCAGAGGAAATGAAATCAAAGTTTATGCTTTCCTATAACTTATTCTTGTGAAAAAACCCACTACTTTATAGAACTAGCACAATGGTCTTTTTGTTATGGTATGATCATTGTGGGTAGCTGGGTTTCAACTTCTTGAAAGGGTATTTAGTGATAACTATTTCAGTCTAATGAAAAGAGCATGGAATAACTGGGGAAACAATGTGTGAAACAATGTGTAGGGATGAGGAAAAAAATAGAAATAGATTGCACAGCAAGGACCAGACTCCTGTTCCTGATGTGCAGTGCAAACAACATAGTCACTGCGTCCACCATGAAGTGAGTTGACACCCTAGCACAGCTCCTAGTTGCAGTGAATCTACACAGAGCTACAACCATCACTGGTACTGCTGGTACTGTTGTTCTTTTGTTTGTTTGGTTGGTTGGTTTGGTTTGGTTTGGTTTTACTTTCTGCTGCTATAGGAAAGATAAAGTGGGATCTTATGGTGGGCTTAGTCTACATTTCTCTTATGGTGATGATGTTCTTCTCTGATGAAGAGAAGAAACAGCACTTCTAGTTGTCACCATCACTAAAACTGGAAACAACTCAAGGGTCATTTGGGCAATAAAGTTTGAAAAAAACGCCAATTCATGCATAAAACTAACACAGAAGCCCTGTGTTAGTTTTATGTTAGTCCAGGAAACTGCATAAATACATAACAAATTATAGGAACAAAAAATCATACTACATCATATTATAGTATGAAAAGATGCCGCAGATCCTCTGGGCCCCTTTGTCTGCGTGGAACGGGTCTCTAGTCACGGGTGGGCAAAGCGTCGGATGAATGACAGACAGATGCACACAGGAGAGGTTGTGTAGAATCTGAATGTAATTTGTCAAATCGAGCATCAAACTTTTTATACAGAAGACAATAAGGAAGTTGGGTGACATACCTGCAAGGTACAAATGAGGTAACCGGATGCTTAATGACTCTTACACAAAACAGAGGAATGTAAACACAAAGACCGGAAGGAACTGGGCAATAAAAATAACTGAGACAAAGTCAGCCCTATCTAAGGTCAGCTATATATAGTCTTAGAAGCCAGGTGTGAGGTCTTTACTCTCCTAGGGCAAGGGCTTTCACACCCAAGTCATGGTTCTAATTAGGGAGTTCTGTTCTAGCTAACCATCTCATGAATGATGCAATACTCTAAAACCACAGCCCGATCTACTTCCTAAACCATTGTAAATTCCTGTATATGGGAGCAACTTGGCTTTTATTCTAAGTGATAGTGTAGTACCAGAGGCTATTCTGAATGTCACTGAATAGCAACATTCTTCCTGAATTCCAAGCCCATGGTCTTGCTCTAGGACTTTCTAGGACTGTTGGAACACTGGCGGAAGGCTTTAGCTATGTCAGAATTCAATCTTAAAAGGCACTTATAATAGGATAATACTAAAAGAGAGCGCGTGGATCCATACACTAGGCTAACTCGGGAATGGAAAATTAATGTATGGGTTAGAGAGAACACCACACTCCAGGAGTGAGTTTCTGTGAAACTCTTTTGCCTTGTGAGTAGCTTCCAAGCCTCAGCCTGTCAAGCTGACTCGACTGGAGAGCATGGCAAAAAGACACTGGAGAAATGTGCCCATAAGACATAAAATTGCTATTCTTAAGTATTCTGGCTTAGAGAAATTGTTGCTAAGGTGAAATCTTTTTGTTGTTTTGTTTGTAGCTGAGGTTGGCTGAAAACACTCCACCCTCCTGCCTTTATCTCCATAATGCTAGAATTGCAGCTTTGAGTCATCATGCCTGGTTTAAGATGAAGTCTTTTAAAGAAGCATATAAATCAAGAAGAAAAGGATGTCAGAAGTAAGGTAGCTACAGCATACAAGGATAAGGGAGGGCTGGTAGAACTCAGGCAAGGTTTGAGAAAAGGAGGTGCTTATAGTGACAATAGCAAATGACACTTTTAGTGAAAATGGTGGCTGTGCACCCCAGATGATGACACAGTAAGAGAAAAAGTAAGAAAGGAGAAACCAGTATCTTTTTAAAAGTTAAAATAAAAACAAAAGTTAGCATGGTAGTAGGCACCTTTAATCCCAGAGCCTAGGAGGTAGTAGCAGGTGGCCTTGAGTTCCAGGCCAGCCTGGGACTCCTTAAGTCTGAGGATTCTATTGCTGTGAAGAGACACCATGACAAAGGCAACTCTTATAAAGGAAAGGATTTAATTGAAACTAGCTTAGACTTCGGAGTTTTAGTCCATTGTCAGCATGGTAGGAAGCATGGCAGCATATAGGCATGCATGGTGCTTCAGAGGTATCAGAATTCTACATCTGGATCCAAAGGCAGCAGGAAGAGACCAAGACACTTCCTCCAACAATGGCACATCTCTTAATAGTGCCGCTCTCTGTGAGCCTATAGGGATCATTTCCCTTTAAACTACCACAACATTATTTTTTAAAAAAGAAAAAGACAGACAGCCAAATAAAGAGTTCCTTTCATGTAAACCAAAGTTCAGAGTTGGATAACATTGTGTACTTAATGCCAGTGGATTGAAAGCTTAAAAGTAGTTTGAACAGTAAACTTTGTGCTCATTTAGCCATAATAAAACCTGTAAACCAAAGCATTAGACTGCAACAACTGTCAGAGCTACAGTTCTGAACACTTTAAAGGATAAAGGCTAACTGTTGAAAGGCACCCCAAAATCTGGAACTCAGCTCAGAACACTTAACACTGAGATGTAGTATTGTAAAATGGTTAGATTTTTAAAAACTAACCTTCTTTTAGTCATGGAAAAAAGACCAAGTGACCTGGAAAAATATATCGCATGGATTTGGTGCTTTTGGCAGCAATATTTATTTTCTTCTAGATAATAAAGCAACATTTAAAAAAATATTACATTGAATCTGTAGGTTACTTTTGGCCAGGGCCAGGAAGCAGGAGTGGGTAGGATGGGGATGGGGGGAGGGAATTTTCGGAGGAGAAACTAGGAAAGGGGATAACCTTTGAAATATAAATAAAGAAAATATCTAATTAAAAAAATATTAAAGGAAAAACAGTAATTCAAACCACTAGACTGTTCTTCAAGAATTTTATGCCATTTTTGGTTATAGTGGAATACCAAGTCAAGTGCTAAGCATTAAATATATTTTGTGATAGCTCCATTATTAAAAGTTGGGAATGGTTTTAGAGCTTTGAGTTTTGACAATGTAGAAAGAATATAACCCACTATCAGAAAGTCTGTCTTAGCCGGGCGTGGTGGCGCACGTTTTTAATCCCAGCACTCAGGAGGCAGAGGCAGGCGGATTTCTGAGTTCAAGGCCAGTCTGGTCTACAAAGTGAGTTCCAGGACAGCCAGGACTACATAGAGAAACCAAAAAAAAAAAAAAAAGATGAAATTTTTAGGTGCTAACATTAATGCTGTATGTTGCTTACCGTGCAGGATACAGCTTCTTCTGTTTTCTGTGGAGCCCTACCAAGACAGTGTACTCTCAGTTCTTTCCATTTTCAGGCCACTTGTATGGCACCACCTGTAGCCACGGGTTACTGGGCTCCTGAAAGGAAAGATGTGGTTGGATGGGAAATGTGGCAAGAGAAATAAGGAGCCAAGACAAAGTTCTCTGATCAAGGCCCAAAATGTTTATTAATGAGTCTGAGCTTATAAGGGGGGGGGCATCCCCCACTATGCCAGGATCTCATGGTGGCTTTGTCAGGATCTGTCAGGAAAACAAGCTCAGCTGCTCAGTATGTAGCTTCTTGCAGGAAGCTGCAGATGTGGCAGACAAGACTACCTAGGTCTCCACCCTAGGTGAAGTAAGGAATCGGTCGTTCACATCCCTCCTTTCTATTTGTACTGCCATCTGGCTTAGGAAAAAGAAAACACTTCAAAGTGAACAGAAGATGGCAGACAACATTCTTGTAAAGTTCCTTATGTGGGAAACAAACCAGGAGTCAAAACATTTCAGGTGTTGATAAATCTGTTCAGAACAGTGGGAAAGCTAAAGAAAACTAGTGTCGTACTCCTTCCTGCAGTAAAAGTAATTGCAGACACACACACACACACACACACACACACACAAAAAAAACCCAAATTCAGAACCCCAAAAGAACAACAACAACAAAGTGAGAATTTCTGAACTTAGAAAATAAAATCTTTATTAAAATCTTTTATCTTTTAAGATGAAGCTAAGGGAAACACTCAAGTAGAGGCACTGACCAAAGTCATGAAAACAGCCAAAAAAATGACAATGGGAAAAGAAAGTTAACAGAGATGTGTATTCTGCTGAGGCTTGGACCCAGGGCCTTCTAGTCTAGGTATGTTCTACTTCAGAGTCACATCGACAGTGTCTGGGAAGTGATTAAGATATAAGTTGAAAGATTGGAGTTCCAAAGAAGAAAAGCAATAGTAGGGCTGATATTTAAACTTCTACTCAGGAAAGCCTTTTTTTTTTTTTAATAGAAAAGACAAGTATACATAATAAAAATGCCTTCAGAGTAGAGGTGTCAATGGCACTGTGGTGGTCATGATGTACCATGTTCTACATGTCCCAACACCATGTAGACAATGCCTCTCCTCCCTCTCCTCCCCCATCTTAGAGAGGTCCT
Source organism: Mus caroli (assembly GCF_978045245.1). Taxonomy (NCBI): domain Eukaryota; kingdom Metazoa; phylum Chordata; class Mammalia; order Rodentia; family Muridae; genus Mus; species Mus caroli. Next base: position 55,548,383 of record NW_028227267.1, read on the forward strand.
GTTTACTAGGAAAATTAATCCAAAGTGACTACTTTCAACTTATAGCTTAGTTCCCTTTCAAGAAAATTAAATTTTAACTTGGGTTTCCAGGAAGAAAAGAGGTTAGCAACAGACTTCTCAACAGTGCCACTGAGCAAAACCCCTGTGGAACAACGCAGCTAAAGTCTGAAGGTATAAGTCAAGGTTTTTATAACCATGAAGAATTCCCATTGAGAAATAATATTACACGAGCAAAGACAAATTACAAAATGGGAATGTTTGAAGCTAATTTTAATTAAAACCAGTTTCTAACAATCTAGGCAAATCATGAACCATAAATTTGCAAAGAGACTTCATAGGAAGAGAAAGAAGGTGATAGAAAATGATAAGTGGAGTAAGGCTGGCCCAGCTTCAGTCACACAGAGAGTTCAAAGAGTTAAAGCTGTGCTAGAGCTGTTTCGGGGGTGAGAGATGGATCCATTGGTGACATGCTTGCTGTCCAAATTCTTACTAGGACCTAGGTTTGGACCCCAGCACCCACATAAATGCCAAGAACAGCAGCATGCTTCTGCAACTCCAGCCCTGGGAGTGGTGAGAGGCTGGGGGGAGGGGGATGGTAGTAATAGGGAGGATCTTCGGAGCTAACTAGCCAGCCAGGCAGCCTAGCTAGTCAGTGAGCTCTAGGATCAGTGAGAATTCCTGTCTCAGAAACCAAGGTGTGGAATGATAATGAACTAAAATGAACCTGTTGCCTACATGTACACGTGTGCCTGCCAATGTATATACAAATGCAAAATTAAATCTACTTTAAAACATTTCTCACCAAAATCTGGAAGTTATACTCTTCAGCTGGTGGGAACACAGGCAAATGGGTACATTGCTGGTAAACAAGGACACAGTGACATAGAGTGCCTGGGAGGGAATCCTGCAGTATTCAGCAAAATCACATCCATGTATTCTTTGGCACAGGCACTAAAACTTCCAGTAATCTATTTTTAAAAATACTAAAAATAAAATAAACTTTACAGTTTTGTGCTAGTGGTCTATGAGCACTGCTTTTATTAGGCAGGGTGCCCTGGTATACAGAACCAGTAAAGTAAACATACATTTTAAAAGATTCATTCAAATGGCTTACATGTTAAATGCTGTGTCTTGCAACAGTGGCTATCTGTATGCTGGAGGGGCTAAGAACTCAATAGTTATTCCACCTCTGAAACTGGATGCCTCAGTCCTAATTTGATGCTGGAGTCCTGGAGGATTCTTTGAGGGTCTCTGAATTTCAGTGTTGGAAAGTTAAAGGAGCAGTAGTCGGAACTCTGAAATTCCGTGTCACCAGCAGCAGCAGCAGCAGACTTACTAGCAAGAAACAAAGGCGGGGGGGGGGGGGGGGGGTGAGATGGCTCAGCAGGTAAGAGTACCCGACTGCTCTTCCAAAGGTCCTGAGTTCAAATCCCAGCAACCACATGGTGGCTTACAACCATCCGTAATGAGATTTGACTCTCTCTTCTGATGTGTCTGAAGACAGCTACAGGCTACAGTGTACTCACATATAATAAATAAATAAATCTTTAAAAAAAAAAAAAAAAGAAAGAAAGAAAGAAACAAAGGCAGGCAGGCCACACTTCTTTTTCCTCTGGTCCCTGCATCTGGGCCAGTCTTGGTTCTGTGGAGAGTCCCCCTGGCCTCACTTAGGAGTCCTTTCTGGAAACTCCTTCACAGACCTGTCCTGCATCATGTCTCCTAGTTGACACAAGATCTCACCAAGTAGACATTTAATATTAACCATCATACATAGTTTAAAAATTAGAACCATTTTAAATGTCCATTAATAGAGATATTTACTGGATGTACTGTAGTGTTGTGCAGCCAATAGCACAGTGGCTAGGTAGATGGTCCCTGTTCAAATCACCCTTTTCCAGACAAGGGATCTAGATAACCTAAAGAAGATGCCAGTGACAGAAGAGAAGGTTTTCTTTTTCTTAGCTTGCTTATATTTTCACCACAAAATCATGTATATATATCCAAACATAAAGGTAAGTGATAGAATGAAAGATAAACTGAAAAAAAATATTTTTTACACTATATTTTTACACTTTCCGAGCATCATCACCATGTAACAAGGACTTTCTAGTGGTTTTTGGACATAGATTTGGAGGCCCAGTGGTGTATTTGGCAGTAGGATTTGGGTGTGTCACTTTTAGGAGAGTGTATCATATATATTACTAGGTGTGTTTATGTTTTGCTGAATGTTGATAATCACTCAGAACAATTTTATCAAGCCTATGACCTAAGCAGATTTAGTCTGGAAAGGCCTTTGGACCAATTGGATTAAGTAAAAATTACACAGAAGTATACCAAACATAATAGTAGTCCCTTGATTCTGATGTGCTATCGCACATTTGCACTCTTAACACTGGCAAGGTGGTAGCAGGAAAATGATGAGTTTGTGGCCAGCCTGGGTTACACAGTAAGAACCTGTTGAGAGAGAGGCAGGAGGAGGAAAAAAAGGCTGGAGAAGAAAGAGTAGAAAAGAAAACTGGGGAGGTGGTGGTGGGGAACCTGACAATATAAACAGCAGGCTAGTACTGTGCTGGCATTTGTTTTCATTTATGTTGTGTCATTTAATATCTATACATTGCAGCCTATTTTTCTTGTAGGTTCGAGTGGTTTTCAAGTAGTTTGATTCAGTTCATGCAATTATTAAGTAGGAGACTTTATATTTAAGCCCAGGTCCATGTGACTTTAAAGCCTGAGTCTTTTTTTTTTTTTTTAAACTATACTATATTTCTGCAGGGTAAACATCTACTGTGAAGAAGAAAGAACATCTGGTGCTAAGGTTTAGTTTAAACCTTTACTGGCTGCTTAGAAAATGAAGATGCAGACTCCAGATTGGCGATTTATATGTTCTTCATGCAAGGGCAGCATACTAAAAGAGAGAAGTGTAAGTTTTTTTTAATTTCTGATAGGGGATTGTCTTAGGGTTTCTCTTGCTGCAGTAAGACACCACAACCAAAGCAATTGGGGAGGATAGGGTTTATTTGACTTATGCTTACAAAACATTGTTCATCATTGAAGGCAGTCAGGATAAGAACTCAAACAGAGCAAGTATCTGGAGGCAAGAGCTGATGTAGATGCCATTAAGGGGTGCTGCTTACTTGCTTGCTCCCCATGGTTTGCTCAGCCTGCTTTCATAGAGAACACAGGACCACCAGCTAGGCATGGCCCCACACATAGTAGGCTGGGTCCTCCTCCATTAACCACTAAGCCTGGTCTTATGGAGGTATTTTCTCAATTGAGGTTCCCTCCTTTCTAGTTACTATAGCTTGTGTCAAGTTAATATAAAACTAGCTAGCATAGGGATATATATATATACAAATTTCTATATTGATGTAGAGATAAATATTATAGTTGTCCCCAGTAGCTAACTAAAAAAGTATGGCAAAGTAGAAAACAACAAAATTTGGGTGTGGTTACCGTACAAGCCTGACAAACTGAGCATAATCTCTGGAATCCACAAAAACATAAAAGAGAACCAACCAACCTTATAGTTGTCTTCTGACCTCCATATAAACACCCCGAGACAGAACGCCTGCTTCACACAAGTCTCTACACACACACACACACACACACACACACACACACACACACACATTTTAACATTAAAAAGGAAAAGAAAAATCCTAATGTGCAGTTTTTAAGGATATTATCAAAATTGAACAACCCAGAAGATGATCTCTTTGTGACATTTCAAGTTCTTTTGTGGATTTTGATTTGCTGTGAAATAACAGAGCTAAAGTTTACCAGAGTGTGATAAAATGACAGTACTCTCACATCAGCAAAGGCTCTCCATATTCTTTACCAGACTGTGATAAAATGACAGTATTCTCACATCAGCAAAGGCTCTCCATATTCTTTACCAGACTGTGATAAAATGACAGTACTCTCACATCAGCAAAGGCTCTCCATATTCTTTACCAGACTGTGATAAAATGACAGTCCTCTCACATCAGCAAAGGCTCTCCATATTCTTTACCACACTGTGATAAAATGACAGTATTCTCACATCAGCAAAGGCTCTCCATATTCTTTACCAGACTGTGATAAAATGACAGTACTCTCACATCAGCAAAGGCTCTCCATATTCTTTACCAGACTGTGATAAAATGACAGTACTCTCACATCAGCAAAGGCTCTCCATATTCTTTACCACACTGTGATAAAATGACAGTACTCTCACATCAGCAAAGGCTCTCCATATTCTTTACCAGACTGTGATAAAATGACAGTCCTCTCACATCAGCAAAGGCTCTCCATATTCTTTACCAGACTGTGATAAAATGACAGTACTCTCACATCAGCAAAGGCTCTCCATATTCTTTACCACACTGTGATAAAATGACAGTACTCTCACATCAGCAAAGGCTCTCCATATTCTTTACCAGACTGTGATAAAATGACAGTACTCTCACATCAGCAAAGGCTCTCCATATTCTTTACCAGACTGTGATAAAATGACAGTACTCTCACATCAGCAAAGGCTCTCCATATTCTTTACCACACTGTGATAAAATGACAGTACTCTCACATCAGCAAAGGCTCTCCATATTCTTTACCAGACTGTGATAAAATGACAGTATTCTCACATCAGCAAAGGCTCTCCATATTCTTTACCAGACTGTGATAAAATGACAGTATTCTCACATCAGCAAAGGCTCTTCATATTCTTTACCAGACTGTGATAAAATGACAGTATTCTCACATCAGCAAAGGCTCTCCATATTCTTTACCAGACTGTGATAAAATGACAGTCCTCTCACATCAGCAAAGGCTCTCCATATTCTTTACCACACTGTGATAAAATGACAGCATTCTCACATCAGCAAAGGCTCTCCATATTCTTTACCAGACTGTGATAAAATGACAGTACTCTCACATCAGCAAAGGCTCTCCATATTCTTTACCACACTGTGATAAAATGACAGTATTCTCACATCAGCAAAGGCTCTCCATATTCTTTACCACACTGTGATAAAATGACAGTATTCTCACATCAGCAAAGGCTCTCCATATTCTTTACCAGACTGTGATAAAATGACAGTACTCTCACATCAGCAAAGGCTCTCCATATTCTTTACCAGACTGTGATAAAATGACAGTACTCTCACATCAGCAAAGGCTCTCCATATTCTTTACCAGACTGTGATAAAATGACAGTATTCTCACATCAGCAAAGGCTCTCCATATTCTTTACCAGACTGTGATAAAATGACAGTATTCTCACATCAGCAAAGGCTCTCCATATTCTTTACCAGACTGTGATAAAATGACAGTACTCTCACATCAGCAAAGGCTCTCCATATTCTTTACCAGACTGTGATAAAATGACAGTATTCTCACATCAGCAAAGGCTCTCCATATTCTTTACCAGACTGTGATAAAATGACAGCATTCTCACATCAGCAAAGGCTCTCCATATTCTTTACCAGACTGTGATAAAATGACAGTCCTCTCACATCAGCAAAGGCTCTCCATATTCTTTACCAGACTGTGATAAAATGACAGTACTCTCACATCAGCAAAGGCTCTCCATATTCTTTACCACACTGTGATAAAATGACAGTATTCTCACATCAGCAAAGGCTCTCCATATTCTTTACCACACTGTGATAAAATGACAGTATTCTCACATCAGCAAAGGCTCTCCATATTCTTTACCAGACTGTGATAAAATGACAGTACTCTCACATCAGCAAAGGCTCTCCATATTCTTTACCAGACTGTGATAAAATGACAGTACTCTCACATCAGTAAAGGCTCTCCATATTCTTTACCAGACTGTGATAAAATGACAGTATTCTCACATCAGCAAAGGCTCTCCATATTCTTTACCAGACTGTGATAAAATGACAGTATTCTCACATCAGCAAAGGCTCTCCATATTCTTTACCAGACTGTGATAAAATGACAGTCCTCTCACATCAGCAAAGGCTCTCCATATTCTTTACCAGACTGTGATAAAATGACAGTATTCTCACATCAGCAAACGCTCTCCATATTCTTACCAGACTGATAAAATGACAGCATTCTCACATCAGCAAAGGCTCTCCATATTCTTTACCACACTGTGATAAAATGACAGTACTCTCACATCAGCAAAGGCTCTCCATATTCTTTACCACACTGTGATAAAATGACAGTATTCTCACATCAGCAAAGGCTCTCCATATTCTTTACCACACTGTGATAAAATGACAGTATTCTCACATCAGCAAAGGCTCTCCATATTCTTTACCAGACTGTGATAAAATGACAGTACTCTCACATCAGCAAAGGCTCTCCATATTCTTTACCAGACTGTGATAAAATGACAGTACTCTCACATCAGCAAAGGCTCTCCATATTCTTTACCAGACTGTGATAAAATGACAGTATTCTCACATCAGCAAAGGCTCTCCATATTCTTTACCAGACTGTGATAAAATGACAGTACTCTCACATCAGCAAAGGCTCTCCATATTCTTTACCAGACTGTGATAAAATGACAGTATTCTCACATCAGCAAAGGCTCTCCATATTCTTTACCAGACTGTGATAAAATGACAGTATTCTCACATCAGCAAAGGCTCTCCATATTCTTTACCAGACTGTGATAAAATGACAGTATTCTCACATCAGCAAAGGCTCTCCATATTCTTTACCAGACTGTGATAAAATGACAGTACTCTCACATCAGCAAAGGCTCTCCATATTCTTTTGTAGAAGCCAGGGGATCAGCTGAAGTAAGTGTGTGTCCTCTTATTATTCAGGTGCTGGTGGAGATTACAGAGGTCCCAGAGTTCCCTTCCCCGAGCCAGCCCTTCGTATTTCCACAGGCTTCCATGGTGATAAGGCTTTCTTTAAGTTCAGCTACCTATTGGCGTAGTTGGGTAGGGAATTTGGTGTATTTTGTTTTGTCTGTATTTAGTTATGCTAGAGACTCTACTTTGTAATTCTTTATAACTGAAAAGTGTGAGAGACTATGTTAGATTTGACATAAAATGTTTTCTGTAAGTTTTATAGAATTAATTCTGAGCCTTTTCTGGTTGTCAGAGCTGCGCTGACCAGTGACTGAACGCTGTAAGCGCTGGGACATATTTGCAGAAGACAGGGGATTTCTAAGGTGAGATAATAAAGGTGTAAGATTCGCATTATCATTCATTTCTCTGGATAATTTTCTAATTATATTGGACATTAAGCGTTTAACAAAAATAAATATACTATCCCAACCTGAAATTTTACAAAACCATTTAAGAAGCAATAGAATTCCATTCCATACAGACAAGAGCTGGGCCACCCGCTTCTACCGAGCATATTAAATGCCCATTAAAACAAATGGATGCACATGTAAGAAAATTAGAAGCTTTGGGGGTAGGACCGAAACAAGTATATTTTGTAAGGTAAATGGGTTCTGAAGCCACTGAATACTTGGAAGACATCCTCAGACTTTCAATAGAAAGGGTATTGTCACTTCAGCAAAGGCTTCCATATCCTTTGGTAGAAGACAAGGGATTCACTGAAATAAGTTTTGTTTCCTGGTATTGAGTTCAGGTGTTGATGAAGACTAAAAAGATCCCACACTTCCTTTCACCAAGCTAGCCCTTCATATTTCCACTGACTTCCTTGACTATAAGGCATTTTAAAAAATTCAGCTTCCTATTGGAGTATTTGGTTAGGGACAGGCACTGAAGTTTTAATACAGTGCCTTAGCTTAACCCTGTTTGTTACTGTCTGCTTCTCCCAGGTTTGGCATGACTTACTTTTTCTTTGCTCACAATTTCTTCTTTTACTCCACCTCATCCTTTCAGGCCCATTTTCCCTTCCACTGTATACCTAGCCATGTTTTCCTTCACCACCTTTCTGTTGGCATACATCTTCTGTGCATGTTGACTGAGTCCTAGAGAAGAACTTCTTGTGTCCTAAGGTAGAATGGGAAGGTTGTCAGAAGCCTTCTGCAGAGGCTTCAGTTCTAGGTGTAGGTAAGATCTCTGCTAATAATCCCTGCCTGTGAACTTACACTTACTTGAACTTTTGATTTATAATATTTTCATAGTTCTAAAACTCTACAAATGGAGAAGTTTAATCAAAAGTGGATATAGTTTTGTGATACTTTTAAGTACTAGGTAGAAACACTTATTGATTCTCTACAGAAGGACATATACAGCCATAAAATAATTATATACATTTTTTTAAAAAGAAGATTACAAAAATACGTGTGAAAATCATGATACTATCACCAGGATTCAGCAGAAACAACAAAAAACTAAAATAGTTGCGAGAAATATATAGTACATAAATATTTTCATAAAATAAGAGATTGTGAAAGTGACAAGACATATTTAAAGAGGAATCGATTGTATCAGAAATAAAAATTATAACAACTTTAAAAATCAGGGGTGGGGCTGGAGAGATGGCTCAGTGGTTAAGAGCACCGACTGCTCTTCCAAAGGTCATGAGTTCAAATCCCAGAAACAACATGATGGCTCACAACCATCCGTGATGAGATCCCATGCCCTCTTCTGGGGTGTCTGAAGACAACTACAGTGTACTTACATATAATAAATAAATTAATTAAAAATAAAAAAAATCAGGGGTAGATTAACTTAGCATATAGGCATAGTTAAAAGATGTTCACAACCTCATAGAAAATGCAGAAGCTTGTGAAATTGTGATTAGAGTTCCAGAGAGAAAACTCCAGGCTGGTCTGAACCATATAATGAGACTCTGTAAAAAAAGAAAAAAGGAAATATGGAGCCGGGCGTGGCTTTAGTCCCAGCACTCGGGAGGCAGAGGCAGACAGATTTCTGAGTTCGAAACCATCCTGGTCTACAAAGTGAGCTCCAGGACAGCCAGGGCTATACTTAGAAACCCTGTCTCGAAAAACCAAAAACCAAAAAACCCAAAAACGACACAAATTCTCAGATTTAAAGAGCCCAGGGAGTTCTGTGTTTGTATTAGACTCTGAACCTGCAGAATGCCAAACACAGAGTCTAGCAGGCCACAAGCCACACAGAAATCTGTCCTAGGAGGAAGAAGGGAAATGGTCATGAAAGGTGATGTGGAGTAAAAGGAACTGAGCAAAGAGAAGAACTGTGTGAGTGAGTCAGGCCAGGCCAGGGAAGCAGTGTCAGCAAGGTGGGCCACAGATTGTTTTAGCCATGTATATTACCATACACGGATTGGAAGTTTAGTATCCCAGGCCAGTGCATTGTATTAACAAAGAATAAGAAGACGTATTTTAGGTATGGTAGCTAAAAGCAGATGAGCAAAATCTTTTTTCTTTCTTTTGTAAGCCAGAGGTGAGCAAAACAGCAATTTAAAGAATGTGAGTATTCATTCACTTATCATTCATTCATTCATTCTTTTATGCTAAGGATTGAACTCCAGACTTAACACCCACTCTACCACTGAATGCTCCAAGGGCTTCTCTTGGGTTTGTTTTCCTGTTTTGAGACAAGCTCTTACTATGCAGCCTTGGCTGGCCTGGTGCTAGGTAGCTTAGACTGACTTCAAATTTGAGGTCATTTGCTGTCTCTGTCTCCCGAGTGCTGGGAGCATAGGCTTGTGCCACTGCAGTGGCTCAAGTCCTTCAGGGGCTGCTTTACCTACTGATTTTGACGTTCATTCTCATCCTTTCCACTGCTCAGTAAGATACCTTTTATAGATTTGTTCATTCTTGTATTTGTGCTTAGAAAAAATGCCTTTCAGATTTTTAGCTAATTAGCTAGTAGAATATTTATTAACTTTGTGGGTAACTGGTAGCTTCTTGGTGTTTCAGTAAAGAGTAACACAAAAACCCTGAAGAGTATTTAGGGATCACAAAACAGATTTTGTACAAATAATGTTAGCAAAGCCAAATGAAAGGGAAACAAATTAGGAGAAAACTGCCATAGGCAAATGATGTACTGTCAAAGTGATAGTATTTCTAAGTGGCTATACAAAAGGTGCTATAATTTATAAACTCATTGAATGATGATGTTTTAACTTTAAATTTTTGTTATATATTATTGCCAGCCATTTAATTTCATTAAGTGACTCTTTTGAAGTCACCTGTTGACATTAAGGTTTTTTTAAATTGTTTTTTAATTGTTAGAAGTAATTACTGTATTGTAACGTCTGATATTTTCACATTAAGCAGTTGCTAGGGCTGAGGATGTAGTTTAGTGATGGAGTGATACGTTACCAGTATGTCTGACACCCTAGAATCAACCATTTGGAACACTAAGAACCAATGGTGAGATATGGAGAGGAGAAATGCATTTTAGGGCTGGGAGCTCAGCGTAGAGCAAGTGTTTACCATGTATGAGGTACAGGCCTCAGTCTTCAGGTACCAAACAAACAAAAAAGAATTCATGTTAATATGATGGATGATACATTCTCCTTATTCATGACTGATGGTGATTGATTGGTTCTATTAATTTTAGTGGGTTCAGAAGTATATTGGAAGCTATAGTTCATAAGGCTGTGGAGACAAAGGTTGCATGTACAGATGCTTTAATCATATAGATTATCTGATAGGTGAATCCAGACCTTTTTTAAGTTTTAGTATTATTTTTATTAGTGTGTAAATGGGAGGGAGGGATGTCTGTAAATATGTGTGCGTACAAGTGTATGTATGCATGTGTACCTCTATAAGTGTGCTGTGTAACAGTGCATGTACATGGGTTTGTGAGCATGTGTGTGTGTTTGTGTGTATTACAAATGTCTAAGTTATGTTTTGGACATTGAGAACTGCCATTGCTAAGTTTATTTATAGCTATGTCAATAACCCTCTCCTATCATCTTTCTTCCCTTTCCCTGCCTTTCTCTTTCCTTGGTGAAGATGGATCCTAGAACCTCCCTTGTATTGGGCAAACTCTTTATTGCTGAGCTTTGTCCCCAACCATAACCCTGTTTAGTCACTTTTGTTTTCATTTTAATGTTTTTGAGAACTTTATACATGAGAACTACATCTGCTTGACTCTTTCCATCTCTCCCCACTCTGACTCCTCCCGTTTCCCTCCTCAAGTTCATGACCTCTTTATTATTGTTACATATGTATGCTATTGGCTTTAGTACACATACATGTATATAGTCTACTAAGTTCATTTGGCTTTGCTCTTTTGTATATGTGTCCATGGCTGAGCACTTGGGATTGGACAATCTATGCAGGAGCTGGTACCAGAGGAAACACATTCTCTCTAAGCAGCCATTGCTCAACTAGTAGAACTTTGTAGAAAGTCCCTACTCGAGTTGGAATGTCAGTTGGTATTGTCCCTCCCGTTGAGTGGGCTTTATTTAGTACAGTTAGACAACAATTGTTTACTCACAAGCTAAAAGTACCTCTCTTGAATGACTGGAAATAGCTTCCAGTCCAGACACTGCTATGGTTCATAGATCTTACAGCTGGGCGAGACTACTGACTGGTCCTTTCCCTGTATCATGAGAGCAAGACCTCCAGGGTGGAGGCTTCTAGAGCAGTTCTGGCTCAGTTCTTCCAAGTCCCGCGTCCTGAGTGTATGGTATCTTCAATACTAGGGGCAATCAAGGGCAATGGAATAGCCTATATGGCTTGGAATGCTTTTATTCTTGACCAACAACTTGTGTGGGACGGCAGGGGGGGGCAGTTAGCTGTATAAACGTGTGGAGGTCAGAGAATAACTTCTGTAGTTTGTTCTCTTTCTGCCACTTGGCTCAGGGGGTGGGACCCAGACCTTCAAGCTTGGTGGCGGCATCTTTACCTTCAAAGCAATCTTGCTGGTGCTTAAAAGTGCCTTTCTGTTGAGTTGGCATTGAAGTAAATGCATTAATTAATTAATTAGTTAATTAACTAATGTTAATGAATCATATATTTAAATTATAGCATTCAGTTTGTTTAGGCATTCTGAAAGTTACCAAGTTTAAGTTAGGAGAGACTTTGAGGCAGATGCTATAGTTTGTTGGATAAAGATTTGAGAGAAAGATCCTGCAGTGTAGGTGGAGAGTGAAAACTGAGCTATGAACTGATGTCACAGGAAAGGAGAGAGGAGGTGGGTGGAGGTGGTGTGAAATTCGAATGAATCAATAGTGCCCCAAATTAAAGCTAGGAAGGGAAGAGAATGGAAATCTAGATGGAAAGATGGCTTCCAAGCCAAATTCATACATCAATCTTCTTAATGAAAATTTAAATATGAACAAAAATTTGCCTATAGGATATATGTGATATATGATAAAAAGAAACAACCTAAATCATTTTATAAAATCAACCTTAGGAAATGAAGTTACATTTCTCCAGTGGATCTTAGGTACCATTCAGTTATAGCCTTAACGTTGAGGGATAGCAAAATTTACAGGTGTATTCCCTGGATAGTAGAATTGTATCTTTCAGCATTGATGAGGATTAGTAATTATTTAGCTGAAAGCAGCTAGCATGGTACCTGGCATAGAGAGATCACATAGCAATTGTTACTTTTGGATGTGTACTGAAAGTTCATGAACTGGACTTATCAAGAGGTCAAAAGACACTCTAATGGCCTTGGAGAATGGTGGGAAACCAATTTGTGGCTAAAATGCTGAAGGAATAGGTAGCAATGGCACCCTAGAGAAATAGAGTCCCTTTGCATTTTAGAAAGTTACAGGGTGAAAGAGAAATGGAGGAGTACAGAGACAGTAGATTGGAAGGAGGAAGAGGGCTGACAAAATGCATGATTCCTGATGCTGTGTGCCTAAATATTGACCCAGTCAATATAGTCTCAGTTTATGAAAGCCATATGACTTGAGAAACAACCCTAGGCTGAAATGTTAGCCACAATAATTCTCCTGATACTCTGGGATTCCTAGTTCTTAGAAACCATGAGCTAATACATCTTAAACTCTTGTGTTTTTAATGTATAAATGGGGACAATTGTTATTCAGTAGAATGATACTAATATTGGTAGCTAAGTTGAGTGATACAGTAGATCAGTATGTACCTGTAAATTCCTATGTTGAAACCTGAAGTTCAGGGAGATGGTATTTGAAGTGATAAGTCTTAAGACTTAAGCCCTTGTGAATAGCTTGCTTAACTCTCTATTATGTAAAAAATAGGGGGATCAGATTGACCTCTGTGAACTAGGAATCAGTGAATCTGTTATGTCCTTGATCATACACTTTACACCCTTCAGAAACGTGATAGAAATATCTTTGTATTCCATGGTAGCAGCTTAAACAGAACAAGGAGCATGCTGTTAGAACAAAGATTGTATTTTATTTTATTTTATTTCATGTGAATGAGTGTCTGCTTATGTATGTCTTTGCACCACTTGCATACAGTGCTTGCAAAGGCCAGAAGAGGGCATAAGATCCCTAAGATTGGAATTACAGAGGATTTGTGAGCTGACTCCTGAGTGCTAGAAATTGAAATGTGTCCTCTGGAAGAGCAGTCAGTGTTCTAAACCATTGAGCCATCCCTCCAACTTCAGAACAAATACTTCTAAAGTATATGTAACTTTGAGATCATTGGTGGATGATTGGTGAGTGGGTTTTGCAGATCCACTTGTGAAAGCATGAAGTTCCAACCTTAAGGAAGCTGTAGACTCATGTCCTTTGATGAAGTTGCCAATTAAGGCTCAAAGAAACTCAGGGGAATCTAATTAAAAACTGAGGAAAGAGAATCATTATAGCACTTTAACCATAATAGTATGCAAACAAAATAATAAACAAAATAATCACAGGATGTAGAGGAAGGGAGGGATATGGATGGGAGAAAGGAAGGAGAGGGGAAAAAGTGGAGGCAGGATCAACTATGAGAAGAGACAGGAGAGAAGTCCAGAGGGCCAGGAGAATGAATAGAAATACAGTGGGAGTGGGAGGTTGGGGACCAGGGTGAGGGAACCACTAGGAAGTCCCAGATGCCAGGGATGCAAGAGGCTCCCAGGACTCAGTGGGGATGACATTAGCTGAAATACCCACCTGAAGGGAGATAGAACCTGAAGAGACCACCTCCAGTAGATAGACATGGCCTCCACTGGAGAGATGGGGCCACCCACTCATCTCAAAAATTTTAACCCAGAATTGTTCCTGTCTAAAGGAAATGCAGGGACAAAAATGGAGCAGAGACTGAAGGAAAGGCCATCCAGAGACCGTCCCACCTTGGGATCCATCCCATCTGCAGACACCAAACCCTGACACTATTGCTAATGCCAAGAAGTGCTTGCTGACAGGAGCCTGATATAGAGGCTCTGCCTGCACCAGACTAATACAGATGCAGATACTCACAGCCAATCATTACTGAGCCTGGGGACCCCAATGGAGGAATTAGGGGAAGGACTAAAGATACAGAAAGGGATTGCAACCTCATAGGAAGAACAATATTAACTAACCACACCCTTCAGAGCTCCCAGGGACTAAACCATCAACCAAAGAGTATACATGGGTTGGTCCACGGCTCCCACTACATATGTAGCAGAGGATTGCCTCATCTGACATCAGTGGGAGGGGAGGCGCTTAGTTCTGTTGAAGCTTTTTACGGCAGTGAAGGAAGATGCTAGAGGTGTGAGAATAGAGTGGGTGGGTGCGTAGCAGTGCATCCTCTTAGAAGCAAAAGAGAGGGGGGATAGGATGGGGAGTTTTCAGTGGGGAGACAAGGAAGGGGACAACATTTGAAATGTAAATAAATAAAATCATCAATATTTTTAGCCGAGCAGTGGTGGCCCACCCCTTCAATCCCAGCACTTCGGAGGCAGAGGCAGGCAGATTTCTGAGTTCGAGGCCAGCCTGGTCTACAGAGTGAGTTCCAGGACAGCCAGGGCTACACAGAGAAACCCTGTCTCGAAACCCCCCCCCAAAAAAAAAAAAGGACACTCGCCAGCTACCCACGACCCCCGCCACAGGATTTTGAGACTGCTGGTGAGTGGAACACAGCTTCTGCTCCAGTCCAATCATGCGGGACCTGAGACTGCTTTGGTTGGGGAGGCAGAAATCCGGCCTGAGTAGGGCCACAAGCCTCTTTGGTCAGAAAAGCACTGGGGTAGCTAGGGCGCAGGGTCGGCTGACACTCGCCAGCTACCCACAACACCCGCCACAGGATCTTAAGACTTCTGGTGAGTGGAACACAGCTTCTGCTCCAACCCAATTGTGCGCGGGACCTGAGACTGCATTAATTAGGGAAACAGAAAACCGGCCTGAGTAGGGCCACAGGCCTCTTCCGGCCTGAACAGCACCGGGGTAGCTAGAGCACAGGGTCGGCTGACACCCGCCAGCTACCCACGACCCCTGCCACAGGATTTTGAGACTTCTGGTGAGTGGAACACAGCTTCTGCTCCAATCTTTAAACAGTGACAACGACAACAACTAACCCCAGAGATTACCAGATGGAGAAAGTAAACGTAATAATCTTACTAACAGAAACCAAGACCACTCACCATCATCAGAACCCAGCACTCCCACTTTGCCCAGTCCAGGGCACCCCAACACACCGGAAAAGCTAGACACGGATCTAAAAGCATATCTCATGATGATGGTAGAGGACTTCAAGAAGGACTTTAATAACACACTTAAAGAAATACAAAGGAACACTGGTAAACAGGTAGAAGACATTAAAGAGGAAGCACAAAAATCCCTTAAAGAATTGCAGGAGAACACTGCTAAAGAGTTACAAATCCTTAAAGAAAAACAGGATAACATAATCAAACAGGTAGAACTCCTTACAGAAAAACAGGAAAACACATCCAAACAGATGATGGAAATGAACAAAACCATACTAGACCTAAAAAGGGAAGTAGACACAATAAAGAAAACCCAAAATGAGGCAACACTGGAGATAGAAACCCTAGGAAAGAAATCTGGAACCATAGATACCAGCATCAGCAACAGAATACAAGAGATGGAAGAGAGAATCTCAGGTGCAGAAGATTCCATAGAGAACATCGGCACAACAATCAAGGAAAATGTAAAATGCAAAAAGATCCTAACTCAAAACATCCAAGAAATACAGGACACAATGAGAAGACCAAACCTACGGATAATAGGAGTGGATGAGAATGAAGATTTTCAACTCAAAGGACCAGCAAACATCTTCAACAAAATTATAGAAGAAAACTTCCCAAATCTAAAGAAAGAGATGCCCATGAACATACAAGAAGCCTACAGAACTCCAAATAGACTGGACCAGAAAAGAAATACCTCCCGACACATAATAATCAGAACAACAAATGCTCTAAATAAAGATAGAATACTAAAAGCAGTAAGAGAAAAAGGCCAAGTAACATATAAAGGCAAGCCTATCAGAATTACACCAGATTTTTCACCAGAGACTATGAAAGCCAGAAGATCCTGGACGGATGTTATACAGACACTAAAAGAACACAAATTCCAGCCCAGGCTACTATACCCAGCCAAACTCTCAATTACCATAGATGGAGAAACCAAAGTATTCCACGACAAAACCAAATTCACACATTATCTCCCCACAAATCCAGCCCTTCAAAGGATAATAACAGAAAAAAACCAATACAAGGACAGGAACCACGCCCTAGAAACAACAAGAAGGTAATCCCTCAACAAACCTAAAAGAAGACAGCCACAAGAACAGAATGCCAACTTTAACAACAAAAATAACAGGAAACAACAATTACTTTTCCTTAATATCTCTTAAAATCAATGGACTCAACTCCCCAATAAAAAGACATAGACTAACAAACTAGCTACACAAACAAGACCCAACATTTTGCTGCTTACAGGAAACTCATCTCAGAGAAAAAGATAGACACTACCTCAGAATGAAGGCTGGAAAACAATTTTCCAAGTAAATGGTATGAAGAAACAAGCTGGAGTAGCCATTCTAATATCTGATAAGATTGACTTCCAACCCAAAGTCATTAAAAAAGACAGGGAGGGACACTTCATACTCATCAAAGGTAAAATCCTCCAAGAGGAACTATCAATCCTGAATATCTATGCTCCAAATACAAAGGCAGCCACATTCATTAAAGAAACTTTAGTAAATCTCAAAGCACACATTGCACCTCATACAATAATAGTGGGAGACTTCAACACACCACTTTCAGCAATGGACAGATCATGGAAACAGAAACTAAACAGGGACACAGTGAAACTAACAGAAATTATGAATCAAATGGATCTGGCATATATCTACAGAACATTCTATCCTAAAACAAAAGGATATACCTTCTTCTCAGCACCTCATGGTACCTTCTCCAAAATTGACCACATAATTGGTCACAAAACAGGCCTCAACAGATACAAAAATATTGAAATTGTCCCATGCATCCTATCAGATCACCATGGACTAAGGCTGATCTTCAATAACAAAATAAATAATAGAAAGCCAACATTCACGTGGAAACTGAACAACACTCTTCTCAATGATACCTTGGTCAAGGAAGGAATAAAGAAAGAAATTAAGGACTTTTTAGAGTTCAATGAAAATGAAGCCACAACATACCCAAACTTATGGGACGCAATGAAAGCATTTCTAAGAGGAAAACTCATAGCTCTGAGTGCCTCCAAAAGGAAACTAGAGAGAGCACACATTAGCAGCTTGACAACATACCTAAAAGCACTAGAACAAAAGGAAGCAAATTCACCCAAGAGGAGTAGACGGCAGGAAATAATCAAACTCAGGGGTGAAATCAACCAAGTGGAAACAAGAAGAACTATTCAAAGAATCAACCAATCAAGGAGCTGGTTCTTTGAGAAAATCAACAAGATAGATAAACCCTTAGCCAGACTCACTAGAGGGCACAGGGAAAGCATCCTAATTAACAAAATCAGAAATGAAAAAGGAGACATAACAACAGATCCTGAAGACATCCAAAACACCATCAGATCCTTCTACCAAAGGCTATACTCAACAAAACTGGAGAACCTGGATGAAATGGAGAAGTTCCTAGACAGATACCAGGTACCAAAGTTGAATCAAGATCAGGTTAATGATCTAAACAGCCCTATATCCCCCAAAGAAATAGAAGCAGTCATTAATAGTCTCCCAACTAAAAAAAGCCCAGGACCAGGGTTTAGTGCAGAGTTCTATCAGACCTTCAAAGAAGATCTAATCCCAGTTCTTCACAAACTATTCCACAAAATAGAAACAGAAGGTACTCTACCCAACTCATTCTATGAAGCCACAATTACTCTGATACCTAAACCACAAAAAGACCCAACAAAGATAGAAAACTTCAGACCAATATCCCTTATGAATATTGATGCAAAAGTCCTCAATAAAGTTCTTGCTAACCGAATCCAAGAACACATCAAAACAATCATCCATCCTGACCAAGTAGGTTTCATCCCAGGGATGCAGGGATGGTTCAATATACGGAAATCCATCAACGTAATCCAGTATATAAACAAACTCAAAGACAAAAACCACATGGTCATCTCCTTAGATGCAGAAAAAGCATTTGACAAGATCCAACACCCATTCATGATAAAAGTCTTGGAAAGATCAGGAATTCAAGGCCCATACCTAAACATGATAAAAGCAATCTACAGCAAACCAGTAGCCAACATCAAAGTAAATGGTGAGAAGCTTGAAGCAATCCCTCTAAAATCAGGGACTAGACAAGGCTGTCCACTTTCTCCATACCTATTCAACATTGTACTTGAAGTCCTAGCCAGAGCAATTCGACAACAAAAGGAGATCAAAGGGATACAAATTGGAAAAGATGAAGTCAAAATATCACTTTTTGCAGATGATATGATAGTATATATAAGTGACCCTAAAAATTCCACCAGAGAACTCCTAAACCTGATAAACAGCTTCGGTAAAGTAGCTGGATATAAAATTAACTCAAACAAATCAATGGCCTTTCTCTACACAAAGAATAAACAGGCTGAGAAAGAACTTAGGGAAACAATACCCTTCTCAATAGTCACAAATAATATAAAATATCTTGGCGTGACTCTAACTAAGGAAGTGAAAGATCTGTATAATAAAAACTTCAAGTCTCTGAAGAAAGAAATTATAGAAGATCTCAGAAGATGGAAAGATCTCCCATGCTCATGGATTGGCAGGATCAACATTGTAAAAATGGCTATCTTGCCAAAAGCAATCTACAGATTCAATGCAATCCCCATCAAAATTCCAACTCAATTCTTCAACGAATTAGAAAGTGCAATCTGCATATTCATCTGGAATAACAAAAAACCTAGGATAGCAAAAACTCTTCTCAAGGATAAAAGAACCTCTGGTGGAATCACCATGCCTGTCCTAAAGCTTTACTACAGAGCAATTGTGATAAAAACTGCATGGTACTGGTATAGTGACAGACAAATAGACCAATGGAATAGAATTGAAGGCCCAGAAATGAACCCACACACCTACGGTCACTTGATCTTCGACAAGGGAGCTAAAAACATCCAGTGGAAGAAAGACAGCATTTTCAACAAATGGTGCTGGCACAACTGGTTGTTAACATGTAGAAGAATGCGAATCGATCCATTCCTATCTCCTTGTACTAAGGTCAAGTCTAAGTGGATCAAGGAACTTCACATAAAACCAGAGACACTGAAACTTATAGAGGAGAAAGTGGGGAAAAGCCTTGAAGATATGGGCACAGGGAAAAAATTCTTGAATAGAACAGCAATGGCTTGTGCTGTAAGATCGAGAATTGACAAGTGGCACCTCATGAAACTGCAAAGCTTCTGCAAGGCAAAAGACACCATCAATAAGACAAAAAAAAAAAAAAAAAAAAAAAAACACCAACAGATTGGGAAAGGATCTTCACCTATCCTAAATCAGATAAGGGACTAATATCCAATATATATAAAGAACTCAAGAAGGTGGACTCCAGAAAATCAAATAACCCCATTAAAAAATGAGGCTCAGAACTGAACAAAGAATTCTCACCTGAGGAATACCGAATGGCAGAGAAGCACCTGAAAAAATGTTCAACATCCTTAATCATCAGGGAAATGCAAATCAAAACAACCCTGAGATTCCACCTCACACCAGTCAGAATGGCTAAGATCAAAAATTCAGGTGACAGCAGATGCTGGCGCGGATGTGGTGAAAGAGGAACACTCCTCCATTGTTGGTGGGATTGCAAGCTTGTACAACCACTCTGGAAATCAGTCTGGCGGTTCCTCAGAAAATTGGACATAGTATTACCGGAGGATCCAGCAATACCTCTCCTGGGCATATATCCAGAAGATGTCCCAACCGGTAAAAAGGACACATGCTCCACTATGTTCATAGCAGCCCTATTTATAATAGCCAGAAGCTGGAAAGAACCCAGATGTCCCTCAACAGAGGAATGGATACAGAAATTATGGTACATTTACACAATGGAGTACTACTCAGCTATTAAAAAGAATGAATTTATGAAATTCCTAGCCAAATGGATGGACCTGGAGGGCATCATCTTGAGTGAGGTAACACAATCACAAAAGAACTCACACAATATGTATTCACTGATAAGTGGATATTAGCCCAAAACTTAGGATACCCAAGATATAAGATACAATTTGATAAACGCATGAAACTCAAGAAGAATGAAGAACAAAGTGTGGACACTGTGCCCCTTCTTAGAATTGGGAACAAAACACCCAGGGAAGGAGTTACAGAGACAAAGTTCGTAGCTGTGATGAAAGGATGGACCATTTAGAGACTGCTGTATCCAGGGATCCATTCCATAAGCAGCTTCTAAACGCTGACACCATTGCATACACTAGCAAGATTTTGCTGAAAGGACCCAAATATAGCTGTCTCTTGTGAGACGATGCCGGGGCCTAGCAAACACAGTAGTGGATGCTCACAGTCAGCTATTGGATGTATCACAGGGCTCCCAATGGAGAAGCTAGAGAAAGTACCCAAGGAGCTAAAGGGATCTGCAACCCTATTGTTGTAACAACATGATGTACTAACCAGTACCCCGGAGCTCTTGTTTCTAGCTGCATATGTATCGAAAGATGGCCTAGTCGGCCATCACTGGAAAAAGAGGCCCATTGGACTTGCAAACTTTATATGCCCCAATATAGGGGAATGCCAGGGCCAAAAGAATGGGAATGGGTGGGTAGGGAAGTGGGGGGCGCTATGGGGGACTTTTGGGATAGCTTTGGAAATGTAATTGAGGAAAATATGTAATAAAAATATTAAAAATTTAAAAAATTTAAAATAAATAAATAAATACCAACAACAACAACAAAAAAAAAACTAACCCAAAAATTTATAAAAAATGGGGATATTCCTTGAATTCTTACTCACCTTTTTCTTTCCCTAGAGTACCCAACATGGATGGGGAGTGAACCAAGAGAAACCAGAGCAGATGAGTTCTGTTACTCTGTTATTATGTTTGGCCTTGGATTAATAGTTAGTGATGAGGCACATCTGGAATATTCCCAAAGCATTCATCCTTTAGAAGTTCTTCCGTGCTCTGATCTTATCAAAGCCAAATTGAGTATCTTTAGCAATTTCCAAGGCCATGCAGTTAAGTCTTCCTGAAATGGAAATGAGAAGAAAGAAAATCTACAGGTATCTCCACACATGGCACCACAGCAGTCCTCCAGAAAGGGCAGACAGCAGGTCCTTTGCTCTGTGGCTCCTTTCTTTTTTTTTTTTTTTTTTTTTTTTTGGTTTTTCGAGACAGGGTTTCTCTTTATAGCCCTGGCTGTCCTGGAACTCACTCTGTAGACCAGGCTGGCCTCGAACTCAGAAATCTGCCTGCCTCTGCCTCCCGAGTGCTGGGATTAAAGGCATGCGCCACCACGCCTGGCTAGGTGGCTCCTTTCTTGTCTAAGGCTATTGAGGACTAAATCCTGTGCTGTTCCATATCAGCTGAAGGGAAATCCATAGTTGTTTATACCTATGTTCTGGTGTTTAAGGAGGGGGAAAATATTGAAATAGAACAAGAACAGAAAGTGAGAGTGTAAAAGACAGTGCGAAGCTGCTAGAGAGAGGCCCAGGAATTAAGAGCATCCATGTCAGGCAGCTCACTATCACCTTTAACTCTAGCTTTGGGGGACTTACCACTCCCTCTATTCTCCATAACACTTGCACTCATGTGTACATAAGGACACACAGGCCTACACATATACCTAATTAAAAATTAAAATCTTGATTAAAAATTAAATTAAATTCTAGAAAGATGGTGGGGAGAAGAAAGACATATATGTTACTTTAAAAGCAAAGGTTTGTTTTTACTCATTTTAGAAAATTCTGTGTGTCCAGCACATCTTTTGTGTATCTCATAGTGTAATATATGCATGTATGTTTATTTTATGAAGGTAAAGTA
This sequence comes from Mus caroli, assembly GCF_978045245.1. NCBI lineage: Eukaryota > Metazoa > Chordata > Mammalia > Rodentia > Muridae > Mus > Mus caroli. The sequence goes on from NW_028227267.1 coordinate 55,570,588, forward strand.
ATACAGTAATTTCTGCTGTTAAGGATGGGAAAAATACTGAAACATTTTTTCAATATTTGTTTTGAGTATAATAAGCTTATTGTATGTAGTGTGATTGGTTTATTGGGGAATGACTAGAGAATAAGGAGGTATCGTTTGTGCTTTGGGGAAGTTTCATAAGTCAGAAGCACTACATATATATAGAAACCACTCCACTGAACCACACTCAAGAGACCTAAACACGCACGTGCACATGCTCTCCTGTGTCTGCACATCTTACTGGCTCAATTGGAAAGATCTCAGACAGGAACACCCATAGTGCCTGCCAAAAGAAAAGCATTTCCACCCTTGTGTGTGGACCACATATACTGATGTTTCTTCATTTTTGCTTTTTCATGTGTGTCTTGGTGTTCTATTGCTGTGACGTCATGATGATGGCAACTCTAGTAAAAGAAATATTTTTAATTGGGGCTTGCTGACAGTTTCAGAGGTTTAGTCTATTGTCCTTATGGTGAGGAATGTGTTGGCATGTAGACAGACACAGCTGAGAATTCCAGATCCAGATCCAAAGGCAGCAGGAAGAGAATACCTGGATCTACAGAAAGCAAGAGGAAACTCTGGGCTTGGCATGGCTTCTGCAACCACAAAGCCCACCCCCAGAGACACTCACTAGCACATGGCCACACCTCCTAGTTCCTGTCAAATGGTGCCACTCCCTAATGACCAAGCATTAAAATTCCTATTACTAGTCAAACCACCACAATGTGCCTTTCTGCTTTCCCTTACTTGGTTCTTTTATGGGGAGAGTGGTAATTTTATAATCTAGGTATAGCAAGCCAACAGGCGAGGGTGAGCACACTGCTAATCTTATCTGGAAAACTTTACTGGTGTTATGTTAGGCAAGGCAGTTCTTGAAAGTATAGATGTGGGAGAGGATAAGAATGGATGGATGCTGGGCAGTGGATTGGACTGGAATTGTAATATGTGAGTGTGCCCAGCTCCACTCTCTGCAGTTAAATCATGGTGCATAATGCATGACAGGAAGCTGATAAAGGACTTTAAATTGCTCTTTCTTTAGTTCCTTGGGCCAAGTAATAGAAGCCTTTCATTGTATCTTTTTCTTACCTCTTGAGGATTCTCAATCTCGTACCAGTCATATATACCTAGTAGCCAGGTTGTTCCATTGTTATTTACATGATTCTAGTAAGACCTGGGGTCTTGTTTCAAAGATTGATACAGTTAATGAGGATGCTTTTGGGATATTGATGGCCAAAGGTTTTCCTTCCTTCCTTCCTTCCTATAAAACAAAACCTATCACTCCCCACTTTCACTACTGTAAATGAGCCACAGTAAGTATAAATATTACATTCTTATGTGTATGTGTGTATGTGCCACACTTGCATGTGGTCAGAGGACAGTCTGCAGTTGCTAGTTCCCTCGGTCTGCCATGTGGGCCCTGGAGATTGAATTTCAGTCATCAGTCGTGATGGCAAGCACCTTTATCTGCCTAGCCACCCACTAGCCAAAGAATCTGTACTTTAAGGCCAAATTTTATATATGTATTTTCTTCAGGTGTTTAAACAATTACTTGTGAATATTTACCCTTTAACTGAGCTCACATTCTTAGAGATACATTGTTTCTGTGGAGAAGGATTAGTGTATGAGTAATGGATCCTGTAACTACTGCTGTTAGACTCGTACTTGGAAGTCCTGTCGGGAGAAAAATCGAGGCCTGTTACATATTGGGGGTTGGGAGCTGGATCGTAACTCCAACTCAGCTGTAACTCAGAGTTGGCAACTCCAGTTCCAAATAAACCTGAGAATGCCATCTGAGGCACCGTCCCACTCTGTTTCCCCAGCGCCTGCTCTTCCAGCTTTGCAGAAAGAGCCATCATTTTAAGGTATTTTACTTTATATTTGTAGATGTGAGAATGTTTTAAATGTTCTCTGGCCTTTCCAGTCCTCACTGAGAAAGTGTAATGGAGCTTGACCACGAGTGCTTACATGGGAAACTTTCCATTGAAATAGTTGCATCTACTTTGCAATAAAACATTAAGAGGCTCTAGTTAGAGTTCTCATGTTTGTATTTTTCTGTGTTCTTACACTTTTCTCACTATGACTGCCAGTGTTGATCTGTACTTGAAAGCATAATATACTGAATTCATTGCTGTTTTATAAAAGTACACTGTTAAAATTGAATTAAAAATTCTAAAGTTTCCCTTGCTTTCTCGGCTTTTTGTTGAATTGGTAGTGCCCCCGTATATCTTCACCACACTTTCTCATTATTACAGGGAGGTGCATCATCCCTGAGGAGCCAACACATTAGCAGACGAATCAGTTATTATTACATCAATAAGCAGTTGCTGGGAATCTTCCTTTACAATTTTAAGCAAGATGATTCAGGCAGCTTAATCATTTGACAAAATCCCATCTAGGAATTGGCTTGAGACTTAAAGGGAGAGAAGTTACATCAAATTTTTCTTTTGCTTATTTTTAGACTTTTCTTTTTGCCCAAGAATTAATTTTGCCTCTGCTTAATTGCTTTGCAGGCATTCTTGTAATGTTACACAATAGGAGAGGGAGGGAGCAAATGGAGCTGTGACTGTGTGGTGTGTATCTCACACCCATGCTAGAGAGGGAGAGAACGAATCAGCAAGCTGGTTTGACCAGAAACAGAACTGCCTATGACAGATTAAGAGACAAGCAAGGCTTGGAATCTGAGAGCAAGCAGAGTGGAAATTTACTGCAGCTCTCTGTGAGTGTTCAAGTGATCATTTTCTCCTAACGTTTTCCGGTAGTAACTGTTACTCCTCAGAGTCAGAAAGTCAAGACGGAATTGTGCTAAGTCTTTTATCCACCACGCTTGCGTAGGAGGAGGCACCCTTTAGTAAATGGAAGATAAAGGTTGCTTCAGCTGAAGTGTTTTGAACCTGAGAAAAGAGCTGTCTTCACTACCTCACCATGGGTCTGCTTTTTGTTGCTTAGACAAGCTGGGAGTTTCTATATCCCTTGGTGAGTATCAACAAGATTATCTGTATTGGTTTGAGTTGAGAAAAATGAATTAATAAGGTACAGTTGAATTCTACAATTATGCTTATATTCATTTTAAATTAGAGTGTTGCCTCGTTTCTCTGCATAATGAACTGCTGTTACTAGGAGAAGTTTGAAAAAAAAAAAACAACTACAAAACAATACTTCTCTGTTGCCTAAGGCACTTGAATCCTTACCAACTATTTTGTGTCCACCAAATATCTTATTTTGGAAATGGGTTTTAATTTACAGTTTCCAAAAATAAAATTGTGGCAATGTACAGTTTTCCATGTTTTTCTTCAAAGTGCTTGAAATTTGGAAGTATATTATCAGTAAGTTTAAAGCTATCCTTATGATGTTTGATATTATAAGTTACTATGAACTATATCATTCAGCCATAATTCACCTTAAAGTATTGCTAGCATTAATTGATAGTGCATATAATTTGAACATTAAATGCTACTATGAAATCCAAAGTGACACCTGGTTTCTCCAAAGTTCTGTAAGAAAAACAAAAAGGAGATAATCTGCATATAAAATTCACAGTTGATGTAAGGTGAATGTATATACATTTCTGAGTTATACAAGTTAAATAGTTATTTTCTTCTTATAGTGATGCCAAGTTCTCTTGCAGATAATATAACTAGAAATGTATAAAAGAGCAAAGGGAATAAATTCTTATTACATTTATTTGTATTCCAATAAAGGCTTCATTTGTATAATCTTTAATAGGATAGTATACACTCTCTACAGCTACATATATACAGGTATAAACATATGTGTTCTATTTAAGGGCAGGCATAGAAAGTATGTGATCATTCTCCTATAGAAGGAAGTATATATTTTTAACTTTTAAGTAGATACATTACAAAAAGATGGCTATTTTGAGCAAAGTTTCCACTTTGCCCTATCCTAGCTTCAAGAAATCAGTGTCTTCAGTTATTGATTCAAGTGAGCCTTTTAAAGCAGAAGAAAAATAGTTAAAATTAAGACTGCAAAGAGCCAGGAACCACATGGTAGGCTTAGAGCCTGTACATAAAATGGCTTGCTTTCCAGTCGGTTCTCTGTGGGTACAGAAGCCTGTAGAACAGGTTTTGTTTTGCGGCTTATTTTCCTCCAGCTTGTTGATTTATGTATAAGAACTCAGTTGATCGTGGAAACTTCTGAACACTATCATACACTAAAGCCAATATATCAGTACTCCATCCTTAGATGGATGGAAAATTTACATTAAACTTGCCAGTCTTTAGGGGCGGTTGCTTTAGTAATTTGCTAGTGTTACCTTAGTGATGCCACCCTTTCCTACGCCCAGAGTAATGTAAATATAGAAAGAAAGAATAAGGCATTCCACTTTGCAAACATTGTATTTCATAAGTTCATTTCTGAGCAGACTATTGAGTGTAAGATCCCATTTCCTTGAAAAATAATTATCAAGTAGCTGCTAAGTTTTTTTTAATAGGCTGACTATATATTTTATTTACACTACAGAAGAACCATCGCCACCTTGAGAGAGATTAGAAAATCTGTTCTAGTGTCCAAACTAAGCCTGAAACAACCATGAGAAAGTCTTATTTCTGCTGCATATCAATGCTTAAAGAAGAGCAAGTTTAATATAAGCTTGGTGCATTTAGAAGGATGCTTAAATGGGATTCTTAGGTACTTCCAAAGTTGGCTGCAATTTATATAGTATTCAATCTCACATCGCTGTCAGATTTCTCTTGGTATAGGAACCTTTCTAGCCTTTACTTCTCTGTGCAGCCAGTTCTGATACAGTGAGTAGCACATTGTAGGTACCTGTAAAGAGTTATTACCTGAGGACTGGCCTGCTTCTTTAGTCTTCGTAAATGGAATGGACAGGCTGGTGAGATGGCTCAGCCAGTACAGTGTTTGCTACCTTAACTCTGCCTTAAAAACTCTAGGTGTGGTAGTATACGCCTGCAATACAGGTGCTGGGTAGGTGAAGATAAGATCCCAGAGCTTGCTGGCCAGTTGGTCTTACTGAATTCCTGAGCTCCAGGTTCAGTGAGAGACCCTGGCTTGGTAAAATAAAGCAGAGAGAAGTAGAGGAAGATACTTAACACTAACTTTTGGCTTCCACCAGCATGCATACCAATATGCATACCCGTTTATATATACTTATACTTGGCCACGTACACACATGAAACACATACGTTCCCCCACCACCACCACAAAGAGAGGCAATGACAGGGGGAGAGGAAGAAGAGAGGGGGAGGAAAGAGGGAGAGAGGCAGAAGCTTTTCCAAAATTAAAAAAAAAAGCATGGGGGGCTTTAGGGCTATAGATTTTCCAAACTGAGAGATGGCCTAAAGTGAATTGATTGAATTATGAAATGAAAATAACACAGATGGTGCTAACTTACGAGAGAGAAAGAAAAGAATGGTGCATCTGCGTGGCAGTCTTGAGTGAGTGAGGTTTGTGAGGAGAGGAGTCCAGAGCATGTATGTGTTCAGAATCTTGAATACACGAACACATGCAGGTGTCAACTCAAAGGGTTTATCTATTTCATATGTGTACTAGGAACAATATGAAGAAATGTGGCCTATGTAAAAAAAAATCCAAATTAACTCTCTCCAAGTTGAGTTCGATTGGTCCTGAACATTTCTTCAAAGTGCTTATATACAGTATATGAAAGTTAGCAGTGCCGTCCACTTGACTTGCTCAGTGAGACAATGAGTAGCTGTAGGCGACACTTACTTGGATCACCCTTTCTTCATTCTGTTATAGAATAATGTATAACTAGTGATTTTGAGTAATCCTAAATAGCATATAGTAGGGTCTTGGTCTTAATACTTATTAAATAAGAGAGATTGAAACACTTTAATGCTGTATGCCCATACATACATACATACATCCTTATTTTGTTGCTTAGAGAAACTATCCCATTGCTTTTCGAAGGGAAAAAAACATTATCATATTGACACATCTATTGCAGTTATACTCACTCTTCTGCTTGTAATTAAATAACTGACTTAAGCAGAAATCTTTACTATCTATAAGTGAGAAAACATACTTTCTAACTTTGTGACTTAAATGTCCAGCAGAGACTCATCAAGTATCTTCCTACTTTGAAAGACAAAGGATTATATTATTATCTCAGCCAGAAAAACTAAGTCTGTTGTGGGTGTACATTGAGTTGACACCTGCATGTGTTCGTGTATTCAAGATTCTGAACACATACATGCTCTGGACTCCTCTCCTCACAAACCTCACTCACTCAAGACTGCCACGCAGATGCACCATTCTTTTCTTTCTCTCTCGTAAGTTAGCACCATCTGTGTTATTTTCATTTCACAATTCAATCACTCCTTGGTAATATTTTTATAGACTAACATTGGATAAGTGTAGTGCTTATGATACTGTGAATTGTTTTCATAGCATACCTATGAACCAGCCTACTGCTAAGAACAGTATCTAACCAAAATGCTGTGTCATGTACACTATATAGTATGCTTAGTGAAGACTGAAAATACTGGAATATGAGTCTTAATTATTTACATTTACTCTGCATGTGTGAGCGTGTGTGTGTGTGTGTGTGTGTGTGTGTGTGAGTGTGTGTGTGTGTGTGTGTGTGTGATGACTATAAAGGAGAGAGGATAACTTGAGGTTATTGATTCTTTTCTGCCACCTTGTAGGTTTCAGAGATTAAACTCTGGTCATCAATTTCAGCAGCAAACATTTTTTTTAACATTTAATTTCTTTTTTTTTTAATTTTTAATATTTTTTATTACGTATTTTCCTCAATTACATTTCCAATGCTATCCCAAAAGTCCCCCATAACCCCCCCCCCACTTCCCTACCCACCCATTCCCATTCTTTTGGCCCTGGTATTCCCCTGTATTGGGGCATATAAAGTTTGCAAGTCCAGTGGGCCTCTCTTTCCAGTGATGGCCGACTAGGCCATCTTTCGATACATATGCAGCTAGAGACAAGAGCTCCGGGGTACTGGTTAGTTCATCATGTTGTTCCCCCTATAGGGTTGCATATCCCTTTAACTCCTTGGGTACTTTCTCTAGCTTCTCCATTGGGAGCCCTGTGATCCATCCAATAGCTGACTGTGAGTATCCACTTCTGTGTTTGCTAGGCCCCAGCATAGTCTCACAAGAGAGAGCTATATCTGGGTCCTTTCAGCAAAATCTTGCTAGTGTATGCAATGGTGTCAGTGTTTGGAAGCTGATTATGGGATGGATCCCTGGATATGGCAGTCTCTAGATGGTCCATCCTTTCATCACAGCTCCAAACTTTGTCTCTGTAACTCCTTCCATGGGTGTTTTGTTCCCAATTCTAAGAAGGGGCATAGTGTCCACACTTTGGTCTTCATTCTTGAGTTTCATGCGTTTAGCAAATTGTATCTTATATCTTGGGTATCCTAAGTTTTGGGCTAATATCCACTTATCAGTGAATACATATTGTGTGAGTTCTTTTGTGATTGTGTTACCTCACTCAAGATGATGCCCTCCAGGTCCATCCATTTGGCTAGGAATTTCATAAATTCATTCTTTTTAATAGCTGAGTAGTACTCCATTGTGTAAATGTACCATAATTTCTGTATCCATTCCTCTGTTGAGGGGCATCTGGGTTCTTTCCAGCTTCTGGCTATTATAAATAAGGCTGCTATGAACATAGTGGAGCATGTGTCCTTCTTACCAGTTGGGACATCTTCTGGATATATGCCCAGGAGAGGTATTGCTGGATCCTCCGGTAGTACTATGTCCAATTTTCTGAGGAACCGCCAGACTGATTTCCAGAGTGGTTGTACAAGCTTGCAATCCCACCAACAATGGAGGAGTGTTCCTCTTTCTCCACATCTGCGCCAGCATCTGCTGTCACCTGAATTTTTGATCTTAGCCATTCTGACTGGTGTGAGGTGGAATCTCAGGGTTGTTTTGATTTGCATTTCCCTGATGATTAAGGATGTTGAACATTTTTTCAGGTGCTTCTCTGCCATTCGGTATTCCTCAGGTGAGAATTCTTTGTTCAGTTCTGAGCCCCATTTTTTAATGGGGTTATTTGATTTTCTGGAGTCCACCTTCTTGAGTTTTTTATATATATTTCAGCAGCAAACATTTTTATCCAGAGCCATCTCACCGGCCCTTAATTATTATGTTATAAAGAAAACCATTTGAGGATTTCAGTGAGCCTAAATGCTTTCATTATTGCTACTGGTTTGGAAAAATACAGATTTAACTATAGATGTCTACTATAAATTGAGATTGTGAAACTCAGTCAAATACCACTTCATTAATAATCATTCATAGCTAACTGATGTAGAGTATTTTCACTCCTGAAGTACTGAAGCTGTCAACAAAAATGTTACTGTGAACTTAATAAATGAAGTTCCTGGGTTTTCTGGAACAATAGTAAGTTCCTAAACTCACAGTAAAAATGTTAGTAGTTTTATGTCTTTCTTACCTCATATATTTTTTAAATTTATGTTATATAGTGCATTGAAGAAAAAGCATAGTTACTAAAAGACATAGTCTCTCTTACAAAAGGCTTTTTGTTCTCATGTAAGTTTGACTAAAGTGTCTAGATCAATGAGAATCCATAAGACATTTCTCACAAGGTTTCTGTTTCTGTGTGAGTTATTCAGTTTTAGAAAATGTCTCTCAGCCCGGCATGGTGGCGCACACCCTTAATCCCAGCACTCGGGAGGTAGAGGCAGGCAGATTTCTGAGTTTGAGGCCAGCCTGGTCTACAAAGTGAGTTCCAGGACAGCTAGGGCTACACAGAGAAACCCTGTCTCGAAAAACCAAAATAAATAAATAAATAAATAAATAAATAAATAAATAAATAAATAAAAATAAAAAGTGTCTCTCCTGCAGACACTGTTGTTAAAACAAACCATATAAAAACCAAGTCTAGCCAGGCCTGGTGGCACATGTATGTAATCTTGGCACCAAAGAGGTGAGAGGAAGGAGGCCATTCAAATCAGTTGAACCTCTAAAGCAATGGTTCCCAACATATAGGTCAGGACCCTTTTGGAGGGTTAAATGAGCCTTTCACAGGTGACATCTAAGACCATAGTAAAACATACATGTTTACATTATGATTCATAACAGTACCAAACTTACACTTATGAAATAGCAATGAAAATAATTTAATACCACACATGAAATATTAAAGGGTCACAGCATTAGGAAGGTTGAGAACCACTGCTCTAGAGTAAAGAATTATCTATGGAATCATTTTTATACTTTTATCAGTAGTCTGCTGATTTTTCTCCTTAGTCTGTCAGTTTTAAAGTACAAAGTTCAGTTGTGGTTACTAATAATAATGGAAAGAATTCTTAAGTATTGATATAAAGTTAGAAGACATTTTGCCACATCTAATAGCTGTTGCTATGGCAAATCTAGCTATAGCGATGCATTTTGTAATTTGTCTATGTGACAGCATTTCTGTTTTGATTTTGGTGGGAGTATTCTTGGACATAGCAAATTAGAACTTTTAGGTGTACTTTTCAGTTTTAAAATCATATCTAATCAAATTTATGATTTCTAAAAAAGATTTATTTGTTTTATGTATGTGAATACAATGTCTCTGTCACACCATAAGAGGCAATTGGCTCTAATTACAGATGGTTGGGGGCCACCATGTGGTTGCTGAGAATTGAACTCAGGATCTCTGGAAGATCAGTCAGTGCTCTTAACCACTGAGACATCTCTCCAGACCTAAATTTATGAATTTTAAAAGAACAATTCAGTCAGCAGTGGCATTGTGTATACTCATGATGTAACCTTCTTGTTGTTGAATTTAAAAACAAATCTTTTATGCCTAGTCATTTGCCATTTATGTATTTTTATTGCCTTCTGGAATACAGATAAGAATATCAACCCTTGGAACTTACTGATATATTTTTTAAATGTGGTGATGGGTTTACGTTGAGAGTGTTTAAGAAGGGTGAATGTAGAAGACTGGGGTGTAGCTCAGGAAGAGTATAGTGAAGCCACAACTTCAACTCCAGCAGTGCTAAAGCAACAAAGTAGTACCTTGGATTTGTTTGGGACTGTGAGTGTAGCTCAGTAGTAGACCACCTGTCTAGCATACCAAAAATCCTACATTTAGTTCCTACATTCATATGTGCACATATACACACATGGTTACAACACATACACGTGCTTTAAGTTCAAACTATGAGAGTCTTGGAAATGCTGGCATCTTGATTGAAAAATAAATTTATGTTTTAAAAAAGAAAGTTAATTTTGACTTGAGTTTTTTTTTTAACTAATAAGTTGTCAGTTGAAGTCATATAGATGCTTTTGTGAATGTTCAATTCCTGAGATTTCTTTTTACTTCAGAGATAGATTTACCACTCCCTTCAAAATCCTGGTGAAACCTTTTGACTTAAGAACTGTTATTGAACAGCACAGTTGGAAATGAGAAAAAAAGGTCTAAAATATTCACTAACCACCTAAGAAAGACATTTATACCTTTGAGATATCTGAATTAAGATACCAACAAGGACATGCAATGCTTCATGTACCCCCAATTCCATTTCAATTGCTCAGATGACTGATGTTGGTCCATCTTTAGTGGCTCTCAAACACAAGTTAGGAGTGCTGCCAAATATACTACACAGTCTCTCTGCCTGTGTTTGCTGACCACAGAGCTTAATGATCTTTTTGGCTTTTTCTCTAGAACTTGAGCCAAGTACCACTCTTCATGAAATTTCAAAGCCAAAGAAATTATATTTAACTAATGGCTTCAAAGGATGGGAGGGTCAGAATTCCACAGTGTGAACCTTAAAATAAAAAGGTTGCTTAGTCATTTTAAGTACTATGTGAAAGGTGCTTCCATTTTCCAGTCATTAAACAGTTTGACTGTACTACCCTGAGGCTGCCACTGTTAACTCTGTGTGCATACATGTGTGTTGTTGTGCATGTACGTGAACAGGTACACATGCGCACACACATGCTTGGAAACCAAAGGACAGCTTGAAGTGTACCTCAAGAATGGCTCCCAACCTTGTTGAAACAGGTCTTTCACTTGGACCTGAGGTTCAACAGACTACGCTGGGCTGGCTGGCCAGTAAACCTTGAGAATCGTGAATGGCCAAGAAGCACTTAAAGAAATGTTCAGCATCCTTAGTCATGAGGGAAATGCAAATCAAAACGACCCTGAGATTCCACCTCACAGCAATCAGTCAACAGCAGATGCTGGCAAGGATGTGGAGGAATAGTCTTCCATTGCTGGTGGGATTGCAAGCTCTTTGGAAACTGGTGGTTTCTCAGAAAACTGGAAATAGTTCTACCTGAAGAGCCAGCTATACTACTACTGGGCATATACCCAAAAGATGTCCAGCTTTCTGCAATTCCTAATCAGCAGCTGCTTGTTCTCTTTCTTCTCAGTTCCCCACCTTTGGCAGTTCTTTTAGAATATTTGACTTTCTATGCTTGGTTTATTTCAATAATGATCCATAAATGTTGTCACAAGTGGCATGACCTGCTTCCCTTTGTGTGTGTGTGTTTGTGTGTGTGTGTGCACGCGCAGCATTGCCGCCCCCCACACACACACTAATAATATTAAAGGTATATACTTATTAAAAGAAAAAGTGATTGAAAGAAGCTAACTTGACGGTGCGTTGTGTTTGTGGAATTAATTTTCACCTTCTGCCTTTACCTAGGTTCTAGGGATTGAACTCAGGTTATCAAGCTTGCACTTTATCCTCTTAGCCATCTCACTCCTGTTTTCTGTGGTGTGTTTTTCTTTATGCATTAGAAGACATACGTTAATTATATGAGTTAACTGTGTGATTGATGCAGTGATCATGGGATGCAGATTTCCCTTTACACATTGAGTTCAGTCCCTTTGGAGATGTCTCCTGAAGTGAAATCAGTGACCAATCAACTGGTAGTTGATAATTCTACCAGTAACTTTTTGGGGACCTCCATACCATTTCTTGTCCTAACTATAGCAATTCCTATATCCCCTACTAGCACACTGGAATTCCCTTCTATGATATTCTCACTATCAGTGTTCTTTCATCTGCCTGTATTTTGATTAGCTTGTGTCACAATCCATTTGTGACCTAATTATAGAGCCTGGTGTAGTGCATGCTCTGGCTCTGCTCAGGTGCTCATCCCACCTTCCATGGGCTGTAGTGCGGCACAGGTAGGCAGATGCTACCAGAACAGGAGTGAAATAGCTCCAGGGAAGTTTTCTTGTGTCTGATTCAGTTCTTTCTACTTCTGTCACAATTTCTATTCTTTTCTTGGAGATATTTGGGGTGGTTTCCTCTTTAACTTTTTAAATTCTGTTTTATTGTTATTCCCATACAAATGAATTATAATTGTAGATCCATACCCTCTCACATGCCCTGCCAACAGTATAAAGGCTTCCTTTCGAGAATCATTTTTGAGTTTTAGCATTAGTTTTGTTGAGCTATTTGTTCACTTGATTCTATTAAATCTTTTTAGCTTTATATGTATAGATATGTGGATATAATCTGTGTGTGCAGAAATAATGTTAGCTAGAGATTTAATTGTAAGGCTATATAACTCTTCTTCCCAGAACCATGTCTATTTTCTCATGGGCCTGTGAGGGTGGATGGGTCTGGCCGGTCCTAGGATTTTTTTTCATTGATGTTGTTTTCTAAAAGGCCATTTTGGAGCCAGGCGTGGTGGCAAACACCTTTAATCCCAGCACTCGGGAGGCAGAGGCAGGCGGATTTCTGAGTTTGAGACCAGCCTGGGCTACAAAGTGAGTTCCAGGACAGCCAGGGCTATACAGAGAAACCCTGTCTCGGGAAAACCAAAAGAAAAAAGAAAAAAAAAAGGCCATTCTATTGGAATGTGCAGTGAAAGAGAATTGTTTCTTTTCAAAGACACAAGACAAACTTAAGTCTGTATTTCATCATTAATCTTGATTAGAAAGGTCCTTTAAGTGGTAGGGTTTAAATGTTTTTTGTCTTTATACAAAGCATAAGCCATTGCATCTTTTGCTATTGTGATTCGTTCCTTGTTTCCTTTTGTTGTGTCTGACTTACTCTGCTCCCCCTCTGCTATCGTTTCATATGGGATAACACTCTATTTTCTTCATATTGCTATTAAGTATGCAACAGATATAATGATGCATATGCACTTTTAATATCCTTTGCCATCATCTAGATTTTAAAATGTTAGCATTATCATTATTTAAACTTTTCTGGCTTAATTTAAGAGATGTTTTTTATTCTAAAATAGAAAAATGATAGTCAAGAATATTAATTTCTGAATGCAGTTTATTCATCAAAACTAGGTGGGAACACAAGTATTGTTTTCCCAGTACTGGCAATGAACAGAGAGACCTTGTTCTTGCTAGGCATCCAAGCCACAAGCTCGCCTGAGTTTGGATTTATGTAGCAAATGTTCTAAGTCAACAGCTAGCTTTTTTTTTTTTTTTGGATTTTTGAGACAGGGTTTCTCTGTGTAGCCCTGGCTGTCCTGGAACTCACTTTGTAGACCAGGCTGACCTTGAACTCAGAAATCTGACTGCCTCTGCCTCCCAAGTGCTGGGATTAAAGGCATACACCACCACGCCCAGCCTGGCTCGTTTTTAAGTGTTCAGTGTGACTGACTGGGTGAACTAGATACATATCAGTGTCCAAAAAAGTTAAATTGGCAACCAAGTTTGTATGCAAAGGGGAAGGTCTCCAGGCTGAGAGTGGATGGCCTGGCCAATCTGATGAGAGAGAAATGGCCATGCAGGAAACCTCTGCCTTAGTTTGCTAGGGTCCTGGGGATGGAGCTCTATGATTTGAGGGCATGGCTTGATTTCCCTCAAAGTTTCAGTCAGTTGTAAAATGTTATTAAATGAATTTGATATTGAACTTATTTCAGCCAATAGTACATTTAAGATGAAAATGTTTCAAAAAGGGTACTGTGCTAAGAGGTGCTGTATGGCACTGTGCTATTGCATCCTCCCCTTATATCTCAAGTATTTGTTTTTCCATAATCCAGAGTTCCAAAGAGCAGAGGGGATTTTGCTTGTTCATGGCTCAAAACTTAGCTACTAGCAAGCAAGGTTCCTGTGCAGAACACTTGGCTTCATTGTTTTTCAGAACCTTCTCCAGTAGAAGTTCATTTATTATTTTGGATTTTGAAGAGTAGCTTTTTATTTTATTTTTTGGTTTTGTTATGTATTAATTGTACAGAGCACTGGCGTCCATGAAGATACTATCTTTTAAGCATATCGTGTAATTTGATCATATGCAACCCCACATCCTTCCTTTTCTCTGCCTTTATCTCCCTCCTCCTGCTTGGCTTCTTCCCTCACTCCTCATTAGCTTTCAGTGTGTGTATGGGGGTGGGGGGAGGCGCGGTGCACACACGCTTATACGCATGACTTCTTGTTTCTATATAAAACCTAATGAAACACTGCTTGTATAGTGAGTGAGTAAATATACATACCAACAAGCATGTGAAAGTTGAGAAATACAAGAAGTCCTGAAAATGTTTAAAATTTTAGTAAATTAGCATTTGAGTTATATTGATACAGAGAAAAACCACACAGAGAAGTGGTCATTGGACTTACATATCATTTTTATTACAGCATAGGATAATTTGTACTCTTTTAAGGTCCAGAACTTCCCAGTTAAAATTCTTAGTGTTCCAGTTCTTTCTGTTGGTGAGGTAAGACTGCATAGAGAAGGAGCGATTATACATGCATTTCATATCTTAAAATTCTAATGTTTATGTGTTTTTATGTATTTCAGTATTTTGCTTGCACATACAAACTTTTCTTTGGGCTCAGAGTTAATAATAAGTTCACTCCATACAGCCCTGCCTGCATTGAGGAGTCTTGTCTGAATGTATGAAATGATTTAAAATATGCTATTTATCATCAAAGTTCATATCAATTGTTTTGATTTTTATTTAAATTATGTCTTCCAGTACAATTCTTGATTCTTGCTTAAACATATCACTGTATGTGTAGAAAAACTGTAAAGGGAATATATTCCAGATGTTTGAGTCATAGACACCTTTACTGTATTTTATCATGTTTTTAAATACATGATGTGTTTCTCTTAATGCAGTCAGGCAGTGACAGCCATTTCTCTAGTCTATGTAACAAGTGTACTCAGCCTTTAGAATTGAAAATTTGCCCACTCTCTTCACCTCTTCAAGGCAGTGAATATTTTAAGATTTTACATTGCAGTTAATGAATTTCTATTAGTAGTTGGTACAATACTTTTTTCATACTACTTTTTTTCTTTACAGTATATGAATCCTAACCCACTTTGTTTTAAAGTACCAGTTGGTTCTCAATAAATATTCTGCATATTTATAAAATCCTTACTTTTAAGTAAAATTTTTAAACTTTCTTTTTTTATTGTAATTTCTTTTTTTCTTGATATTTTCTTTATTTACATTTCAAATGTTTTCCCCTTTTCAGGTCTCCCCTTCTGAAACTCCCTATCCCACCCGGTCTCCCCCTGCCTCTTATGAGGGATCTTCCCAATCCACCCACTTCCATACTCCCGCCCTGGCATTCCCTACACTGGAGCATTGAACACCCTCAGTCCCGAGGGCCTTCCTCCCACTGATGTCCAACAAGGCCATCTTCTGCCACATATGTGGCCAGCACCATGAATCGCTCCATGTGTATTCTTTGGTGGTGGCCCAGTCCCCAGGAGCTCCAGGGGGAGGGGTCTGGCCTGTTGACACTGTTGCTCCCTCCATGGGACTGCAAACCCCTTCAGCTCCTTCAGTTCCTTCTCCAACTCCTCCATCAGGGACCCCCAAGCTCAGTCCAATGGTTGGCTGCCAGCTTCCTCCTCTGTATTTGTCAGGCTCTTGGCAGAGCCTCTCAGGAGACTGCCATATCAAGCTTCTATCAGCAAGCACATCCTGGTATCCACAATTGCGTCTGGGTTTGGTGGCTGTATATGGGATGGATCCCGGGGGGGGGGGGGCAGTCTGGATGGCCTTTCCTTCAGTCTCTGCTCCACACGTTGTCTCCATATTTCCTCCTGTGAGTATATTGTTCACCCTTCTAAAAAAGCACTGAAGTATCCACATTTTGGTCTTCCTTCCTCTTAAGCTTCATATGGTCTGTGAATTGAATCTTGGGTATTCCAAACTTTTGGACTGATAACCACTTATCAGTGAGTAGATATCGTGTTTGTTCCTTTGTGACTGAGTTACCTCACTCAGAATGATATTCTCAAGTTGCATCCATTTAACTGCGAATTTTATGAAGTCATTGTTTTTAATAGCTGAGTAGTACTCCATTGTGTAAATGTACCACATTTTCTGTATCCATTCCTCTGTTGAGGGATATCTGGGTTGCTTCCAGCTCCTGGCTATTATAAATGTGGCTGCTATGAACATAGTGGAGCATGTGTCCTTATTACATGTTGCAACATCTTCTGGGTATATGCTCAGGAGTGGTATAGCTGGGTTCTCAGGTAGTACTGTGCCCAATTTTCTGAAGAGCTGCTAGACTGATTTCCAGAGTGGTTGTACCAGCTTGCAATCCCACCGACAATGAAGAAGTGTTCCTCTTTCTCCACATCCTAGCCAGCATCTGCTGTCACCTGAGTTTTTCATCTTAGCCATTCTGATGGTGTGAAGAGGACTCTCAGGGTCGTTTTGATTTGCATTTCTCTGGTGACTAAGTATGTTGAACATTTCTTTAGGTTTTTCTGAGCCCTTCAAGTTTCCTCAGTTGAGAATTATCTGTTTAGCTCTGTTCCTCATTTTTTAATAGGGTTATTTGGTTCTCTGGAGTCTACCTTCTTGAGTTCTTTGTAAATATTGGATATTAGCCCTATATCAGATTTAGGATTGGTAAAGATCTTTTCCCAATCTGTTGGCTGCCATTTTGTCCTATTGACAGTGTCCTTTGCCTTACAGAAGCTTTTCAATTTTATGAGGTCCCATTTGTCAATTCTTGATCTTAGAGCATAAGCCATTGTTGTCCTCTTCAGGAACTTTTCTCATTAAGCTTTCTTAAAATAGTTTATATCTATTTAAATTAAAAGTCAAACTTGAAACTCAATTTGATCAGTTTAATGTTTCAAATTATTGAACTGTTGTTACTAAAAACTTACTTTATGCCATAACAATTAGATATGTTAGGAGTTAAAAGTTCTCATTTTTTAAAAACTTGGCTTGTTTGTTTGTTTGTTTGTTTGTTTGTTTTTTTAGCATTCCATATTGGAAGAAGAGGTTTTTATACATGAAAAAAATGCCTTTGTTTAGTAAATCACACAAAAATCCAGCAGAAATTGTTAAAATTCTGAAAGACAACCTGGCCATTTTGGAAAAGCAAGACAAAAAGACAGAGAAGGTATGATTCAAAACAAAACCTTATTAAAATGTGTATATTCCAAGGAGAAGCCCATGTGAAAGTTTAATGAAGAAGTTTAAGTGTGGTCCCTGTTATGTACATAGGTTGTTGTAGTTTTTATGCAGCTAGTAACTGTTGGGTCTGTTGTATTGAATCTTTGGTTCACTGTCCAGAGCCTCTGATCCACCCCAAGTCACTGTAGACATCAGAGCTTCAGGGTCTCTGGGCTTTATTATTGTATTGTGTACAGTGCTGTGAAAAAAAGAACAGGCACATGTTCATTTCACATTGACCAAGAGACTTCCTCATGGGGGTGGGGAGCGGTTTCCGTTCATCCTTTTGAAAGAATTTTAAGTCTAACATATTTGACTCTCTCTGCAGTGACTAGACTCAAGATGACCTTTTATGAAATAAAGACCTTAGAGTTATAGCATGCTTCTGTCCAAGTATGTGATAAAACTGTAATCCTAAGGAACTGGAGAAATGTCTTGTTCTGATTCTGATATTCATTGAGATATTGAGCCAAATTTTGGTTCAAATACTAACTAAAAATTACGTTCATAAAACATGTATAAATCTAAATGGCAAACAAAAAAAACAAAAACACTTCCTAGTTTTATTTAAAAATTGGGAAAAGGCCAATTAAACCTACATCACATTCACAGTGATGCTGACAGGATTAAGATCAGGAGCACTTCTTGTGCTCATTGCAAGTGACAAAGCACATACACATGTGCATACCGTAATCCCACTCGTGGTACCTGGCATATCCATGCACATGCACATCACAGCTTCTCAGTGAGAACAGCTCGCAAAGGTACTAACCACAAATGTACTAAGAAGTTGCTGCCCACCATGAGTGGAGCCGTAGAGATGGTAGCTCTTGAACTGCTGCCTCCATGCAGCTCCAGAGACAAGCTCCACTGATGGAAACTGAGTGAAAGGAGCAGAGCATGAAAGGGGACAAGTCTTCTTCAGAATTGGAGGGGCTCACTGCAGCAAGGTCAGACAAAGGTGAAAGATCGGGAAAAGTAAAACAGTCATTACTGTGGACAGTGTAAGAAAATGCCTCAGGTTTCCAGCTGAGAAAAAGGGAGAATTGGTTTGTCCTTGGAGTTTTGGAAACTTGAGTCTGTGGTCACTCGGCCTCATTGCTCTTGGACAGTACATTATGTGGGGAACATGTGACACAGCTTGCAGCTGGGATGGAAAATGACAGAAAAAAAATAGATAATGTGATCCATCCTCCAGTGTCATTCAAAAGCACACTCGCAGTGGTCCTACCACCCAGGGATGCCCCACTGAGCACATGGACCTCTCGGGGACATTTAAGGTACAAATTAGTGTCATTTTTGTGACATGCATATGGGTAAAAAGTACAGTCAAGGTGACAGGGTGCTGAAAATATGGTCACTTGACTTGGATTGATGACAGCAGAGGGGTTTTCTTTATAATTATTCTTAAGGCTGTAATAAGCTAAAGAATTTGAGAAATGCCTTTTTAAAAGCAGTGCCATGCTGACATAAGTTATTTTCTTCTAATTTGTCTTAGTCCACACATTTTCATCTCATTTTTGATTACTGTCATACTATGATGGAAAGTCAACTAAAATATAGTGTTTTACAAATATAAGCACAAACTGCCAACTAAATTAGTCTTTCTTTTGTCAATTGTACTAGTTTAATGAGGATTTTGGAGGTATTTCTCATAGCATTTAATTTCTCAGCTCTGGGTTCACAGTTCACAAGATTGTGTAACCCTCACCACTATCTAATTTGAGAACATGTCTCCCATTCCCAAGAGAAGCCCACACCCATCAGCAGTCAGCCCCACTCCCCAGCTTCCACACTTGTCTACATTCTGCCTCAATGTTATACTGTCTAAAAAGAAATATTAGGGATCTTTTCATATGAATTTAATAACATTATTTAAGATTAAGAAAAACCAATCCTGCCAGGCAGTGATGGCACACGCCTTTAATCCCAGCACTTGGGAGGCAGAGGCAGGCGGATCTCTGAGTTCCAGGCCAGCCTGGTCTACAGAGTGAGTTCGAGGACAGCCAGAGCTAAAAGAGAAACCCTGTCTCGAAAAAAACAAAAAACAAAACAAAAAAAAGAAAAGAAAAGAAAAGAAAAGAAAAACCAATCCCTACTAATGCTTTTATATTGCTGCCATTGTTTATTTATAGCCAGAAAATTATCTTTGATGACAAATGATAGGCCCAAGAATTGTGGATGTGTATCTCTGTGTGTGTGTACACATACACATGCAATATATATTGAGGGGAGCTGTTTGCTTCCTTAAAACCTAAAATTGGTATTCTTTTTAACTATTAACATACTTTCTGGTTACTAGGCTTCAGAAGAGGTGTCAAAATCTCTGCAAGCAATGAAGGAAATTCTGTGTGGAACGAACGACAAGGAGCCCCCTACAGAAGCAGTGGCTCAGCTGGCACAGGAGCTCTACAGCAGCGGGTTGCTGGTGACACTCATAGCTGACCTGCAGCTCATAGACTTTGAGGTGAAAGACCTATTGCAAGGCTGTCCCTCCTGCTTCTCCAGAGTAAATAATAGAAGTCTCCCCTTTTACCTAAAATGACTACTATCTCTCCTGGTGCTTAGCAATAAATAATAAGTGTCCATACTTGACTTAAAATAATCAATGTCCACATATGATACTAACAGCTTTCATAAAACTTTTACAGTAAGCAAAATAGCATACTGTAGTTAAGGTTTGTGTAACTAGGTATCCCCCCCCCCCCCAGCACCCACCCCCTGCACTTGAAGCTTCTGTGAGGCTAGGTACTTCCTCTCCCACTGAGGCCAGACAAGGCAGCCCAGTTAGTAGAACATATCCCATGGTTTTCATAGATGGGAAATATGCAAGGTTTTAAGAGAATTACTTTTGGCTTTATTCCCAGATAAGTAGAAAGAAATGAATTACAGTAATCGAGCTGACATAAAGTTAGGGTTCTAGAGATCTGTTAAAAACGAGCGCATAGCTCCCTGGACAGATTAGATAGACGGAAAGTGAGCAGAGCAAGTCTGATGGAATTGTAAAATCAGAGTGCGCTGGAGTCAAAGGACCCAGACTTTAACTCATTGCTCCTTTCAGATACCCTGTCTTTCTCTCCCTTACTCTGTTTCTCTCTGACATTTTCCGGCCCATAGTCTCTTCTCTTCTGTGTGTTTGACTTGTTAAATCTCTGCTTCCTCTTGTTCCCTTTTTCCTTTTTACACTGGGCATGCATGGAATCAAAGTATACTTTTACTATGTTCATATACTTATACTTAAGTGTTTCTTTTCCTGAGTTTAAGAACATAGTAGAAGCTTGTCATGGTAGAAAATATTTGACATGTTGATGCAGGTGTCTGGAGTCCAGCCTCTACTACTGATAGTACAGCCAGTAAATTAACTTTTAGCCTAGATCTTCTCATCTATATAGAGCAGTGGCAAGAACTCACATCACTCTGTCAGTATTAAACTATGTGAAAGACATGCATGTGTGAGTGTGTGTGTGTGTAAAACATTCTATAAAAACTAAATATAAATGCAAAGTGTATAAAAATGTCAGTATTTTCAGTTACTCTCCAACTAAATGAAATACAAACTGAATTGTTTTGTTATAACCTTTGAAGTTTTTAGTTATCATCATCATCATTATTATTGGGGGATGGTGATGGTGTGTGTGTTTGCAGGGGCATGAGTAACATGGCTCACATGTGGAGAGTAATGACATCTTTCATAAGTGGATTCTGTTTTCCTACCTAGCATGCAATTCAACTTGTCAGACTTCAGTGGCAATCACATTTGCCGACTGAACATTAGCAGGCCCATTTTTATTTGTTTTAGATATTGTTGAGCAGTAACTTTGAATAAGAAAAGATTCCTCTGCATTTCCTGCAGAGAGGTGGGAGCAAAAGAAAAACAAAAACATAAACTTACATTTAGAATTCATATTAGTGGGTGTGAGGCAAGTTGGATGCAGTCTCTGGACTATGACCAAAAGGAAAGCAGTGGACTTAGATTCCCTTACAGAGAACAGTAACAGAAGCAGGAGAGATTTCTCCTTTAGCATAAGGCTAATAGGGTAGAAAATTGAGAAGAGAAGCATTTGGGACAGGGAAAGAGACAATTTGAGAACTGC
The DNA here is from genome assembly GCF_978045245.1 of Mus caroli. Classification (NCBI taxonomy): domain Eukaryota; kingdom Metazoa; phylum Chordata; class Mammalia; order Rodentia; family Muridae; genus Mus; species Mus caroli. The sequence goes on from NW_028227267.1 coordinate 55,592,033, forward strand.
TCCAAAGGAAGGAGTTTAAAGAGAAGATGTCTGGGTAGATTGAAGTTGTTTCTCATGGGCCTGGGCTTCGCCTTTGTTATCCCTGAACCTTTTATAGGGACTGGTGTGAGCAGTGTGTGCTGAGTGAAGGACACTAGATGGTTCTCTACTTCAGCATGGTAAGACAATACCAGCTGCTTGAGCAAGATGGTAACAGGGTCTGAAACCTGAGAACAGGAGATTCGGACTTCCCACTCACAGCAGTGTGTTTGTAGAGTAGTGATATCACACTGGACATGAGCAACTAACTCAGAAGTCTGCATGACAGAGACATTTCTCCTTCAAGAATACAGAAGAAAGAAACCTGTGGGCAAGGGGACAAAAGCAGAGGGTTCTACTGCCAGTAAATAATAACTAAGAGACAGAGCTGAGTTTAGAAAACAAATCTCATTACTCAGTCATAAATTCTTATTTAATCCTTTAAGCCTTAACTTTGCTGGCAGAGAAGAACCATCTGAGCATATTATGAGGTCAGAGAAGGAAGGAAGAACCTACCTTTCCTGGGTTCCAAAAGACTGCTAGAAGCCAAGGGAAGCTGACACAACCTTCCCTCCAGCAGCTCCAGACGTTGCTCGTACTCCATTAGAACAGTGCCGGAGTACAATGAAAAGAATAAGTGAGAGCGCAAACTAGAGACTGTCTTAGACTTGAAGTCTGAGCAACACTCAGGTAGTAAGTGAAGGAAAGGGAAAATGGGAACTAGACCATGGACTGACTCTGGACTCTGAAGGTTGAGCAGTTAAATAGGAAGAGAAGGGTCACATGGTGTCCAGAGCAGTTGCCAGCTTCCCAGTTAGAGGAACATCACAAATGGTCGCCACACATTGATTAACCTTCCAGGGTTAGCTGTAAGGTAAATGAGAGACTAAGGAGGGAATCCTTGTTTTGCACTGTCTGAGAGGTCCTACAGAGGATCCTAAAGTACAGATTTGAGAACAGTGACTTCTCAGACCCTCTTTTTGATGAGCTGCTGACCTTCCAGGTACTAGCAAGGGGATTGTAGCATGCTCTTTCTTTTGGGGAAAACTGCAGTGAGCCCCTACACTGGAGCCCTAGGATATGGATTTTCCATATGCAATTCTGTACCTGCTTCCTGACATTACCTTAGGAGCCCCAGTTTCCAGCAGCAAGGTCAGCCTCCTACAATGCTCCAGACCCTCAAGACAAATAGAAATTTGTCTCATTACTATATTCTCTCTGACAAACAAATAGTACAGTTTTGTAACTAGTGACGCCATCTTATTCTTTATTACTATGCTTAGTTTGAGGCCAGCCTAGAGTACATATTGAGTGCCAGTCAAGGGCAGGATCACAGTGAGACCCTGTCTTACAAAAGAAAAAACAAAAAGGGACTTATGACTAAAATGGCAAGGCCTGCTATACTGTGGGCTCAGGATCAAACACAGGTCTGTGTCTTTTTAGGTTTGACACAGCTTTATGTCATTTTATATTTTGTAATGCATGTTGGTAAGAGATCCAGAGGTTGAAGTGTTCAGGCTAAATGAGAAAGCAGCTTGAAGTGGCAGGAAACAGCACTGTGATCTAGAGATCATTTGTTATTACTGTCAACCTAGTAATCTATGTGATACAAGCTACTGTCAGCCAAAGTGTGCAAGCAGAGGAGTGTCAAGCCAAGAGTGAGGATAGCCACCTGAAGAGCCCAGGAGAAGTAGTATCTGCAGACTCCAGTTTTATAGACCACATGAACAACCTATTCCACAAAATAGAAACAGAAGGAACACTGCCTAATTTCTTCTCTGAAGCCACAGTTACAATGATACCTAAAGCACAGAAAGATACAACAAAGAGAACTTCAGACAAATTGCGCTTATGAATATTGATGCAAAAAAAATAACCAATAGAATTCTCACAGACCCAATCCAAGAATACATCAAAATGATCATTAACCACGATTAAGTAGAGCTCATCCCAGGGATGCAGGGATGGTTCAATATATGGAAATCCATCGACATAATCCACTACATAAACAAACTCAAAAGAAAAAAATCATGTGAGCATCTCATTAGATTCTGAAAAGGCCTTTGACAAAATACAGCCCACCCCCCTTTTCAGGTTAAAAGTCTTGAAAAGATCAGGAATTCAAGGCCCATACCTAAACATAATAAAAGCAATGTACAGCAAACCAGCAGCCAACATCAGATTAAAATGAAGAGAAACTTGAAGGAATCCCACTAAAATCAGGGACTAGAAAAGGATGCCCACTCTCTCCCTATCTACTCAAAATAGTACTTGAAGTTCTAGCTAGAGCAATTAGACAACAAAAGGAGGTCAAAGGGATCCAAATTGGAAAGGAAGAAGTCAAAATATCACTATTTACAGATGATACGATAGTATATATAATCGACCCCAAAAATTCCGCCAGAAAACTCCTACCCCTGATAAACAACCTCAGCAAAGCGGCTGAATATAAAATTAACTCAAACAAATCAGTAACCTTCCTCTACACAAAGGATAAACGGGCTGAGGACGAAATTAGGGAAACAACACCTTTCACAATAGTCACAAATAATGTAAAATATCTTGGTATGACTCTAACCAAACAAGTGAAAGATCTGTTTGACAAAAACTTCAAGTCTCTGAAGAAAGAAATGAAAGAAGACTGCAGACGATGGACAGATCTCCGATGCTCATGGATCTGTAGGATTAAGATAGTAAAAATGGCCATCTTACCAAAGCTCTCTACAGATCTAGTACAAGCCCCTTCAAAGCAGGTATTTTCTAAGCCCTCCTCTCCTCTTGGGTTCGCACTTACCAGCAGTTACTTCTGATCATTTCATTCCTTTTCTCCTATTCTTGTTTTCTTTCAGTTGCTATACCCTTACATATCATTCATTAATTCATTAAACAAATAACTGCTGGCCCTTTATAAGTTTGCCAGCTAACAAATATTTCTTCATGCTGAAAATCTACTAACTATGTAATGTGCAATCTTCAATTACTGCATTAATTTTTGGTTTATTTCTGGATGTAGCTTCCTTATAATCAACCTTTTGGTGGTTTTCTCTTCTCCAATCCTCTGTATCTGAACCCTCTGGTCTATCCTTTGCATCAGGACCCTCTCGTCTGGAACGAGAAGTCCCTAGCAGCAGACCTGCTCCAGTTACCCACAGGGGCTCCCTCTGCCTCTGCATATGTTTGCTAATAACCTAGAAGAATGGTAGCCTCTGTGTGAAAGTTGGATGGAGTTCTGTAGTGCTTCATTACTGCTAGCTGGATGCCATGTGGAAATGGTCCCGTGGAGGTATGAAAAACACAGTTTTAGGACATTTCCAACAGGGCTGGTATGGATCTGCAGTATCGCCCTGTAGTATCTAGGAAGATTTGAACACCACAGAATTACCTTCATTTAAAACTATGTTTATACTGATAGATATGCCTCTTTTATAAACAAATATAGTGTTTACAATCCTTATAAATTAAATTTAGACACTATGATCATTTTTAAGATTTTAAAATTATAACACCAACTGATTCTGAAGTGCTCCCTTCCCAAACTGGCGGTGGGACAGGGTTCATGCATGGCAAGCAAGCACCTTCCCCCAGGTACATCACAGGGTCCCAAGATTCACTTCCCACTTTTTTATTAAAATTTGCATTTGTCACGCAGTCAGTTAGCAGCAATAGAATCTGATGCAGACGTGCAAAGCAGTAGGCAGAGGCAGTGTTATAGAAGGCTTGGAGTTTTCTCTGAGCATAAGGGAAATACTGAAGCACTTAAGGAAAGAGAATGCTGTCATTTCTTGGTATCTGGTTTGAAGGAACACTGACATTTGAAGGAACATTTGACAGTTCAGTTGAAAGACAAAGGGCAGAATAATTGGTTTACTGTAATAACTGGTATAATTTTGCCATCCTCTTTTTATATATGTGAAACACAGGTCCAATTCAGGGCTTCTTTAAAGAATCGGATACAACTCAGGTTGTAAGATGCATGAAGACTCTTAAAAAGCCTTGTTCGCCGGGCGTGGTGGTGCACGCCTCTAATCCTAGCACATGGGAGGGAGAGGCAGGCGAATTTCTGAGTTCTAGGCCAGCCTGGTCTACAGAGTGAGTTCCAGGACAGCCAGGGCTACACAGAAAAACCCTGTCTCGAAACATTTAAAAAGAAAAATTTTTTTAAAAGCCTTGTTCAAGATTGGCAGTAATTCCTCTACCTCAGGCAATTAGGACCAAAAGTCTCTTCTTCTCTAGGCTATGTGTGACTTCATATAGGTCAGACACACACATGACACATATATATGTCTATATTCATAATACAAGCTACATCTTACATAGGAAAAACTGACATTTTAAATTTACATCTCATTAAGAAATAAAGTTTCTTTAAAACCTCAAGGTAAATGAATAAAGTGAAGGTATATTACACAGAATTCGATGTTAAGGTAAATGAACAAAGTGAAGGTGTATTACACAGAATTAGATGTTAAGGTAAATGAATAAAGTGAAGGTGTATTACACAGAATTAGATGTTAAGGTAAACGAATAAAGTGAAGGTATATTACACAGAATTCAATGTTAAGGTAAATGAACAAAGTGAAGGTATATTACACAGAATTAGATGTTAAGGTAAATGAACAAAGTGGAGGTATATTACACAGAATTAGATGTTAAGGTAAATGAACAAAGTGGAGGTATATTACACAGAATTAGATGTTAAGGTAAATGAACAAAGTGAAGGTATATTACACAGAATTCGATGTTAAGAAAGAGAACCTGACTCTCACATTTTACTTAGCTCTAAGTCTATTTCTTCTCATTTATGAAGATTAAAAAATATCAGTCACTGTTTCCATCTAAAGAGAGCTAAAAGGAGAAAAAGCATAAAAATGTCAATTCTTGCTGTTCCTTTGTAGCCAACTTTGTAACCATTTCCAGTTGTACAAATAGACTCCCTGCCTCTGCCAAGTTTCCCACGCTGTACATTTTGGTGAAGAATTGTGCCCATTTAGTGGACTTTATGAAGACAAATGAAAATACTAAATTATTGGTTCTACACTTTTACAGAATGACACTGTATCTATGAGAGTGTATGTTTGCAACCCACATGCTGTACAGTTTATCCATTAAAAGCATACCATTTAAAAGTGATATGTTTCTTTAACAGGGAAAAAAAGATGTGACCCAGATATTCAACAACATCCTGAGAAGACAGATTGGTACACGGTGTCCTACTGTCGAGTACATCAGTTCTCATCCTCACATCCTGTTTATGCTTCTCAAAGGGTAGGTACCAGGTTTTCCTAGAAGCAGGTTTAACAAAGCCGTTAAAAAGTATGCACTCTGCCTCCTTGGCCTCATCCGGAACTGCCAGGTCAGTGTTTGCTATAGGTAAGAGTGGTCCTCCAGATCTATCTCTAAATAAGGAAGTCTTCCCTTTGTACTCTGGTCTCCATTGATTCCGTTTCCTACCTCTCTTTCCTCCACCTTTTTGCTGTCCATGTCTCTTGCTATCATATTTCGTTTGCTTCCTCACAGTCCCTGTTCCTAACTGCCCAGGTACTATGTTCCTACTTGCGTGATGTTGTGTTCCTTCATTGCACACGTGCGCATGCAAGCATGTATGAATATATTCTAGTTCTCTATCTTAAACAGTAGAGGTACACATTCTTGTAGTGCTGACATCTGCCAAGGTAGAGATAAAGTATCTATGTAGGAATACAGTAGATGTTACTCTTTTATACCAGAGCTATAAAGGAAGGAAAAAGTAGAATGCCTGATTATTGCTGTTTATGTCTACTCACGTCCCGCTTGAGCATAGTGAGGCTACCTAAAGATGGGTAGTCTAGGTGCCTTGGGGCATGCAAATAGCAAACGATGGTCCTCCTCCCCTGCGCTGCCTTGCTGTTCCACAACCCAAGCCAGCACAGCTCATCTTACTGTGTAGTTTTCCAGTGCTGTAGAGCCACATGAAGTCTATTTCACTGTGTCACCTTCCTCCTTTGTCAACTTATAAATATTTAATTGTGTTAAAGTGATCACATAATTTGAAAATCAGCTATATCAGTGAGCTGGAGCTCTTTGCTTCTTCCTCATTCTTCAGTCTCATTGTCCAGTGACAGTCATTCTTTTCTAGTTGTTGAGTTTAAAAAAAAAAGTCATACATTTTTAAATATACATAAATCATATATTTACCTTTATATTACAAATAATGCGCTTATCGTAATTTCTCAACTTACCAAATTTAAACTGCTTTCTTTAGTTTTTCCAGTGCCATCAGCATTCCATTCCCTTCTCTTGTCCTCCTAGAGTACTTTATCACAGATTTAATTTTACAACTGATCACACTGAGGTTGTTTGCCTGTGTAGTTACTATGCATTGCTGAGCAAAGAAATATATTGGGATAGCTTTGGGGTTGATGCGAAGTAACATTTTTTTTTTTTAGAGATTCTTCTTTTAGCTCTGGAAAAGAAAATGTACTTGGATTTTCTACTAGTTAGGAAACATTAAACTCTTATAGTAAATGAACCCAAAATACAGTGACTCGACCCAGGACAAGTGTCACATGATATCGCAGGGCAGATAATCCAGGTCGGATCCAGGTCAGTTCCATCTCCACGTATGCTTCCTATGATCAAACTGCTCATGGACTTCCCAGCCCACAAACAGGTAACAAACATAGGAACACATTTGTGTGCACAGAGAAGGACAAGAATCCCAGCGTGGCTGGAGGTTGGGAGGAGTCAGGAAAGGATGAGGTGGAGCTGGAAAGGCAGAGGGAAGATTAGTAAGAGCCTTCTGTGCCCCACCACGGAGCAGGAAGGCCATTCTGCGGCCTCCTTGGGAACTCTACCTGGTGGCTTCTGGTAGCAGCATGGAAAGTGGCTTGGATGGTAGTGGAGATTGAGACCAAAATTAGAACCATACTTTAGTGCTATGGTATTAAACAAGGGAGACATTTTTAAAATGATTTCACATTTTACTGATTCAAAGGTAATAAGCTATTTATCTTAGAAATGTTTAATATAAAAAAGGAGTGCGTTCTATAAACTCTCCCAATAAAACTATTAATAACAAGTTAGAGGCTGCACCTCTGGATTTTCTTCTCTTATAATGGTTATTCACTCTGGGTTCATTCACTCTGGGTTCATTCACTCTGGGTTCATTCCTTCACATTCTGTCTTGTAGATACCACACTAGTGCTTGCTGTCAATGTCATTATTCACAGTAATTCAGACAGGAAGGGTTATTACTCAAGGTTAGAAAACTTGAAAGAGCACATTTTAAATCCAGATTTGATTAAGTCCTATATGTTCTTTAAACATTAGTATGTCCCAAGGAAGATTTAAGGGCCATCAATTCAAAGAACACAGCTCTCACCTCAAATGAAAAACAAATATTCTGGAACCAAATTTGAGTGACTATGATGAGAAGGCCACCAGAGACGACCACTCAAGACATATTCTATAGTCAATTAAAAGTCTTTATTCCAGCCAGTTGAGACTATGCTCAGGTATTTGGTATCCAAGTGTAGCCATGAGCATTTTAGAGAAAGGGGCTTTTAAAGGCAAAAAGCACATCCTCGTATCTCACTTTGAAGCTGCAGTGGGGGGTTTTGCTAAAGCAGTCAGTTTAACTGAAGCTAAGCAGTTAGCTGAAGAAGTTTGCATAAGCAGGTATTTAACACAAGTCAAGATAAGTTAGGCAGGACATCCTGACTTTCCTTGGTTTCCCAGAATAGAGTTGAGTAATTTTCCACAAAGCTTCCAGTCAAGGAGATCAAATTTTAGTTAAACCTAAAATGGCCTCAGCAAGAATACAAGATGGAGGAAATCTTCACTGACTTGCCCTGTCACATTACAATGACTTTAGAAGCATGAAGCTAGGTTACTCTCATTCCATGTTCCTACATGAAAGCAATTCAGGAAGTTTTATATTAGCAGAGCAAAGAAAATCATAAAAATACATTGATGTGTATGAGAACAATTACAACAAATGAGAGATCTCTTCTGTAGGCCTCAAATGCTTTCTATGACATTCTTAGCTTTGGGTTGATGGAAACTAGTGGTCTACCAAATTAATAGATTCCAAAAGATTTAGTCTCTTAGTCACAGGGTGTTCTAACACAGACATGGCCAAAGAAAATGGCTATTTAGGGAGCTAAATCTGGCCCCAAAATAAAGCTTTGACCTGAAGTGTAGAAACCTCTCTACATACATCACTGCTGTTCTTATCAATCAGTCAGATTCTGCAGAACAACTTCTTTCCAGGAATTCTCATTCACTAGGGCAATTCAGATGTTAAGGAAGATGGAATTCATTATTGGTGCTTCCAAGGACAGAGTAGATAATAAGAACCATTGGCTGGAGTGACTCTTGCTTCATCCAGTGTGAAAAGGAGCCCTCTGTTCAAGCTCAGCCTTTGCACTAAATCATCTGTTCTGAAGGTCCCGAAACCTTAGGCAATAACCTGATTGGTCTATTTATACATCAAACAGTGGCATTATGTAGGGGCTCAATAGTGACATGCTATTGAACACAAGTCCAGCCATATGCCACACAGAGAGAAACTGATACTTGTATAACAAGAAGAATCATCTGGACGCTAGGCATAAGGAAGTTGGAGTCCACATTTTATGAAAAAGACTTTTTAAAGAACTATTTCATTCTACATTAGTCTCCTTGCTGAGACAAATGGTCCTCCAAGATCACTAAACTTCTCTCAATGGTTCATAAAGAACTCATGGCCACTAGATGTCTATCTAATGTTAAAACTACACACATCTCCCCAAATCTTATTTTTCAAGTTCATTGAAAAGAATTGCAGCCATCTACAAAAGTAACAAATGCAGGAGCTCAGGTAGTCATCCCCCAGCTATCCTGTTTAACTTGGTGGATGCCACCTCTCCTCACCCAATTTAAAGCGAACCTCTGAGTACCTCAGTAAACATTTCAAAACAATGATTATTTCATAAAACTTAAGTATACTTAAAAGTAAAAATTCTGTAACAATCAACACCCAGCTGACACTCAGTTTTGCTTATATTGTTTGCTTCTCCCCTCCAGTTCACAGATTGAAAGATGTATGCTAACAAGGACTTCTTACTGTATTTAGTTGTTACTTTCCTTAGCCAAAAAATTTTAAGTCCATCTCATTCAGCACTTTATCCACCTACATATTTCTTTCTATGTTGTGAGTCTGATGAAGAGTGAGTTCTCCTACAGTGTCCTCTGCTGTGGAGTTGTCACACTGCTTTCTTAGAATCATTTAAATTATTATTTTACCCAGCATGGATAAAAGTGCTTGCTGTGAGAGCCTAATATAAACCCACAGTGGAAGGAGAGAACATGGCACACAGATTGCTGCCCCCTTATTCCCCATTCCCATATTACCTGTTTCTAAGTTAGCATTTCTATTTTAAGGCTTGATTAGATTCAAAGTGAACTTTTATTTTGCAATAATATTTTGTAGATGGTTCCATGTAATCAGTGTTCCATCATATCAGGAGATAGTCCTTTAGTGATGTGAGACTTGAGTTCTAGGCTCAGATGGCAGCATCTAATCAATTATAAGCTTTTCTGACACCTTTATATTGTTGAGTTCGTCATTTTGTTAGGCATCACAGCAAAATAATTTTCAAAATTAGCCATTCAGAGGCTGGAGTAGTTTTTTGAAAAATAACTTTCATCCATTGTAAGTGTTATACTTAAGTAGAATTAATCTCAGAGAAGCAGAATAAATGCCTATCTTTATTATCAGCTTGGAGAATAAATAGGTTATTGTTCTAGAAACTTCCATTGGTGTCCAGTGAATTTCTCCCTCTCCTTCCTCTCTCCTCTATATTTCTATCTGTCTGTCTTCATCTCTTCTTACACACACAAGCGTACCCTTCTGGTATCTTATTAATTAATGTAATATTCCCACATATCTCAGTTACTATACATTCACTTAATTGTGACCTTTCAGGACACAGTTTTCTGACCTCACTAAAATATTTTGAAAGAGCTTCTTTGCTTTTGGATGCAAGAAGATCTACCAGACCCAACTTTATATCTCCTGACTCAGACCTGGATTCTGGGTGTTTTGGTGAGGAATAGTTCTTGGAGACAGTAATCAAGATTCCAGATTCTTACTCACACTGAATTCTTAGTGTTCCTAACCCTTCAAAGTAGACAAAGTTTATTCGTTGTTTTTAAATTATGCAAATGTTTCTAGATTAGAAGCAGGCCTTCTTGACTGTTGAGTAGGTCTTTTGGTAAATAGCATATTCTGAGACATTTTCCAAAGGCTGTCTGTCACATGGCATTGTTTGTTCCCAACAGTAACAACAAGTCATTTTCCTTTATATAATACAGTCTTTGTTCTTGAGATGTTCTTACACAAGATCTTTCTTCTGGCAATTTCTATGTAATGATCACTGCACTCATTACCAGTTGAAACATTTGCTATTTTTATTATTTTTTATGTAAATAAAACTTTTTATTTAGTCTTTAAAATTTTTATACACTTAAATAAAATATCGTGCCTTCCTTTCTTGGTATTAATAACCCCATATTGTAGGAATAAATCATACCTTGGGTCCAGTTAATGCCTTCCACATGTACTCGGTGTAGGGCCATCTACAGAGGTATAGGCAAACTACCAATGATCGCATGCCCTAATGAGAGTGGCTCTCCTTCCTTCAGTAACCATCAACTTCTAATAGTTCCTATGCCAAGGGTGGGGCCTCCAAGTAGAATTTTTACTGCCTTGATTATATGCAGTTCTTATTCAGATAACCACTAGTTCCTTGAATTGATTGATGTGTGCTGCAGCTATGTCATTTCTGAAAATCCACTCTTCACAGTTCTCCTCCTCTGTCACCCCTTATTGTCTCTTTGGTCCCTCTTTCACTGTTTCCTGAACCTTGGATGGAAGTTAAAGAGTTAATATAGATTATTCAGCCATAACTGAACACTTAAGAATAATTGTACTTGACATGTTTACCAGATGTGAATGAAGCTCTGTATTCACTGCTATTATGCACTGCAAAAAGGAACTTTTTAAACCAAACTTGAGGACAGTACAGGTGTGTGCATATAAACATTTAGAAGGCAGTTTAACAATATGATCATTTAATAACAATGGTAAGTGTTCCCTATAGAGCCTATGATCTCCCTCTTATAGGCTTTTGACCAGTTTTACAGTACCAGTCATTGAAATCCCTTCTATGGAACAGGCCTCATAGCTAATTTTTTTAAAAATTGTTTGGTTACCCCATAACCATCATACCACTGTTCCACCAATGGGCATATCTTTCCAGCCAGGTTGGTTTATAACAGACAGGATCTTGAGGGTGAGACTATTGTCTTTTCTCCTATAGCAGCCTTCAGAGTCCCTTTCTTCACTGTCTAAGACAGCCATCAGGGAGAGAGTTTCCTGGTCAGTCAAGGTTAGGTTCTCTATGGATGTCTGTTCTTATATTTTTCCCTCCAATAAGTTTAAAAGGATCTTCTGATATGCTACTGTTTTTTGAATGAACATAAATATACAATAATGTGCCTTCTCAGACTCAAAAGTTAGTTAAGGTTCATATTGTGTTGTCTAAACTATAAAACAGGGAAAATTGGATTCAGGTTTTTTTTGGTTTTGTTTTGTTTTTTTGTTTGTTTGTTTGTTTTTTGGGTTTTCCGAGACAGGGTTTCTCTGTATAGCCCTGGCTGTCCTGGAACTCACTCTGTAGACCAGGCTGGCCTTGAACTCAGAAATCCACCTGCCTTTGCCTCCTGAGTGCTGGGATTAAAGGCGTGCACCACCACGCCCAGCTTGGATTCAGTTTTATAGAATAGTAATTAATTTTAACTGGTGATTTACCCTAGGCTAGCCATTGTGGGAAATAGCATGATCAATCACAGGCTCTGCTCCCAGGAAGCTTATCTGGGAGGAGAACACAGTAGGTAGGGTAAAGACTCATGTTAAAACTTAAGACAGGCTTAGCATATGGGACACTGCTTTATATAGTAGCAGTGACTTACCGAGTCAGGGTTGTCAGGTTGAGAAGCTATGTGTGAGTCATAGATCCCACTGAGGGTGCTGAGGAAAATGAGGACATTCCCAGTCATCCAATTGTATTCCCAACTTTTAAGCAGTTGCTGTGTCAGAGAATGACATTGCCCACTGTTGGAGACAAACTGCTGGGATGAATTGATGTGTTCTCCCTAGTGGAGTACTTTGTAAATGTTCTCGTGAGTCTCAAAAATAAACCATGAGTGCATCACAGATGGTTCCAATAAACTTCATGAAGTGAAAGGAAAAATAGAACTAATTATACCCAAAACTTGGAATGGAAACTTTTTATAGATGGTCTCAGCTTGGAAACTAAATTCAGGAATGAGACATGTTGGCTGGAGATCATTCAGCCTTTGTGTAAGTCGGACTTTGACTCTCATTAGAGTTCTCTAGTGTTGGTGGATTCTGTTTGACTTTGAGATTCATTGGATTCATTGTGTGCCTACACTGAAAAAGCATGTGGAAGGTGGGAAAAGAATAAGTAGGACACAGTTACCACCGGGGACTGGGAACTATAGAGAGACCACGTGAACGGGTGAGGGAGGGACACAGCCGCAGAAACAAAGGTGTTTGAAATGAAGTGATAGAACTGACTCATAGTGACTTCCAGTTAGTTGATGTGAGGTTAAGGACACTGTGGGAGTGCAAAGGAGAGAGAGTACAAAGGACTGGAGAGGGGCATTGAACTAGTGCTGAAAGGTGCATTAGAGGTGCCACGTGTATGAGGAACATTCGTCCAAGAGAGCTTCATCCTCTAGGGATACAGGGCTGAGATGAGGCACAAAACTGGTGGCCTGAAGGCCCACAGGTATCTTAAGTAGTGAATGTAGATTTTATTTTATTTTTTTATTAATTAATGACTTTTTATTGACTATCTTATTTGTTTACATTTCTTTTTTATTAGATATTTTCTTTATTTACATTTCAAATATTATCCCTCTTCCTGGTTTCCCCTCCAAAAACCCCCTATCGTATCCCCCCTCCCCCTGCTCACCAACCCACCCACTCCAGCTTCCTGGTCCTGGCATTCCCCTACACTGGGGCATCGAGCCTTCACAGGACCAAGGGCCTCTCCTATTGATGTCCAACAAGGCCATCTCTGCTGCATATGCAGCTGGAGCCATAGGTCCCTCCTTGTGTACTCTTTGGAGGTTTAGTCCCTGGGAGCTCTGAGGTTACTGGTTGGTTCATATTGTTGTTCCTCCTATGGGGCTACAAACCCCTTCAGCTCCTTGGGTCCTTTCTCTAGCTCCTTCATTGGGGACCCTGTGCTCAGTCCAATGCTTGGCTGTGAGCATCCACTTATGTATTTGTTAGGCACTGACAGAGCCTCTCAGCTCCTGTCAGCAAGCACTTACTGGCATACACAATAGTGTTTGGGTTTGGTAACTATATATAGGATGGATCCCCAAGTGAGGCAGTCTCTGGATGGCCTTTCCTTCAGTCTCTGCTCCACACTTTGTCTCTGTAACTCCTCCCATGGGTATTTTGTTCCCCCTCTAAGAAGGACCGAAGTAGCCGGGCTTGGTGGCGCACGCCTTTAATCCCAGTACTCGGGAGGCAGAGACAGGAGGATTTCTGAGTTCGAGGCCAGCCTGGTCTACAAAATGAGTTCCAGGACAGCCAGGGCTATACAGAGAAACCCTGTCTCAGAAAAAAAAAAAAGAAGGACCGAAGTATCCACACTTTGGTTTTCCTTCTTCTCGAGCTTCATTTGGTCTGTGAATTGTATCTTGGGTATTCGAGGCTTCTGGGCTAATATCCACTTATCAGTGAGTGAATACCATGTGTTTTCTTTTATGATTGGGTTACCTCACTCAGGATGATATATCCTCCAGATCCATCCATTTGCCTAAGAATTTCATGAATTCATTGTTTTTAAATAGCTGAGTAGTACTCCATTGTGTAAATGTACCACATTTTCTGTATCCATTCCTCTGTTGAGGGACATCTGGGTTCTTTCCAGCTTCTGGCTATTATAGATAAGACTGCTATGAACATAGTAGAGCATGTACCTTTATTATATATTGGAGCATCTTCTGGGTATATGCCCAGTAGTGGTATAACTGGGTCCTCCCGTAGTACTACGTCCAATTTTCTGAGTGTAGATTTTAATTAGTCCTAGATACTGTGTTTATTTAGTCCTGTTATTTATCTAGGCCAGCAGGTCACAACCCCTTTGGGGGGTCACAACCCCTTTGGGGGTCACATATCAGATATCCTACATATCAGATATTTACATTATGATTCATAACAGTAACAAAATTATATTTATGAAGTAGTAATGAAATAATTTTATGGTTGGAGGTCACCACAACACCAAGAACTGCATTAAACAGTCACACCATTACAAGGTTGAGAACCACTGTATTAGGCTAATAGCCTTTATTTTATAGCCTCTGTGTTGTTTCATTTTGTTTGGTTTTTAAAACAGGGTTTCTCTGTATAGCCCTAGCTGTTGTCCTGGAACTTGATCAGTAGACCAGGTGAACCTCTAATTCAGAGAGTTGCCTGTTTCTGTCTCTCAAGTGCTGAGATTAAATTATACACTACCACTGCCAGGCTATTTTATAGTCTCTTTAATATCTTATTTATAATAACATAATTATAATTGGTGTTTCTTCCTTGACATTTAAGAAAATAGGCCCCTATTTACATCTTTAATAACAGCCCATATTAAATCTAACATTGTGAATTCCAGTAGGCTAATTTCCAAATTCCTTTCTTTGGGAGGGGGGTGGAAGGGTTGGTTTTTTGGTGTTTTTTTGGGGGGGGAGCATTGGTTTTTTTGAGACAGGGTTTTTCTGTGTAGCCCTGGCTGTCCTGGAGCTCACTCTGTAGACCAGGCTGGCCTTGAACTCAGAAATTCTCCTGCCTCTGCCTCCCAAGTTCGGGGATTAAAGGCGTGCACCACCACCGCCCGGCTTCCAAATTCCTTTCTTTTTTTTTTTTTTTTTTTTGGTTTTTTTTGAGACAGGGTTTCTCTGTATAGCCCTGGCTGTCCTGGAACTCACTTTGTAGACCAGGCTGGCCTCGAACTCAGAAATCCGCCTGCCTCTGCCTCCCAAGTGCTGGGATTAAAGGCGTGCACCACCACGCCCGGCCTCCAAATTCCTTTCTTAAGAGAGATTGCTAACATTGCATCCTTTTACTTTAAAGAGCATTATGGCTATCTGAATATATTGGCATTCTGTGCTATTGTGAGCTAACAAGAGAATGCTAAAATAATACTGAATAGTATTTATCATTTAGCATAAATGAAAATAAATCAATATCACTTTGAACTTTCTTTGCTATTTCCCCTGCTGCTTTTTGTAAACTTAAATATTGTGAAGTAACCTACTTTCTAAAGTGTAGGAAAGAGAATTTTATTTTGTATCTGAATTCTCATCAAATGATATGGTCATATGAAATAAATACATTGTTCTTTATTACTTAACAAAATGTTATCATTAGTAGTTGGTAAGTTTTCATAAACTGTTTTAAGCTGTAGATTTTATGTGTAATGATCATTATGTATCGATGTGCATCTGTGAGTGGGAATGTACATGTTAGTGCAGGTGCCGATGGAGGTCAGAGGTATTGGTTTTCTCTTGGAACTGGAGTTGCCCAGTGCTCTTGAGCCATCTGACAGGAAGGCTGGGAGCCAAACGCAGATCCTCTGCGACATTAGTATGTGCCCTTAACCACTGAGCCATCTCCCCAGCCCCTCTCTTGAAGTTTTATTTAAGAACTATTTAATTTTAGTTTTCAGACATTTCATTTTTTTTCATTTATTGTAAATATAGTCTTTTGCCTCAAAATTAATTTATGTTAGTTACATTTTAATTTTTTAAATAAATTTTATTATAAAAACACTTTAATTTTATTAAAAACAGCAACACCAAAATAAACCAGCCCCCAAATCTATACAATTTAATGAACTTTTATATATATATAAAACTTCAAAGTGGAAGTTGTGAAGCAGCACAATACTTTTGTACTTTCTATATCAAATATTTTTTATGCACTTAATCTACCACCAAAACCAAAACACCATGGCAAAACTAGAACTAGAAGAACAATAAGCTATCTATCCCCTTTCATAGTTTGCAGTAAATTTGGAAACTAACCCTGTTCCTTTGTGGATGTCACACTGTCCTGTCCTCAGAGAACATTGGACTTGAATGCCTTCCAAGAACTGAGACACTTAGCGTTACTTTTTTCAGCAGGCCTAGTACTAAACCCCAAATCTAGTACTATATTTAATCAAAATGAAAACTAACCAAGATATTTAAAGCCATAGTAGCATCTTCTTGTTTCACCTCTGCTTCTCTATGTTCTACAGATACAGCTGCCTTGCTTTCTCTCTGCACTCAGCACAGTTTTGCATTGAATCATTCAGTATAGGGATTGTCTTATTTGGCTGTTACCCATTTTCTTGGAATGCTACCACACAATGAAATATAACTCAATCCTGTGTTCATTCAAATGTTTAATTTCACATTCAAAAGACTTGTTATTAGGAAGTGGAGCAGATCTGGCTGGAGTGCCAGTCTTCCTCTGTTTCTGTAGTAAATGCTGTGTTTCTGTAGTGTACTTTTCTATGAGCCATAATTCTACTTCATAATGGCAATGAGCCAGTTAGCAGGCAGTTCTCTACTGTTCATCCATTGCTTTCAGGACATATTATATATAATTCTCTCCTGTCTTTTTCCTTAATTCAAGATGGGCACTCTCTGCTGACAAGGTCATCACTGCTTAGGGATTAGCCGTCTCCAAATTAATGTTGATGCTCAGGGGCATTTCTTAATCTCTTCACTAACTTGTTTCTCTATCAATTTATGCATGAGTCCACCAGTTAAGCTAAAAGCACAGGAGTCGTCCTTGGATCTTCAGCTTAGATTTATCCCTCACTAACCCCCCTCCAATATCTCCAGATCTTGCTGGCTCTTCCTTTAGAGCATCAGCATCTGCCTAAGGTTTTCTATAGTGCCTCTGCCACCACACTAGGCCACCATTACTGTTGCTAGACATCTGTTCTTACCTTCACCCAGCTTCTACTCTAGCTGCCCAGTCCATTTCTTATTTCCTAGTAACCAGGGTCACTATGTTGTTGTTTTTGTTGGTACAGGGAATTGAACTCAGGGCCTCCAGCATGCTAAACAATTACTCTATCACTGGGACACCCCCACCCACCCTCAAAACCACATAAATCAGGATGTGTTAATTTCTTGCTTTAAACCAAACTGCTTGCCATGGCTTTCAATATATATACATGGCTGGTCCTGCCCTCCCCTCACTCCTCATTGCTTCCTCCACCCTGCTGGCTACATTTCCTCTCCTCTCACTCGCCAGCTTGCTCTTGCTTTGATGCTTCTGCCCTTTCCTTCCATTTAAATTAAAATATTCACTAATACTCTCTCACATGCACACAAGTAAATACCCACACTAAATTGCTCAGTTTTCTGCCTTCGGTTTTCACAGTACTTCCTAGAAATGACCTTTAACACTGTCTCTATTCTGCCTCTTCCAACACACACTCCCTCACTAAAATGCTAAGGATGCAGTGACAGTGACCTTCCTCTGTTTGCTCTAGTGTCCCCAACATCTGGAATGGTGCCTAGCACATAGCTGTCAGTGGGTTGAATGAATGGTGTTTGAATGAACTGTGACAAACGGTGTCTGTGTTTCTGTTATCAGAACTGAACTGGTTCTTTTAATGCCATTGAAAGATTTTGTTAATGGGATAACTGTTCTGTTTTCTCTCTTGTTTGTGCTTTAGCTATGAAGCCCCACAGATTGCCTTACGCTGTGGGATTATGCTAAGAGAGTGTATTCGACATGAGCCACTTGCCAAAATCATCCTATTTTCTAATCAGTTCAGAGATTTCTTCAAGTATGTGGAGCTGTCCACCTTTGATATCGCTTCAGATGCCTTCGCTACTTTTAAGGTAAACTTTTCCCTAAATCAGAAAGCTCATAATAGTTCAAGTGGATTGACCTCTAAAGAGGCACTTCTACTCCTTAGGCCTGAAGTAGTCACCCATGGATGAGGTGAGGCCAGTGTTTTACACTACAGAAAAATATTCAATGTACTAAGCACAAGCTCAGCTCAGTGGAATGACTTCTGACATGCATGGTGAAGAGATGGAAGGAGCACGTTACCGTGTGCTAGAACTACTGAACATTAACAGCAGAGTTAGGTGATACGCCCCTCTTTGGGCACATGTGCAGTGTAGCTCTAGAAGGGTGTGTAAAAACCAGCCACAGAGGCTAACTCCAGGGAAGACTTGGGTGAGGAGAGACGATGGATGGGGATACTGGGGAGTATGAAGATATCATAGCACTATATCATTGTAGCTTTCACACTTCCCTGGGGTAAAAAACAATATCAATAAGCACGTTAATATTTTGATATGATTGGTCATCTATGTGTATTTATCTTTTGTATTTTAACAGTATAGTCATCTTTTTTCATTATCTGTTGTCTCCTTTGTCATTATATGGGAAATATATTTCATCTAACTTAATTTTTTATTAAACAATGTCTTGATCATGATACAATGCACATTTCCTTCTTAATCATTCTTTGTGCATTATTTAATGTGGCTAAGTCCTAGAGCACCCTTCTCCAGAAGCCTTTTATCTTGCAGTATTAAAACTCTGCTCGGTTAACCTCCCCTTTTCTCCTCCCTTCAGTCCCCAACTATACTCCATCTCTCTGTTTCTGTGTGTTTTACCAGCAGAAAGATGTTCAGAGAGCATATCCGAAAACAGGCTAGCTAATTTTCAAGTGAAGCTACGACAACTTACATACTCAATGCATCATTCATCTTCAAGTATTTCACTTTAGAAAGCCATACACTTACAGAATTAAATAATGGCAAGATCATTACCACAAGTGGAAATTGGACTGTAATTCTTATTTGTTGTGTCTTTATGTTGTGTGGAGATCATGCTAATGGTAGCCTCATACAAGGAATTAGGCAGTGTTTCCTCTGTTTCTATTTTGTGGAACAATTTGTGAAGAGCATTGGCATTAATTCTTTAAAAGTCTGGTAAAATTCTGTGCTAAAACCATCTGACTCTGGGCTTTTTTTTTTTTTTTTTTTTTTTTTTTTTTTTGGTTGAGAGACTTTTAGTGACTGCTTCTATTTCACTAGGGGTTATAGGTTTGTTTAAATTGCTTATCTGATCTTGATTTAACTTTGGTGGCTGGTATATACAAAGAAATTTATTCATTTTATTTATGTCTCCTAATTTGTTGGATTACAGATTTTTAATGTTCTTATAATGTCTGGGTTTCCTCAATGTCTGTTATTATGCACCCACACACACACTCCATTTTACATCTCTAGTTTTGATAATTTCTATCTGTCCACAATTTAGTTAGTTTACCTAAGGGTTTGTCAATCTTACTGATTTTTTTTTCAAAGATCCAACTCTCAGTTTCATTTATTCTTTGTATTATTTTTTGTTTCTGTTTTACTGATTTTATCCCTGAGTTTAATTCTTCCCATATACTTCGTAGAATATTGTGTTGTTGTTCTACAGCTTTCTGGTATGAAGTTAATATGAATACGAGCTCTCTCCATTTTCCTTTTTAATGTATGCATCGGTGCTGTGAACTTGTCTTTTGGAACCACTTTATTGTGTCCAATAGGTTTGGGTATGTTGTATTTTTGTTTTGTTTTAATTCTAGAAAGCTTTTCATTTCTTTCCTTATTCCTCTCTTAACCCATTTTCCATTCAATAGTGAGTTGTTAAGTTTCCATGAGTTTGTAAGTTTTCTGTTGTTGATATCCACTTTTAATCCATAGTAGTCTGATAGGACGCAGGGTGTTATT
This sequence comes from Mus caroli, assembly GCF_978045245.1. Taxonomy (NCBI): domain Eukaryota; kingdom Metazoa; phylum Chordata; class Mammalia; order Rodentia; family Muridae; genus Mus; species Mus caroli. The sequence continues at coordinate 55,611,908 of NW_028227267.1, forward strand.
TCATTTTTCTTCAGTCTGTTGAGACTTGCTTTGTGACCAGGTATATGCTCAGTTTTGGAGAAAGTTCCATTAGGTCCCACGGGTATATTTTTCTGTATTTGTTTGAAATGTTCTATAAATTACCTGTAGGTCCATTTGGTTTATGACATAAGTTAGCTCAAGCTTATCTGTTTAGCTTTTATCTGGATGCCCCTGTCTATTGTTGAGTATTGAGATCATCAGCTATCACTATGTATGGTTCAATATGTGATGTAACCTGTGTTTCTTTTATAAACTTAGGTGCCTTTGTGTTTAGTGCATAGATGTTGTTAAAATTTACTGTATTCTGTTGGTGGAATTTTATTTTGATTAATATGTAATATACTTCCCTATCTCTTCTGACTAGTTTTGTCCTAGTTAGTTCTAACTAGTTAGTCTTTTTTGTTAGCTTGGATTATCTTTTTCCATCATTTTACCCTGAAGTGCTGTCTGTTCTTAATGTTAAGGTGCATTTCTTGGATATAGCAGAGAGGTGGATCCTGCTTTTCCATCCATTATATTAGTTTGTGCCTTTTAGTTATAGTACTGAGACAGTTGATATTGAGAGTTACCAATGAGCAGAGTTTGTAAATTACTGTTATTTTGTTGTTATGGTATGGGTGTTTTATTTACTGGCATGAGATTATTTATTCCTTGGGTTTTCTTGGGTGTTGTTAGTCTCTTCAGATTGAAGTTGTCCTTCAATCTTCTGTAGGGCTGGATTTGTAGATGGATTTTGCTTAAATTTGGTTTTTATCGTGGAATGTCTTTCTCCATCTATTGTGATAGAAAGTTTTGCTGGGTATGATAGTCTGACTTGGCATCTGTGGTCTCTTAGAGTTTGTAGAAAGTCTATCCAGGCCTTTCTGGCTTTTAGAGCACCCATTGAAAAGTTATTCTAATAGATATTTTATATGTTGTAGGTTTTTTTTTCCCTACCAGCTTTTAATATTCTGTTTTGTTTGTATGTATGTTTTCATTATTATGTGATGGGTCAGTCTTTTTGGTGTTTTGTATTCTTCTTGTACCTTGATAGACATCTCTTTTTTTACTTTGGGGAAATTTTCTTCTATTTTTTTTGGAGGAAGTAATTTTTATGCCTTTCATATTTTTTTCTCCTTTCTCTATTTCTATTACTCTTATATTTGGTCTTTTCATGGCATCCCAGATTCCCTGGATGTTTCATACCTGGACTTTTTTAGGCTTAACATTTTTTTTGACTAATGTATTCATTTCTTCTATCTTGTCCACAATGCCTGAGATTCTCTCTCCCATCTTTTACATTTTGTTGGTGAGACTTGCCTCTGAAGTTCCTATCCTTTTTAAGTTAAACGATATCTTATAGTTAAGTTAAAAGTTCCTAACTTTTTCACTTCCAGTTTTCCTTTACTTTGGGTTTTCTTTATTCATTCTGTTTCTACTTTCAAGTCTTAAATTGTTTTCTTTCTTTCATTCCACTATTTCTTTATGTTTTCATTGTCTTCTTTAATGAGCTGAGCTAGATGGAGTTCGGTAACAAGAAAGAGTGAGCTTATTCTGCACATATACATGTGATATCCCTCAATTTTAGTACATGATCTCTGTGTATACGAATTTGAGGGTAAGTTGATGTGTATTTCATATATACACTCAAGTACAGATGTATGAGAGAAATAAATAAACAGGCACATGATTCACCTCCTATACCATTATATGTATACAAGGGAATTCCACCCTATTGTAGTATATTTTCCTTTCTTTTTTCGTTTTTTTTTTTTTCCTGGTTTGGTTTGGTTTTGTTTTTGTTAATTTCAGCTTATTTTGTCTGTTTTATTTGAAGGTTCTGTTCTAGCAGAACCCTTCCTTTAATCTGTCAGGTCCTCTTTGGCTGCCCTGGGGAAGTTAGTCCTCACAGTCACCTCTGATTAGCATAGCAGGTAAAAAACCTCCCTTACACACACACACACACACACACACACACATGTACATGCACAGTTCACAGTGTCTGCTGCAGCCCATAAAGATATACCAACTTTTAGTCTCTCAGAGCATGTAAAACTCCACGAGCTGCTCAGGAGGATCCACCAGCCTAGGGAGGGCAATTACACATGAGGATCCCATGTATCTGCTTGGAGATTGCCCCAAATGCTCTGCAGCAACTTACCGTGTCCTGGATGGCTTGACACAAGGACTAGCTAGACAAGACCCCAGCCAGGCTGGGGAATGGAGTGAGCCCCATAGAACGTTTCCCTACTTGAAAACCCCAGTTCCAAGTCCATTCTCTGTTGCCTGCTCCCTTAGGACAAGAAATAACACATCTCCATATAATAGCACAATGTCAGTCAAGCTGAAGACTCGTGGCATTGTGGTTAAATTTGAAAATTATAAAACTACTAAAGCCTCCTTTCATCTTCAAAAAGAAGGGAAAGCTTGCTGAGCTGCAGAGTCCTGCCATCTCAGCAGTTAGGAGATGGAAGCAGGAGGATCAAGAGTTCAAAGCCAGTCTTAATACATAGTGAGTTTGAAGCTAGCCTTGACTATACAAGAAAAGTAAATGTTCCATATTGTTTATATGAATTAACATTAGTACACTGCTGTGGAAAACAGTATATCAGTACTTCAGAAATGTGAAATAAGATTATCATCGTGCTTAACAATATCATTGGTGAATACTGCCAAAGAAAATGAAACAGATGTATTGAAGAATAATTAGTGCATCATTGTTCTCAATAGCCAGGAAAAGGAATTTACTGATAGACTGGAAAATAAATAAATGAGGTAGGGGCGTGTGAGACAGCCCACTGCAAGCCTGACAACCTGAATTTCATCCCCAGAAGAAAACCACATAAGAACCAAATGTGGTAACATGCATTTGTGATTACAGCCCCTCTGAGGTGAGATAAGAGGCAGAGAGAGGAAAACCATGCAGAAACTTGAGAGCCCATTAGCCCAGAATGTGCAGCTCAGTAGCAGAAACAGGAGAGGACACTGCTCAAAACAAAGGCAGAAGACAAAAAGACAACTCCCAGAAGTTGTCCTCTGACATCCATTCACACACTTGTACCCACACACACTGAACACGCATTATACATACAAACACTTAAGAAGAGAAAATGTGATTAGACAGAATCTACTTGCAGGAAGGGCATGGTGGATCAATGCTGCACACTTGAGTGCAGATAAGAAGCAAACAGTGGGAGGGCTGGATTCTAGTACTCCTTCAAGGCTGTCGCTCCTTCCACCTGAGCTTCTTATGTATGCACCCTCTAGTCCCAGCCTCAAGGGACACTGCAACCCAGGATTTCAAGACCAGCCTGAGCAACACCAAGAGACTTCATTTCCAGAAAAAAAGAAAAGATACCCTTCTCTCACAATAGCTCTGACAGCAGCACTGCACTGGCCTTTTAGGGACATTTAACCCAAGGTCTACAGGTGAACCTGAGTACCATGGGAAAAATGATCCAAAAAATATCAAACCATTAGACCATTGCACTATATTTCAGAATATCATCTGTATTCCTTAAATGTACTCACAGCTTAAAAAAAAAAAAGTTAACTCCAAAATTGTGCAAAATGCTTTAAAGACTTTACTTTTTCTTCTTATTAAAATAGAAATAGGAGGCTAGGGAGATGCCTCAGAGGAGAGAGATATTCCAGAGGAACTGAATTTAATTTCAACCCTATTTTCCTATAGCTTGCAGTAGCCTGTATCTCTAGCTTCAGGGGATCCAGTGTCCTCTTCTGGCCTCCACAAGCAACTAACTATACTCTCACATGCCCACATACACATGTACACACATGAACATATACACACACATACATATGTACACAGATGAACATACACACACACACACACACAAATAAAAATACACCTAAAAATTAAAAGTTCCAAATAGAATCAGTTGAAATTTGCCAGTTCCACTGCCTGACTCTTCTTTATGTACTGTGGAAATTTTAATTAACTTTGTATTAAAGTATTAAACTTTATTCTGGCAAGGTTTAAAAAATTATTTTTTAATTGAATTTTTTACAATACCTGAGTTGGGTATTTAGCCTCTAAGTATATAAAAGGGACTAAATAATACTTTCCAAATATTGAAGTTAAATGAGGATATGACTTAGGTGTGAGTTGAAGACAACCAGAAATTCCATTGTGCTTTCTCGTGGTTTTCTGCAAGTTTGTATCTGTACTAAGATAAGCTTGATTCTCTTTAACTCTCAAAGGACACCTTATGTAACTGAATAACTCCCAGTGTGTATCTCAGGGCCCATTCACCTGCAAGTAACAGACTGTGCTCAGATGACATGATAAATGTCACTCCTGTGCTTCTGAGTCCAGCAGCCTCCTTGGGGTTGAAGGAGGCTCAACAGGTACAGCAGGTACTGCACGAGCCTGATCTGAGTTCAGTCCTTAGAGCCCACTCAAGGGGATAAGGAGAGAGCCAGCTCTGCAGAGCTCTCCCATCTCCACATGAGTGCTGTACACACATGCCTCTCCCAGCCATAGACAGACACAACAGGAAGAAAATTTAAAAAGAAAGAATCCAGGTGGTTAGGGGCTGGGGAAATGGTCCAGCATTTTAAGAGCATGAAAACCTGAGTGTACCACACACCTACCTGTTACCCCAGTGCTAGAGGGTAAAGACAAGAGGATCGCCAGGTTCAGAGAGCGAGCCAGTCTCAAAGGACTAAAGTAGAGATAGAGCAGGACCCAACATCACCCTCCGACCCACACTAGGTAGCATGGGGGTAGCAATTAGTTACTGACCTATGATAACCATCATCAAACTATCTGAATATTTATTATAATCATAATGTGGAAATATTCTGTAAAGTTACCTCGTAAGTGTTGTGATTACCACTTAAATTATTTCTACTATTTAAAACACTCTGGTTTGACACTCAATGTTTTGCCATTGTTTTAACCTGAAACAAACTTGAGCTTTACATCTTAAAGTAGGGATGGAGATAACTTTCTAATGTAAATGAAGTGTTCCTTTGAGCTTTCCTGTGTTCCCAGTGAATTGATTTATCAAGCCATAGAGGCAAAGGTTATTCTTTGTGTAATGAATTATAAAGGTCCCTAGTTGTAGTAATTTTCCTTCACTCCTTGTTCTCTTGTAGGATTTGTTAACCAGACATAAAGTATTGGTAGCAGACTTCTTAGAACAAAATTATGACACTGTAAGTAAATCATTTTTAATATGTCTTTCTTTCTCCCTCTTGTTACTTATGGGCTGGCTGGGATCCTTTCATTGTGTTTTAGACAAAAACCGCATGTAGATAGGGAGTGCAGAAGGCTTGTGCACAGGGCTGTAGTTCCAAGACTAAGTACCTACGTAGTTCTAGATGCCCAGGATTGAGGCTTACTGCTCTGTGTTCCAATTGCCTGTCGCCTGGCACTTGGAAGGAAGTATGTTTAGTGTAGATATCTATTGTTTTGGGAGGAGTGTTCAATTGTTTGGTTGCTGTTGCCAACTCTGAGTTCTGGTCACATGTGGTATCTCTGGCAGAAAGCATTTCTGAGTTGGTGGGTGGTACAGAGAAATGGAGTTGGACTAGAAGGAAAGACTGAAAGGGACAATGGAAAGGAATGAGGGGACCTTGCATCTACTGTATTTGTATTTTAGATTCACAATTACTATAATTTGTCTGGTGAATTATATTGATCTATAAAATGTCATGTGTTGGTCTTTTTGTTGCTAAGACAAAATATCTAAGAGGAGTAGCTTGGAAGAAGGAAAGCTTTATTTTGGAATATGGTTCCAGTCCATGATCACTTGGCTCTGTTCCTGAATCTATTGTGGGGCAGAGATCATGTTGGAAAACATATGGCGAAGGAAAGATACTCGGTGGCAGCCAGGAGTCAGAGGGAGAGTCCAGAGACAGAAGACATGCTTCAGAAACATCCCTCTGGAGTTGGGGGAGGTAGCTCAGCAGCTACAACATGAGAACTAGGGTTTGGGTGCCTGGACCCATTTAAAAAGTCAGGTGGGCAGAGCAGTCCCCCAGCAATACCAGTCCTAGGAGACAGAAACAGATGATCCTTGGAACAAGCAGGCCAGCCACTAGCTGAACTGGTGAGCTCTTGGTTCAATAAGACACTGTGTCTCTTCTACTGTAGAGCAATCAAAGAAGGCAACCATCAACATGTAAACATGCATACGTGCACACTGCACACGCATATGGGGGCAAGGGGAGAATCATGACCCTTAGTGACCTATCTCTCCTCTCCTAAAAATCCATTTAACTATGACATCATCAAGCCTATTGATGAAATTGGCACTCTTATGATCTGTCACTTCTCAATAGTACCGCAAGCTGATGACCAGCTTTTCAGTATACAAGCTTTTAGGAAGAGCCTCCATATCTGAGCTGTAACCTTTCCCCTGTGTTCATGAATAGAATAAAATGCAAAGGAAAATAGTGCTGTGGCTTTAATACAATTGGTGTAATTTTACTTCTCAATCCTAAATCCAATGTTTTGGTGGGTGTGCACAGAACCCTGTCACTCAGCACTCTAAGGATGTCCTGTCTTTCTCTGTCCCTGAGCCTTTTGCTCTGGCTCTTTGCTCCTCCAGCTTCCGTGTTCTCTGATTAAAGTGCCCACAAATGGTGGGAAGTTAGTACCAAGCTTCTCTAAGCAATGCTCTATGCTCCCAAAGGGCCCATGACCAATGACTGTCTTGAGGAAGATCCTGGTCGACATGGTCATTGTGTAGCAGTGGTCACCCAAGCCTCACCTGTTGACATTAGAGATTTGACAGTCTTAACTATAATTTAGTCTTTTCTCACAGCCATCAACTATATAAACAAATTTCTTTAAAATAAGTTATCTTGAAGTTTTAATAGGTATTTTATCAGAATGATTTATTGGGAGGATTCAAAGTTATTCCATCTTTCAACACAATTTCTAATTGATAAAACTAATGGGCAGCTGAATCCTTTATCCCTTCACCTCCCTGTCTTGATCCTTTGTGTCTGGGGCAGTCGTGAGATTCCGAGACATCCCTGAGAGCAGTGTGCTGCGGTGGGTCTGCAGGGCCTCCTGACAGTGGGCACACGTCTGCTGCAGAGGACACACTGCCACTCTCACAGGCTTATTTTCTTTTTCTTAGATTTTTGAAGACTATGAGAAACTGCTGCAATCTGAGAACTATGTGACAAAGAGACAATCTTTAAAGGTAATACCAGATTTTTTTTAAAGTCCTTATAAGCTGACATCTTGTTAACAAACAGTATCTATTCTGCACAAGTAAATACAGAAAACTCAAAATGTCCTTTGAGTTAAGAAGTGACTTTACGGGTCTGTTTTATGCTCTGATGGAGCTGTGTAGCAAAATAACAAAAATAGCAAGTGTAGGCTGAAGTTAGAAGTAAAATATTTCGCTAAGGAAGAAGACAAAAACCTAAGCTGGCTAAGCAGAACCACATGGTTCTCTCCTGGGAATGTTCTCAGAGGTGAAGAGAAGCTGGTCAGGTAACTGGGAGAGGAGGGAATGTCAGGAAGGCTCAGTGGAGTCCTAGGAATCACCTCAGTGTGACTTCCTGTAGAAATGACAGAATAAACCAGTCCAGTGCCCCTTGTGCAGCTCTGTGCAGGACACTCAGGAGGAGTAACAGTTCCAAAGCACAACACAAAAACACAAATGTCTGGTCCTTGTGTGGGAAATGATAAACCTAGTATTTTTGAATGGGAATAACAACTGTTAGCTATAATACAGTGTTTATAGCATTCAGATATTACGGGGCTTCCATGTTAAGGGAGGCAGTTCTCTCTCTCCCAGCATTGTAACATGCCTTCTTAAACTACATTCCATTGCCAGGCCCCCATTCCCCAGCCACTTTGGACAACCAGTGTTTAGCCACCACTTTGCTGTTAAACTTAAAATGATCAAATTACATTCATAACAAAGAAAAAGAAGAAATAGTTATGCCCTAAAAGTAGTATGTTAAATATCAACTAAGCTAGACTATGTTAAGCTAGTGGTGTGTTAAATATCAACTAAGCCCAGTAGTGGGACACTTGACTGGAGTGTACAAGGCCCTGAGTTTGATAAGGGGGACTGAAATGCTTATGTGGAAAGAAAAAAAAAAAAACCTGTCTAATTGCGTAAATAAAACCTTGCTAAAAGAAAAAAAAATAATAGAAAGACTGGCAGGAGTTCACTGGAAGAGAATCTGGAAAGAAGAAAGAAGAAGGTGTGGTTAGCTTGGGGAGAAGGCAAAGTTGGGTTAAGTAGTGATGAGAAGCAGGCTCTGAGGGTAAATTACTCATCCAGAAACCATGTACAAGGAAGATGCATAGGCTGGAGAGACGGCTCCGGGCTCACGAGCACTGTTGTTCCTCTAGAGGATCCATGTTCAGGTGCAAGCACCCACATAACAGCTCACAACCACCTGTAACCCCAGGCCCAGGAGAGCTGATGGCCTCTTCTGACCTCCAAAGGCACTAGAAGTATAAGTGGTACAGACATACACATAAAACTAAGATTAAAATATGTTCATTTAAAAGCAGAATGCAGTGACACTTGTGTCTATGATCCCAGCATGCCCCTAAAGAGATACGAGGTCAGGAGGCAGAGGTAGGAAAATCACAGGAAGCTTGTGGGCCAGCTAGGACTTAAAGTGACAGTGTCGCAAGAAGGTACAATATTTTAGTTCCCCTGAAGGTTGTAAGTTCAGTAAATGATAAACAATTTAAAATTTTGACTGGGAAAACAGCTGTTTGTTATAATATGAAGTTAGAAAGCTGAATGCTATGGGACTAATATTCATAGCAGCTTATAACAAGAGAGACCCTATCTCAAACTATAAGGCTAGGGCCAAGACCCAAGGCTGTCTTCTAAACTCTACACAGGTTCCATGGTACACATAATACACACACACACACACACACACACACACACACACACACACACACACAAAAGGTGCCAGTTCTTAATTATCCACAAATGCTGGGTGAAGTGATGTTGGGGAAAGCAGTGGGAGGGAGAATGTTCACTCAGTCAGCAAATATTAACGTACTTCTCTTATAGACATGCAGTGGCAACAAGCCAGCACTGTGACCCTGGGCTCTGAGAGTAGGTGATCTTGAATGACTTCCAGATGCTCTAAGGACTAAGAGAAGATTAGCAGACTGAAGGGCCATGCTCCAGAAGACTCTGGAATGTTCCCACTAGGAAAGAAAGTCTTAGTTAACAGTCATAGTTCTACTAGGCAAGGTTTTGTATGATGGAGAGAGCCATGTCTGAGGGGCCAGATGTATACCAGAGCAGCTGGACTGGCAGCAAGGCCTCTCTAGCAGGTGGCTTTTGAGCAGAGACCTAAGTGTGAAAATGTAAAATGAGTCCAAATAAGGTATGTGTGTGTTAATACCCAGAGGCCATAACCCTATGAAATGTCAGTGGAAGTGCTCAGGAGCCCAACACAGTACAGCTCTGGGCCCTATATACCTGCCCTCCCTAGAAAAAGTTGCTTAGAGATGGCCATTTGTCCAAAACAGGTCAGTGCTGATGATCTGCGTGGTGACAGGGCTGCACCTCTGTCCTTCAGATCTCTGTTGGATTTTTGCAACACTTTTTGACAGCTAGTAATCCTGTGCTAGCCATGCAGTTTGTATAACTTGCAGCTGCTGAGAAGTTCACCTGTGATGTCAGGATGGTGACACTCGTGGGACAGTGCATATGTTCTTAATATTAATTTTACCTTAATTTTAAATTAAGGTAATGAACTTAAGTTTGTTTTGTCCGTATCTATACATTTCTTTCACTGTGGTTTGCATTAGTTATGCTATGTCCCCTATATTGATGCTATCACTGCCCCAACTTCTGATTTAATTGGCCCATCAGTTTTCAGCCAGTCAGTTAGCACTTGTTATTGAGGTTCCCCTTGACCCATTTAGAGAAATTTTGTGCTGTGCCAGAGCTCCTCATATTGAGCCATTGATTGCAGGCAACTGAACTCCAGGTGGAGAAGTGACCTAAACTGTTATTGCCCTATGTCCAGAGATGTGCTGAAGCTCCCTGCTTAACTACTCAGGACTGGAGATTCTGAGACGAGGAGTCCTTGTCTTTAGTTGTATACCCAGTGATGAGCCCATCAAGGTCCACTGGGTAGTTCCAAACCCATGATCACACAGATGGCTCTGGTTAAACTGAGTAGGCCACAAGACAAAAAGGTCTGAATGTAGAAAAGGATTTCTGGGGCTTAACAGGGTGAGAGGGAAATGAGAGCAGGGAATAGAAGTAACAGGAATATATCTCATACACAGAGTTGTCACAGAGAACATTTAATTTGGGCCTACATAATAAGCAGAAGGACAGCCAGAGATGCTTATCAGTATAACAGGAGAGAGGTGGCCATTGGAACAGTTAAAGAGAGATGAGAATGCTTTAAGGGTTAGCATATGAGAAATGGCTTGGGTATTTCCAAAGTCGTTTTCAGTGTAAGTCTGACATACTGAGCCAAAGTAGAGTTCCTATGTGATTGGACCTAATTGAAGGAGAAAAGACAAGGGGTGTGGTCTTTAGAATACATCCATTTTCTGCAGTGACAAGAACTTGAACCAAAGTTTTCCTGACTCTGAGACCTCAGGCTCTGTCAGAAAGCTAGTGTCCTGTCCCTTTGGGCCTATCTTGCCTTTTCTGTGACTAACAGATTGTCTTCTTTCTACCCATATCTCCATTGTCTCTTCTCTATGGCTTTGCCCCCACCTTATCCTTTTTCCCTCTTCATATTTTAATATGGTTCCAACAGAGCTTTACTGTGGTAAGAATTACTGGCTTTTTTATTTGTTTATTTTTGTAGTACTGGGGATAGAACCCAAGGGCCTCAGTCACTGTGCTGGGCATAGTCCTGCCCAGAACTATGAACTATAGGTATTTGTCCAGTGAATCAAACGAAGTTCTTCAGATGAATACTGCTAGTCACTAATCCTCCAATGTGCCTTCCCAGAGTTCAGTCTGGAAAGGATCCACATTCTTTAGGTGAGCCTGGGACTAGAGGGCTGATAAAACTGGTGCCAGAGGACACATCTGTGTACAAGAGGGGAACCTATCCATCCAGCCTTGAGCTGGATAGCATAAGTGGGTAAGAAGTTCTCTGTCCTCATTGTCCCAGTGCCCTTCTGCTCAGAGACTCTCCACTTGGGGCCTGGAGCAGACCTTTGTACCTAGTTCAGAAACACCTGCTACTTTCCCTCTCCTGCTTATTTACAAATGCTTCTGTTCCCCCGAGGCTTGTTTGCTGTTCTGCATTAATCTACTGAGACCTGCTTTTCTTGTTTAAACTCCTTTCTAGTCTGAGTATGTAAAGAAGAGCACTGGGAGCAGAGAGGAACAGACTAAAGTATGTGTCAACATGCAGAACTATGAAAGGTGCTTCAGGGAAAGTTGGCTTTTAAGTGCTGGGTTACAAGGCAGAGACACTGCTGGAATGGTGCTGCATCCATCACCTGATGCAGGGATCCTAGATGGTGAATGATTAGACTGGTTCACATATCAACATCAGGCTTATTCAACATGGCTCCTTCTCTGAAAGAAAAGAGTTACTCTAGGGAACTCTGCTGATGCAAGCTTGGTTTTTACTTGGGTCTGCGTCACCGTAGCTACTGTCCTAATAACTGCTTTTGCTAATTTGGATCCTGTGAGGTTTTGCCAGTGATATCCCATAATTGTAGAAATGAGAAGTTAGACTGTTGCAGTGGCAAACAGCTTCATCAGTATAAACTGGCTGACATTTTAAGCCATTTTCTGATTCCAAAGTACTTGCTACCTGCTGCCTTTTTTAATCATGTTCTAAAGTTTCCTAGACTTTCTTGGTCTTAGAATACTTAGACTCCTGGTGCCAATAAAAAGTAATTAAGAGAGAAATTCCTTTCCCTTGTGTGCTGGAGCTTAGGAAATTATTTCTTATATTCTTCAGAAGCTTGGCATTTAATTACTAGCAAGAAAGATTATAATTGAAAGGAAGCTTGGTGAATTTTTTTTTTTTGGCTCTGATCAGTTTCATTAAAATAGCACAGTTTGGAGGGGGAATCTCTTAGTTACAATAGCTACATGATTAAGTAAAATGTAGACGTGTTCCAGTTAGTTAGAGTAACAGCCCTGCTTTATAATTCTTTGTATTGCACTGTGGGTGGTTCACTGTTGTCCTTGTCACTGTTAATTAAAATAGATTGACAAGTAATGAATGGCCAAAGGACTTGAACTAAACAGACTTTTCAGATCTTGATTAATACAAAGCTTGAATAAGCATGGCTCTCCAAAATAGAAGAATTGAAAAATACTTACTACCTGTAGCACTAAGAATATAGGAGTTGTTCCAAAATAATGCCCTTACTGAATTAAAGAAATCTAAGCTTCTCTCTCTCTCTCTCTCTCTCTCTCTCTCTCTCTCTCTCTCTCTCTCTCTCTGTGTGTGTGTGTGTGTGTGTGTGTGTGTGTGTGTTTGAACATGCTTACTTTAAGGTCATAGTTCAAAAAGGAAAGACAGTAGTAACAGGTCTGGAGCATGTTAAGCTCAAGGTCATGGAGTTTGGGGGTGGTTATGGGATTCTGGGGATCCTAGAGTCTTAAGCTGTGTAAGTGTTCTACTGCTGTAGCTATGTTCCCAGCCCTTTATTTTTCAAGATAGGGTTTTCTTGTGGAGCTTTGGCTCACTTGAACTTGCGTCATGTCTCCAGCGTGAGCATTTTACAGTATGCACCACCACATCTGGCTATAGTTGTAAGCTTGTGTGAACAGAAGATAAAATTGGAATGACTTAATCTGAATTGAACTCATAAATGTAATGTTAACAAATCCTAACTGAGGAATCTGTGTGTTTATAAGTTTTATATAAAAATGTATTGCAATATATTTGCTGTACGTAACACGAGCTTCGCAAAGATATTTGCATCCTAGTATATCATATGCTGTCACCTCTGTTTCCCTTATTTTTCCAGTCTTGACTTTCATCTGCATGGCATATGTGCATACATGTGATTTTATGTCTCAGTATAAATGAGAGGAAACGGGTGATGTTTGCCTTTCTGATCTATTTTGCTTGCTATGGAGATCTCCAGTTGCATCTGTTTTCCAGCAAATAGCATACTTCCTTCTTCCTCAGTGACTAAATGAAACCCTACTGTGCTGTGAGATTTATAGCTCAGTTGGTAGAGTCCTTGATTAGAATGGACAAAGCTCTGCAGGAAGTCACCAGAGCTACATAATCCAGGTGTGATGACACGTGCCTGTGCACCTCACACAGGGAAGTAGTTGATCAGAATTCAAGGTCATCCTAAACTGCATAGTGAGTTCTAGGCCAACCAAGGCTACAGGAAATCCTGTCACACACACACAAAAAAATCCATTGTGTATGTATACCACATTTTCTTCATTCTGTGCAGAATAGAAAAATACAAGCCTACACTCTGTATAAAAACACCAAAGATCCCAGATAGCCAGAGCAACCCTGAGGAAAAAGAACAAAGCCAGAAAAATCTCCATATCAGATTCCAAGTTATTCTCCAGAGCTATCATAATAATAAAAACAAAAGACAGCTAAATGGGATAGAGGACCAGGAAATACCCACTGTTAGGGTATTTCAAAACATGAAATTTCTTCTGTAACTTGTATTCATGTATTATTGTGTGTTTGCTGGGTAGATAGGTAGACATTTTTAGGGCTGAAAAGCCCTTGCTGGCTTTACAGTCAGGAGTGCTTTCTTTGCCTTGAAGGCTTTGAGCTAAAGGTTCAGGAAGGCACCACTCCTGACTCCCTCTGGGGAGATACTTGTAATGAGAACTTTTCCAAGCCTCTTAGAGCGATAAAAGAAATTTGAATATCCAGATAAAGACAATCTAGGGAGACAAATGTCTCCCTGGGTTACCAGGTGAATTTCAGGTGAACTAGGAAGTTTAAGGGATAGTGCTGGGAGTCCAGGTAAACCAGGAAGTGCAGAGGGCAGGGCCCTCATTCTCCCACAGGCAAGTCTACTTTCACCCTGAGACTCAGCCAAGTTACTTCAGTACTTAGCTGTGTTCCTGCGATAGGCTTTAAGCCTTCAGAGTCATGTTTTCGCAGCAAACACCATGTTCAGGCCTGCTGGCTGGTTGCTGTTTGTTTGAGATGGGGTCTCACTGTGCTCTCTGGTCTGCAGCTCATGGGCTCCTATGATCCTCCTCCTTCTACCCGCTGAGGAGCTGGGCCTATGGCAGCTCCACTGTGCCTGCTGTCCACCTGTTCTTTAAGTACCTCACAGTTCTTCACTTCTTACCCAGCCTTAGGTTTCCATTCAGCTTAGGTGAGATATATTTGAAGACTCAAATAATGGCTTTGGATTTGTGTCTTCTTGCAGTTGCTAGGTGAGCTGATCCTGGACCGCCACAATTTCACCATTATGACCAAGTATATCAGCAAGCCAGAGAACCTGAAACTCATGATGAACCTGCTTCGAGACAAAAGTCCCAACATCCAATTCGAAGCCTTCCATGTCTTTAAGGTAAAGAGCTGGTGCCTGGATATGGTTTTCTCTAACTTTGAAATGGCAAGACCTCTGCCTTTCGCTTTCCTTTCCTTGAGAGAAAATTAAACAATCTTTTTGTTTTGCACACTTACTCTCCCACTATTCTATTGCAGAAAACCATAACTTGAGTGCTAGCTACAGCTGGGCAAGTTTGCCTCTGACCTTTACATATATATTTATAAATTTAGAGAAGTCTCACATCTGGGTTCAGCTGACCTCCCTGACTTACAGCACCTTGCAGTAAGATAAAGAGTCATTTTCCAAATTTAAAACCCATTGAAAAATAAATGACACTTGACCCTCCTGGTAAATGCCACATTAGTATTCCCTAGAGGCCAAGAGGATGGGGACGCAGTGAGGCAAAGCTTCATCCAGGTTCTGCCACCACACTTTAGCAGCTCAATTCCTTTTCTCTTCAAAGAAGGCTTCATGAGGCTCAATGGGTAAGAGCACTTGCTGCTCTTCCAGGGCACCCAGGGACACATTCCAGCACCCATATGTGGTGGCTCACTGCAGTCTGTAATTCTAGCTCCAGGGGGTTTGATGCCTCTGCCTCCAAAGGTACCTGCAATCATGTGCACATGCCCATATGCAGGCAGACATGCTTACACATAATTAAAAACAAAAATAAATCTTAAAAAAAAAGAAAGAAAGATTTATCCCCCCATACAGATTACTAATATGACTGGAGACTGAGCTAGAGTGGAAGACTAAATGCAAACTAGAACAGAAATGCTGGCTTCTGCTTTCTCCTCTCTGAACCCAAGGGAACACCCAGCTCCCTGGACTTGTCTGTTACTGCTTGCTAAATGGGGTCTTCTTTCTAACATCTTTCTCCACTGTCTGAGTAACACAATTTTTTTTTATTACTCCCAGAAACTTTATACAATAGGTTTAAATATATGCATATATAGGGTAAAAGTTCATTTGTAATCCCATATTCACAACTACTGTGGATATATCTTTGGGATTATCCCCCAGCTTGATTCACATTATACTAACAATGTATATCCTAGTTTTGACACATTGAGCTGTTTTATTCAGGGCAGTAGTCTTATAGGCATCCTACTTCATCACTGGCCATTTCTCTAGTATGAATGGCCCTGAGCTATGGACAACTAACTCCACTTCTTACTGTTAGCTATGTTAGGCTCACACTGTGCACCTGGCCGGCTTTTGCCGGCCTTTGGTTGTTTTCTCTTAATTGATGTCTAGAGTGTACTTAAGAGCTCAGTGAACTCCAGGAATGTTTGGTCTTAAAATGTATGTTCATGAACAGAATTCCTTGTCTCTTAGAGGAGAAGACAGGAGCTTGTAAGGCAATGGTTGCTTTGGCAAGTTAAAACCTTAGTGTTTCTGCTACCAGGTAGTTATTGCCCAAAAAGCCACTGGGATACTTCAAATGTTCACGTACAAGTTTCATTTATTCCCACTCGAAATTCTAACGGAAGTTTTCCTGCAACTTGACAAGCTGATTCAAAAATTTGCTTGGTAAAGAAGACATAAGGCCACCTGTGGCCGTTTTGAAGAACTGGTAGCGATGTCTGCTGTACTAGATAATAAGACGGAGATTTGGCCAAGTCTCAGACATAGTGAAGAAGTCAGCAAATGTTAAAAAGGTCTTTTTTTTTTTTTTTTTAAGTTTGAAACTTGTCTCTGTCTGGACTCATGTTTTGCAATAACAATCTTAGAGCCTGTGGTAAAGAGGCAGACACAAGTTCAGGAGAATGATCACCTCAGGAGAGAAGAGGAGTCGTGCCAAGGGGAGGGGCAATGGCTGCAGTAGCACGTGGCATCCTAGTCCCTACATTCTTCTTTGTGTTAGAGCTGTCACATAAAAACTGAGTTGGCAGAAGAAACAAAAATTTGAGTGTAGTTCGAGAAAACACCTAGCATCGGAGAATAGAGACCTGCCTCAGACCCTCCTGAGGAGTGACTGTTCAGAAACCTGTGTGCTGTGCCACTCTGTCTGAAAGTGTGTAGCCTGTCATATGAAGTGAGATCTAGTGTCATCTAATCGTGTACAGAAATACATGATTATAAAAAGATTTAGTTCATGGCAAACTAGAAATAGCCTGCTTCTGTCCTCAGACAATCCGAATTTGGTTCCCCTAATCACTGGACAGAGTAGGAACATTTAAAAATAGCTAAGCACTTGTTTACTCGTATGTTATAAATTGGGCCTTCCCTGCACCTTGGCACTTGATTGTTTATTTCCCAAAAATAATATTTTCCTATTTAGAAAATCAAGAGTCCTAAACTTTTTTAATTTTTTATGAATAGTTGCTTGCCCCTCAAAGGAGCCTCTGTAAAGATGCAGAACCCGTGGACCATGCTCCTGGAAATCCCTTCCAGGCTAGTAATGCCACTCCCATTACCTCCCTGAATTCGGGGACTCTGTGAGACTCCATTTCAGGCAGTCCGCGGCCCTAGAAAGTACAGCTGCAACATGGGAAATCCTGGGTGAAAGTCAGACAGTTGTGTGAAACCTCCAAGACGTATCAGAGTACCAAGGCAAGGGCTATGCTGGCACTCCACCCCTCTGTGGTAGTTCAGGCCTCCATGCCCCTCCTCTCCTGAAGTTAAGCAGTTGGAGAACCCTATTTTGTGGCTGAGAAAGCCATTTCTATGGGAAATTCAAGGACAAATTTATTAGCGTGTGCTCTACCAGTGAACCTCATCTCCTAGTTGTGGGCTTTAGTGTGATGTCAGGTATTTGGGAAAACAACTGTGTGATATTGGTGATGTTAAGGACTATGATAATATTAGTGTAGTGAGTCATTACTGTGTCCTAGTGAGTGATAAATGGATACACGCAGGAGCTGCATCCTTTATCCTTCTCAAAACTCAGTCATGTCTGACAGTAAGAGTGTGTGAGGAGCTAAGGCATGCCACAGCATGGTAAGTCATGAGAGCACTGCTGAGTTACATGACACCATCGTCATGACATAACGGTAGGAGGTCGGTGGTGGGAAGCACAGTAGGTGTGACTGTTGATGGGTGTCAGGCTTCTTTGGGATGACAGAAGTGTCTTAAAGTTGGCTGTGATGGCACAATTCTGTAAGCATACTAGAAATCATTGATATCTATATGGTCAGTCAGGTGGACTAGTATGTGAATCATGTCTCAATGTGACTGGATCAAAAACTTTAAAACCTGAATGACATACAAGTCATCAGAAAACTAGATATCCATTCCACAGAATTGCAAGGCTTGATTTGTACAAGTCTATTAGCACATTCCATATCCTAAGGAGGCTCCTAGAAACATCCAAGGACAGTATGAAGAATGTTTAAAAAAAAAAACGAGAAGAGAGATCAGAGGTATTTCTGTCCTTCGCTTTGGTCTGCTATTTACTTTTGAAACTGTTTTACAGTGAGGAATGTTTTGAGCATACCTGTCCCTCTCCTTGCTCTTGCTTATGGGTAAGAGCAAATAATTTAAACCCAAGGCATGATATGCCTGCATGCAGCATGGCACAGGCAGCACCAGCCTGTAGCTGGCTGGGCTCCTGCACTCTAAGACTTACCTAGAGAGCCCAGCAAGCAGTCTTTCCCTCAGACCTATAATGATGAGAGGAAATAGCATATATAAACTAGCTAGCCAGTACCCAGAGAGTGTGGCCTAACTGTTGCTCAAGTGGAGACCAGTTCGTAATATACAAAGAATCTGTGTAAAGGTCTATAGTGGCCTATAGTGTCAGCTCCTCCAGAAGCTGGCAAGGATCATTAGTTCAAGACCTGCCTAGGCTATACAGTGGTTTCAGGGGGAGTCCCAAAAAGCAAAAGAGAGCTGGGCTATGACTCTGTGGTTGAGTGCTTAACTATAGTGTGTGAGGCCCTAGGATTAACCCCTGATGAGAGATAGAGATAGAGAGAGAAAGAGAGGAGGGGGACAGAATACAGATCATGTGTAAAAACTTCAAGCTCATTTTTCTTTAAGGTGGAAGGCTGCATGAGCATTATTCGCAGTCATTATGTCTGAGTGGAGGAGTTTAGAGGATTGATTTTGTATTTATTGTGGTACACAAGTGCCCCGCCCTCACAAGAGTTCAATGTACGTGTTTTTTCACACATCATTTCCCTGCTTTCTCACCTGTGTCACATGCCAGAGTAATCAGAGCAGTGTTGCAAGTGGCTCTGGGAACCTCAACTTCCAGCCTGCTGACTGGCCTCTGTCACGCTATCTGGTCAGCCATGGCATGGCACCTCCCTTGTAGAGCTTGGCCATTCTTTCTTTAACCGAGGCAAGCTAGCTCTAGTCTCTGAGATTGCCAGTTGGTGGTCATGGTGTGTGTGTGTGTGTGTGTGTGTGTGTAAGAATAGTTCCTTTATTTACACGTCTATGGTATAAAGTCCATGGACTTGTATATGGGCAACTCCATGTCACATGTGCAAAGTATTGTAGCAGAGAACAAAGCTGGAGCAAGCCCTGTGTGCCTCACCAGCTCAACTCCTTTTTGCTAAAAAGAATTTAGATGAAGTCAGTGAAGATGTATGCAAGATTTAATTTTCATCTTCAAAAAGCATTCAGATTTAAAATGGAAAACAAAATATTTTGTTTCCTGCATTAAAAATATTTGAATGTAGCTACTGCCTTTTTCTCTGTGCTTGCAAACTCCATATATTTCTGAGCCCTGTTAAACTGAGGGACGCAGGCACTAAGACAGCAGTTCAAAAGGCTACAGGCTGTTTTCATGTGTTTACCACAGCATATTCTGTACACATCAGTCAGCAGTGAGCGTCCACCGTGAAGTCTCCTCCCACCCAGCCAGTAAGTCCTCAGACTGTCAGGGTCAGTGTGAAAGTCTAATGAACAACTGCCTTCCGTACAGAGGGCTCGGAGCCATGAACAACAACAAAAGAAAACCCAAGGGAAATGATCAAGCTTGCAAACAGCCTCAACATTTCGCTAGGTTTCAGTACAGGGTGTGGGCTTTGGAGTTCATCCAGCATGCCTGCCTGAAAACTCCACTAGGCTTCTGAAGGGAGCTTGGTTTGCCTAGTGTACCTAGTCTTTCTTCTGAGTTATTTATGTATTTACCACAAAAAGCCAGGCAATTTGTAATTAGAACTTTAGCAGCTCTCTTAGAAACAAACACCAACCAGAAAAGGCGATTGCTACCATATTCACAGGTATTCTGTGAGCAGCAAGCATTTGTGTAACAGTGTAAACAAGCCTGGGGTACCTTTTTTGTAAGTAACTATTTTAGTTTATTGTAACAAAAGCCATGTCTATGAAACTTCACACATTGACCATTTTAAGAGCAGAGCTCTGTGTTCAGTGTTGTCACCCAGGGATTATGTCAGTACATCCCTGCACCCCAGAAGGAAACCCTCTGCCCTAAGCACTCTCTCCAGTCCCTTCCCATGAGCACCTGGCAGCCACCATCTGCTTTTCACTCTAGGGATCTACTTGTTTGTATAAACGCAGTCAAATCCATGGTGTAGCTGGGTCAGCACCTTGCTCCTTGTAATGGCCATGGCAGACTTTGTGTCATGGACATCCGTTGGTCAGTTAGTGGGTATTTGGGCTGTTATCACTACTGGTCACTACTCCTGCTGTGGACACCTGTTTATTTGAACAAACCTTTGCCCTATGTTGGGGCAGGATTTTTTGTCACTCACTACTTTACCTACCAAGGAGATGCCGGCCTTTTCTACAGCCACTGCACCGCTGTGTGTTCCAGCTTGGTGTGTCTCCTTGTGCTCAGCGCACTTACTTTCTGTTTTACGTTTTATGATCTGCATTGCCCTAAGAGTAATGTGTGTGAGTGTGTAGGTTAGTGATCACTTTTATTCCTGTTTGAAGAAAGTACTGCTCAAGTCCTTTGCACCCTGGATAACTGGGCTTTGTTGTTCAGTTATGAGAGTTCTTTATATAGTCTAGATCTGAGATCAGTCAGATTCATGACTTACAGACACTGTCTCCCACCCTTCTAACACCGCCTTTTATAGAGACGCATTAGCCATTAGTGAAGCTCAGCTGACAGCTTTTCTTACTGGTATTTTAGGCAAGGTTATGAATTTATCCTTGGTAGTTTTCGCTAGATGTCTTAGTAGCTCTTCTATTTTGGCCTTTGGTTCATTTTTAATGATTTTTGTATAGGGTGTGAGGTGAGGACTCAGCTTCATTCTATTGTATATACAGTTCTAGTTGTCTCTTGGATGCTTTTTATCTAGGAATTTAATTTTATCAAATTATAAAATAATTGAGATGACTACATGGTTTTCCTGCATTCACTCACTGTGACATTAGCTTCCTAGGGCTATCAGGTTACCACAGAGGGCTAGAAAGAACAAAAGTGTATTCTCTCCCAGAGCAGCAAACCAGAAGACCAAGGGAAAGGCATCAGCAGACTTGGTTCTTTTAGAAGGCCTCAGGGAGAATCTTTCAGTCCTGTCTCTTAACTTTTGGTGATCACCAGCAGTCTTCCCTAAGAGACATATCACTCCATTCCCTCACTGCATTCGACACTCCTCTGCATGCCTGTATACCTCCATATCTGACGTTCCATGTTACCTGTCTTAGATTGAGGCCCTCTAACCCAGTATGACTTCATCTTTGCCTGCTGTATTTGAAAAACCCATGTTTCCATAGAAAGTGACACCCTTGGGTGCTAAGGGTTAGGATGTCAATGCGTCTGTGTGGGGAAAACAGTACATCTGGCAATTCGCTGATTGTCTGATGTGGAATTAAGTCCCAGTTGGTTATTATGTGGTGTGGCTTACTTTGCTGATGTTTTCTTAAGAAGTTGACCTTTCATTCATAAGGGATATCATGCTTTGAGAGCTCTTTCATTGTTTAATCTGGCTTTGGTGTCAAGGTATTACTGGCCTCAGAATAGGCTAGGAACAATTCTTTGAAGAAATTGAGAAATACTAGTGTTCATTTTTCTTTAAATGTTAGGTAGAAATTTTCTAACAAAAGTCAGCTGGCCTGGGCTTCTCTTTATTAGGGGTATAGACAAGTATCTTTCCATGGGCTGGAGTCAGCCCGGGTGAAAAGCAGACAGAGTTGAGGGCCAGCCTTGCTCTCTCACCTGCTGTGGGTGCAGCCGCCTGTGCAGCATGGAGGTGGGCCTAGTACATAGCAGTGCTCCACTCTAGGCTGCCTTTTCGTAATCCAATTCTCACCAAGGTGCTTCATCTCAAGAGCCTGCTTCTGGCTTTAGTCATTCTCCATGGGAACTCCTCTGTCTCTGCTCCTTTTCCTTATTGCTGCTTTTCCTAGTTTCGTAATGTGTGAGGTTAGCTTGCTGATTGGAGCTCTTTCCTCTGAATGTGGCTTTGTCTGCCTGAGTGCCATTTCTTAGATTTCATTTGTGCTCTTCTCCAGCTGTTCACTAGTCACCCTGTGTTCTACTTGTTCCAGTGGCTATTAGGAGCATAAGGTGCAGTGTAGCCAGGAGGTCAAGGCCAGACTCTTGTCGCCTTATGGTTATGGACCTGCTGGGTGGGCGTCTAGGGACCTTCTTTCTGGCCTCTGTGGGCCCCTGGCCTTCCTGGGGTGGAGTTATTGTGGGTAGCCGTGCTAAAGACTGTTCCTTTGTGAGTATTCTCAGGGGAGGCTCTGCTGCTTAGGCCCTGCTGAGGGTTCAGACTCCCCAAGGAAGACTGGTTATGGAGAAAACAGAAGCATCAAGGATTAACATATCATATTCCTATCATTTGTGAATCATTTCAGAAATGCATTGGTCAAATGTTTACCTCTGTTCTAGGTGTTTGTGGCCAGCCCCCACAAAACGCAGCCTATCGTGGAGATTCTGTTAAAAAATCAGCCCAAACTCATTGAGTTTCTGAGCAGCTTTCAGAAAGAAAGGACAGACGACGAGCAGTTTGCTGATGAGAAGAACTACCTGATTAAACAGATTCGAGACTTGAAGAAAGCAGCCCCGTGAAGATGGTCCTGCCCCGACAGCCATTTGTCTCCCTTGCCCAGTGTGTACAGTGTTGTTTTAAAGTCTCCGTTCTTAGGAAGGCTTTGGAGGTCCTGTCTTTCTCAATTGATTGTTCAAGGTAGATGAAATATAAACATTTGAGTGGAAGAAAAAAATCAACCTAGAATAATATATTCATTTTAATCAAGCCTGTGATTGCTTATGGAATCAACCATTATATTAAACATTGATCAAAAGCAGTGTAAGTTCAGAGCTGCACCCTGGGTCACCCAGGACATCAAGTCAGGGAACACAAGTGTCTCTTGAAACAGACGATGGGAGGAGACCCATCTGGTTTTGTTCGTTTAGACAGCCTTTTTCAGACACTGAAGAGATGGGAGACAGGACGGCATTGTCTGCTCAGTGTGCACTTTCCTTCTCTGCCTGCTGCCTCCTAGGTAGTAGGTGGGAACAGTGCCCAGCTCCCAGCACCGTTTCTTCTTCCTTGTAGCCCTTGTCTGACCCATGACCCATTCCAACTTCTGAGGGCTAGTGTGGAAGCAGCTGAGGGCCGAGTGAGATCAATAGAGGTTACAGGGACAGAGACCCATGGGCTGTGACTCTCAGAGGAGAAGTGCAAAAAGGTGGCTGTAATCAGCACTGCTCTGTTGGCTCTGTTGGCTCTGTTCTACAGGGTCAATGAGTGTGAGGATATTTCACTAATAGCTGTTGCTATGGAAAGAATGCTTCCTGATACTTCCATATACTTGAGAGGTGGAATCACAGTAGGTACAAACCATGGGGCTAGATGGCCATGTTATCCTTCCATCAGTAGAGGGGAAAGTGAGTCATGCATAACAAATGTCTCAGACAACCAGAGGTTCTCTCTGGTTCAGTTTGTTCTGTAATAACCTGTCATTCCATAGCCGTCTATCAGTGTCTTCAATGAGAAGCTAAAAAATCTAAAATTGTTGGTTCCAAGTACTCTCTTTCATGCTAGAATAACTAAGGTGTTCATTTGTGTCCCCTTAACAGGGACAGGAAGAAAAATTATTTTTTTAAAGGCCATGGTTTGTTTTTAGACTTCAGACCTCTAAAATGGACTTTTAAAGAGACATTTCCCAGGCACTGAAGCTACAATTGCTTGTCAGCTCTTCATGCCCTGAATTCCCATGGCACTGGACTGCTGTCTTCCTTGCCTTTGGGCACATATGTCTCCATCCAGAGACAGGAAAGGAAGTGTGTCCTCCAGTATAAATGCTTTTAGTGGGTTTCCCACCCAGCAAATTCCCTGGCAAGGCACCTTGCTTCTTGACTGGGGTTCAAGTGTTTTACTTCCATGTACCCCCGCCACTGTCCTGTATTCTTCAGTCACAGAAGTCAGATTTTTTTATAATATTTCCTGATAGTATGGAGCCCCTTAGACCTTGACCTTTCTAGATTTGCTTATTTGATTAAAAGAGATGAAAAAACAAAACCTTTAAATGTGTTTCCATAGCATCATGGGACACAGGCAAGGCCATGTTTTAATTTTATTTCAGTTAAAAACACTTCTTTTCTCTGGGTTTGAATTGGCTCTTTGCCAGCATCCTTTTATCCTAGCTGTGTACTTTCTGGACAGAAAGCTACAGAGTCTGAGATGCAGTGACTGAGGTAGCCGGGGTGCTGCTACGAGTTTCTAAGTTAGTCACTTAGACGGGGCACATGGGGCTCACCACCACGGTGTGTTTACACAGAGATCACTGTAAGTACTGTGAGACTTGAATGTGGAAAGGTCATAGTTAATAAGAAGCACAGTTTAAAGACCAAATAAAAAGTACCACATACTCTTGGTCTCATTCCTCTTCCTTTACTTGTGCAGCTGAGTTCTTGTCCTGAAATAGGAAAGGCCACAGGCAAGGCCACACAGAGACCCCAGTGCACTGCAGCAGGAGGCCCTGTCCATATCCCAGGATCAAGCACCTGCCAGCAGGCACTAAGTCCCACTGTTGCTGCCTCTTCGGTTAGGAGGCATTCCCATAAACATAGACATGGGGGTTATAAGAAGAATGCCCCAGATCTAGGGTGGGACACACCAGGTTGACAGTCTGTCTTCTGTCCTGTGCATTCTCAGGGCTGTGGCCTGAGAAAGGCCATGGCGTTGGGAGCTCTGTGATGTTGTACTGAGACCTGGGAGGCTCCCAGTGGCAGGGCCTGGAGTGTGGCCAGTAGGGATCACTGACATCACAGTGTTCTTGGATGAGGATGAGGCTCCTGGCTAAAGCCAGGCATCTGCCCAAAGCTAGGGCTGTTCTTAGAGAAAAGGCTGGGAAGCCACACACACCCCTTGTAAATGTTCCTGACGCCCTGCCTCAGACATTTCTCATCCTGATGTGCCTCTGGGGAAAGATGTGTGAGCATCTCCAAGTCTCCATCACTAGCTGTGCCGCAGGCTGCTGTGACCCTTGCACATTAGACACAACTGCCAAGACCACAGCAGCACCTGGAATGATTATAACATGAAGAGAAGTCAGACCCACCACAGCTGTTTAGTTTGTATTCACCATGCCAAATAATGGGTTTCCTTGTGACATCCTTGTGCATGTGTCATCATGCACTGATTATATCCGTGACCCTCACCTTCCATCCCCACCCCCTCCTGCAGATCCCCTTCCACCTCCCTAATACTCTCCGCCCTGAGCTGTTTCAGTAGGAAGAACGCTTCACTTACAGAACACGCTAGTTTATAGTATTTGAGGCAGTTAGCATTTTACTTGTTTAGTTTTCTGCTTACCTGCATGTGTGGTGCGAAAAACCACCACCTTCTCACTGACATCCCTTCAGGAAGATTTCGGATATTGAAATGAGAATTCACCACTGGATAAAGATCTGAAGCATTCGAGACCTTGGAAGTCTAGATTTGGTCCGACTGTGTCCTCTGAACCAGGAGTATGGTTTGGTTTTGAAGTTATGAGAGTGTGTGTTGTGGTTGGCACGATTAAAGCGCAGCAGAGTTGTGCCTGCCTATGCTAGGCCATGCAGGCACAGCCTTACCTCCCATGGCAGGGAACAGCATTGAGCCTCAGAAAGGGTGAGGGGGCCTGCTCCTGATCATTCAACTGGCAGTAAAGCCAAAAATGCTGAGTCTTGGAAGACAGGCTATCCTCACAAGGGTGTGCTCCAGCTTCTAGGCAGGTCCCTCATCCCCACATGGCCCAAGAAAAGAGGAGAACTCAGATCTGGGTGTACTGGGACAACTCTCAGCTACTCACAGCCATGCATCTAGGCCTCTCCCAGACCTGCACACATGCAACACTGTCAGCTAGTCAGGTCAGGCACAGCTCCTCGTCCAAAGGCTTGACAAAATGGGCTGACGTTTAGAGAAGTGGCATCCCCAGGCTATGTCTGCACCTACAGCCATGACTAACTAGAGGCTGAAGCAGGGAGATCACTTGAGCTCATGAACTCCAGAGCAGCCTGGGCAGCACAGAAGACCGATCTGAAAAAGGGAGTGTGGGAGCAGGGCTGTAACTAAGTTGATAGTGCATTCACCTAACAAGCATGAAACCATGCGCTCAACCACCGCATAAACCCGGCGGCGTGGCTCATGCCTGTAACCTTGGCATTCAGAAGGTGGAGCAGATAGATCAGAAAGTCATCATTCTCAACTACATAGCAAGTTCAAGACCAGTCTGGGAGGCACCAGTCCCTGTCAAGCAAACAAAACCAGCAAGAAGACAACAAAAAGACAGAGGAGCTGACCGCAGACCAGGGTCTCACTATGTCCCCAGCCTGCCCCTCTTGACCCAGGACTCAGAGGAAGGACAAAGAACTAACTAACTGCAGACTTGTTTCTGTGAGGAAAGAAAGCCTCTGCCCTTTCTCCAGGCACAGTGTGACATTCACATGGCCATGCCCTGCCCTTCCTGGATGAATGAGACTCTGTCTTGCCTTGGGTGTGGGAGGAAAGAAAAGGGCACACCCACAGTTGGCTGGCCTGCCTCTGGCAGCTTCAGCTGTGACTTTCACCTTGACCAGAGCACTGCAGCTTTACCCAGCTGTCAGCTTACTGCGCCCATCTGAATCCAGGTGGAACTGTGGCCAGCAGCCAGGGAATGTAGATGAGAGAGCTGGGGCAAGAAGAGGGACAGCACCTGAAATCTCCATATGGGAAAGGCTCCAACTCTAGCCAGATGCTGTCCCTCTTCTAGCAAGGCCCTGAGAAAAGGTGTCCTCTCTGGGGGCCTACCAACCTCAGAAGGCAAGTCTGCCAAGTTTGCCATAAAATGAGACGTCCTTGGGGTCCAGGCTGGAGAGGTGCTGGAGTAACTGAGGCTTCGTCTGCCCTCTAGACAGTGGGGGATGTGGGAACAAAGGAGGCAAGAGACCTAGAGCCCAGAGAAGCCTGAGTCCAGCTGGGAGTGTCTCTACTTGTCCCTTGCCAGGTGGCTCACCAATCTGGGCATGCTCCTGGGTCAGGCCATTTTCATCTCTCTGACTGTAAGGAGGGGAGGGGACATTCTTGGCATCCAGGTACATTTGCTCTGTCCTGAATTGAGTGGGTTAAGTGTCTTAGTGCCACTCCTCACTGGGCACAAAGAGGTCAGTCACCTTTTGCCCTGAGGGGTCTGTTTGGCTCTGGGGTCCTGTCCACACAGCCATGCTCAGGGACAATCAGTCCTAACCCTTCAGGCTGGTGCTGGACACCTCCCTCCTGCTCAGGTTGCTCGAAATCTCATTTAGAAGAAACTGCCCACATGGAAGAAAAAAGATCTGCCTTGGAAGAAACAGACAAGGATGGACGAGTTCACAAGACAGTTGGCGCCACCTCTGCATCGCCACATTTTTTGCATGTTTTCAGTGGCCTTGCTCCTCTGAGTCTTCAAGTCAGATCCTTTAGCTGGTAACTGGATCTGTCCTTGCTGAGACTGAATCCACAAGCAACCGCTTTCATCTGCCCTCTCATGACCTCAGCTTATCCGGGCTGGGAGAGACATCTCCACAGCCCCCCCCCCCCCCACCTGCCTGGACTGCAGGCTCTCCCTTCAGCCTGTTCCTGCCAGTTATTGAGTTTAGGAGCATGCACGTCTCCTGCTCTGCTATCCTGCAGGCTCACCCCTTAAACATTCATCATTTCAGTGTTTGCCTTGGCCAGACACAGGTTCCCTGCCCCCAACCTATGAAGGATTAAACTCTGACTCATCTTAAAGCAATGTTTACAGCCAGCTCAGGAGCACCGAATCAATAGTGATCGAGGGGACCTGAATAGGACAGGACCCTTTCAAGTTGCAAGGGATGAAAATACAAGAAAACAATTTTTTTTTTTTTTTTTTTTTTTTTTTGGTTTTTCGAGACAGGGTTTCTCTGTGTAGCCCTGGCTGTCCTGGAACTCACTTTGTAGACCAGGCTGGCCTCGAACTCAGAAATCCGCCTGCCTCTGCCTCCCGAGTGCTGGGATTAAAGGCGTGCGCCACCACGCCCGGCTAAGAAAACAATTTATAAAGACATGCATGTGTACATACATATACAGATGTGCACATACACATATACATACCTGGGAACTCTTCAGATCCAGTTTCCCACTCCGGCTGACTCCAGATACTCAGGCCTATCATAATGGCCCTTTCCACAGCCCTAAATATATGGTTACACTCCTAGGCAAGATGCGCCATATGGTGAGAAGTGTGTTATTGACCCTCCCATAACCATTACATAATGGCACATGATTGCAAAGAAGTGGACAAAACTCCTCCCAGTGACTAGTCCCTTCCTCCCCTGCTGAAGCTCTGACAGCCTCGCCTATGATCATGCTTACCCCTGAAAACATGGTCACATACAGAAAGAATGTTGGGGCAGGGAGCAAGGGGTGCTGTGGAGTTGAAGCAAGCTGGCTCCTGTCTTTTCCAAATGATGGGACGTAATGGTCCCAGGACCTTAAAGAGAAAAGGTTGGTATTTTTTTGGTTTGGTTTGGTTTTTTGGTTTTGGTGTGTGTGTGTGTGGTGGGGGTGGGAGGGTTGATTTTGTCAGTAAAGGGAGAAGTCACAGTTAAAGGGTGCAATGGTCATGGTGGAGAAGACACATGGTATCCAGAGGCAGGAAGCCTTGAGATAGCACAACTGCCACTCAACTTACTTCTGCCAGGATCCACAGCCCAGGTAGCTGAATGCAAATCAAACCCATCAAAGGGCAATTGATTGATTAATAGGCAAATAAACAAGAGGATAAAATGTATGGTTTGTGGTCTGAGGCCAGCATTGACTACATAGTGAATCCCAGAGTAACCTCAAACCACACACACACACACACACACACACACACACACACACACACACAGAGAGAGAAAGAGAGAGAGAGAGAGAGAGAGAGAGAGAGAGAGAGAGAGAGGATACTGAAGACACTACTTGATACTAACTAGAATGGCTAGAACCAAACAGTTAGGTAACAAGCATTAGTGAAGATGCAGAGAATTTGGAAGCCAGGCTGTGGGTGAGGGTGTGAAGTCACAGTAACCAGCCTAGGTGACGCACAACACTGGTCACATGACTCGGCAGTTTCACTCCCAGATGTACACTCGAGAGAAATGAAGACATCCTACACAGGAACTCACATGAAATGTTTATCTATCGAGGCATCCTGATGAAGTCTCCAAAGAGGGCAATCTATTGGTAAGTGGACAAAATTTACTGTAGCCACACAAACTTTCCAGCTGCAGACATAAATGATGCACTGACGCATTCCACACTGTGTGAGTCTGCGCTAAGTGAAAGAAGTCAGGCACAAAGGGTCACTGTTCACCCATCTTCTGCTGCTGAAACAGAACAGATGAGCTCCAGCCATGCAAGAGGAGCAGAAAAGCATCAGCTCCTGGTTCTAGAGGCTGGGGTGTCCATCACTGAGCCAGCAGCATCTGATAAGGACCTCACTGCACCAACACAGGGTAACAGAGGCCAAACAACAGCAGCATCACGGCCACGCACAAAGGCAGAGCCCATGACCTAAGCTTTAGACTTTTTTTTAAATTGGAAATAGATTTTTATCATATATTATAATTATGATTTCATTCTCCAGCTCCTCCCCACCTTCCCATACTCCAAAATCCACATCTTCCCTCCCCCCATTCGAAAACAAGCAGCTATCTAAGAAAAAAAGAAAAAGAAAAAAAGGAACAAAGAAAGAAAATAAGATAAAATAAAAACCAACCTGACTAGGACAAAACAAATAAACAATGCACTCCTTCTGTAGTTGAATCTCAACTACTTGGAAAAACCATCCACATCACAGCTACACACTAGATGGTGCTGTACACATACAAAGTCCAACACAGAGAAGTCTAGACACAGAAAGCTCCAGGCTTGAGGGTGGAATGTGAGCCGGCCATGTGGGGAGACAGCTAAAGGCGGAGAGTTCTCATTGAGGTGACGGGAATCTTTGAACTAATTATGGTAGTGGTTGCACATATCTGCAAATTAACACACTAAAATCGTTGAAGTATTCATTTCAATGGGCAAACCAGCTAGTGTGTGAAATTGTAATAAAACTATTCAAATTGTTACCACAGACTCACTGTGCTTTGTCTGTAGAGCAGGGGACTTACACCTGGGTTGCACAGACTACACAAGCTCTACCACTGACCTGCATCCGCTGCCTTGTGACCCCTGTTATCTCTTGGGTGCTTTCTGTGTTATCCGATGCTATTCGTCGTGAATCTTCATGCTACATATTTTTCCATGCACTGTACCAGACAACCCCAGCAGAGTCTGGTGTACCTCTAAGTCAACTGAGTAAATGGAAGTGTTGGTGCCCACCCATGATCCTCTCCTTGTGAGCACACCTGGAATGTGAATGGTTGCTCATCTTTCTGAGGTTTGCTCCCAGCAGCACTAGGGAAAGTACTTTGTTCCTACATTGTTTCCTTGCTTCTCCACCCTCTAAGTGAGTCTGATTCTCTTCTTGGCTCCTCTTTAGAAGGCCTTCCTGGGCGAGACACATTCTAGACACATCATGTTTTAGAGGTCTCTCCTCCTGACTCTCGGGCAGCAGGCACATTTTAATCCTTCACCATAATCCCAAACTCTTGATTTTAAACCAATGGGCCATGCCTCCAGGTGACTAACTGTGTTAGTAACTTTCCCTCGATGTCACAAAATGACTGAGGAAAACAACAGGAAGGAGGAAACGGTTATTGTGGCCTGGTCTGTCTGGCCCTGTGCATTTAGGTATGTCACAGTGAGGCAGAAATGTGATGAAAGGAAATGGCTTCCCTCACAGTCACCAGGAAGCAGAGAGAGATTGTGTGGGGGCGGGGTAGGGTAAAGACGCTGGAACAAAAAATCTTTCCCGGGCGTGCCTCCCTCAGTGACCTACTTCCTTCCACAGGCACCTCCTCCTACAGTTTGCACCAGCCTCTGTTATGACCCCATCCATGGATGAACCCATTGATGAGATATCAGCACCCCATGATCCAGTCACTTCCCGGAGAAAGTCCTACCTGCCATTGCGAGCCTGCCACCTGAGTTTTTAAGAGACACTTCCTGTCCAAACCTCAGAACCTCCCGACTTCTGATACCCACACTGCCACTCTGGCCCCAGGACACACAGACAGATGCCCTGTTTCAAAGCCCTGTTTGCCTTGGTTGCATTAGGCATTAGCGTCTCATTCACGTTTTAATTTGTTCAATGCAGCCCAAGTTAAAACCCTTCCCTTCTGCACCTTGCCCACCCCAAGCCCTGCTTCTGTCCCTGGACACTTGTTAAGTGAGTCCGAATGGAATGTTCTCTCTTTTCGGCTGGCGGAACCCCACAGCTCACCCTTGCTGCCCTCCCACCTCCTGAGGTCCTCTTTCCAGGCCTTCGGGGCTCTGAGATTGCCAGATGCAGCAGGTCACCTTCTGCAGTGGTTCAGGTCCTATGTGCATCAGACACACACAAATCTACCCAGCTACAGCCTTTCTTTTTTGACAGTCTTGTGTGTCCCAAGCTGGTCTCCGATGCTCTGTGTAGCTTAATGCAACTATAAACTTCTGACCCTCTCTTCTTGCCACCTGACGGCAGTGCTGAGGATTGAACCTAAGGCCTCATGCATGCTAGGGAGGTACTCTATTAACTGAGCCACATCCCAACCCAGAGGCAGCCTCCTGTCGCAGCTCTGTCTTCTTTTACCTCCTACAGGCCTCACCTCCCTCCATCCTACATCTCAGTGACAGCACACCTCATGCTCCACCCTCACGTGTGTCTTGATCGACTGACTTTAGAATCGGTCGATCCTGGTGACTTCATCCCCACGGCTCCTGCGGACACGAGACCTTGGAGCTCACGATGCAGCTGCCTGTCCGTGGGTTACAGGCTCTCACAGGTCTGGGGTTTGGACAGAACTGTGTCTCTTGCCTTTCTTTTCCTCAGTTCAGAATCCTGGTGTAACCCTGCACAAATCAGTTTCTCTTCCAAAAGGCCCCTCCTTCAACTTCTGGGATATGCTGCCCCCTGCTGGCTGAAACAAACAATGCCCTTTATTGGAGTACTGGGGGACTCTTTAACAGATCTGTGTGGCTAGGCTGAAACTAACTCACTGATCTGCCTGTCAGGAGTCTACCAGGCCTACTACTCATGAGGAGCAAAATTGACAAGGTGCTTATCACACTGCAAGATTGGGTTAAATATATCCACGGGTCAAAACACAGTCCCATCCTTAAGTCCTCAAACAAAATTCCTAAGCAGGGGTTATAGCTTAGTACTTGCTGGCCTGCGGGAGGCCCTGAGTTCCTCCACAGCACTATAAAAACTAACGATAGAAATAGAGTTGAAAACCCTAAACTTGCAAGTTTCTAATTCTTTGGGGCTACTCTAACAAGGGCTTCTGGGGTGGCCTGATGCTTGCCAGGTGACGTCACCTTACACCTGGACTCTTGCAGTATCTTCGCATCTAGACCGGGGTCACTCCCGGACACTGTCTCTTTCTTGCCAGTGGCCAGATCCTTGTGAAGGAACTGCCCAGTGGCCATTTACTCTGTGGGAGCTGGGAACTGGCCCTCTGCGTGTCAGAGAAGACTTGGGCTCCCAAGAGAGACATAAAGCCAGAGACTGAGTGGGTGTGAGAGGGAGCAGGGGAGTGGGGGTGGAGTAGAGTCAGCACTGGACCACGGCTGTGGGAACAAGAACTTGGCGGCAGCAGTCTCCAGAGGTGAGTGAGAGGATTAGATGTCCAGTGGTAAAGGCTGTGGAGACCCAGGAGGGCTTGGCCATTAGGAGTAGGAAACATTTCCCAAGCTATTGCTTTGTGAGTGAAGCGGCAGGTGCTGAGGAAGCCAGCCCGTGGGTCCAAGGAAGGAAAGGATTGCAAACAGTGGGCTTCACTTTGTTGAAAGTTGAGGAAGTGTCACAAAACAAGTTCTCCAAAGCACAGCAACTTCATACCCAGGACAACTTTCTAGGCCAGTAGGTGAAATGCATATATTTGAATGCTTGGTCATCAGGGAGTGGCCCTATCTGAGAAGGATTAGGAGGTGTGGACTTGTTGGAGAACCTGGAGGTCTGCTTTGAGGTTTCAAAAGTCCATGCTAGATCCTGTCTCTGTCTCTATGCCTTTGTCTCTTTTGTCTGTCCTCTTCTCTCTTCTCTCTCTCTCTCTCTCTCTCTCTCTCTCTCTCTCTCTCTCTCTCTCTCTCTCTCTGCCTGTGGATCCGGATGTAACTATCAGCTACTTCTTTAGCACCATACCTGCCTGCTGCCATCTGAAACAGTAAGCCAGCCCCAATGAAGTGTTTTCCTTTATAAGAGCTGCCCTGGTAACAGTGTCTCTTCACAGTAATGGAACAGTGACTACAGCAAGTGTGAAAACAGGAAAGCTAAAATTTGGGGCCATCAATGTTTCTCACGTAGCAAACAGTTCTACATGAGAAGGTAGTTGACATCAGAGGGAGGTTGGACAAAAGCCATAACTTCTGGGAAGATCAGGAATTTGGAGCAGTAGGTTGAGGTGTTATCCTGTCAATTATTATCAAACAGTGATTAAACCAGTTATTCTGAGGCTCCATCTCCTTGTCTAACTTGGAACTTACCCTGACTTTGTCTGGTGAAATTAAAGCCCTGGTGTGGCAAATCCTTTACAGTCACTGCAGACCTCAGCATCACAGGGAGCCTTCGGAATGAGTGGGAGGCTGTCATGGGATGCTGGCACCCAATGGCTAACTTCCAATACTGATGGGCAATCACGTGGTGGAGAATGAGACAAAGAGGTCTGTGTCCCTGCTGAAAGACCAATGACACAGAGGAGGGAACGGCTGCGGTGAGGCTATTCCACAAAAATAACAGTTGGGTAAAGACATCTGTTTTAAGAGAGGGGTGAATTCTTCCTTATCATGGCCTCAGAGCCCAGTCTGAGTGACCGGCCACACCTAGAGAAGACCCAGAAAGATGGCTGCACAGATGGGTTGGGGGGATCTGTTGAGGTTTGGTCTGTTGCTATGTATGGCAGTACTAAATTCTATATCCCAAAGTCTGGTCATTCCAAGACAGTGAATTCTCACATATGCAGCTTTTGTTGTGCAAACCTTGCCCCTTAACTTAAAACTAAAATAAGATGCCACCAGCCTACCTGGGCAGATGAAAGGTAAGCAGGATTTCATTTCCTGGACTCTGGGTCTGAGGAGATACCACTAAGGGAAAGATGGAAGAAGGTGCCATGGGGTAGGTAGATTGTGAGCACATGGCCTTGAGGGCTGGCCTATTGGAGAAGGAGAAGCCCAAGAACATGGCAAGTAATGTCTTGGGGTTATTGACAGGAAAGTAGACAAAACAGCATAGAGGGCTGGTATCTGCCCAGCTCTAGAGCTTTAAGGCTTATTATATAAAGGTTTCACATCTTTTATTTGGGAAATAAATGATCTAAAGTGGGGTAGAAACCCCCACATAATATTTTCCACAATAGGGATCCATTCACTGCCTTTTGAACAAGGGCCATCCACTCAGTATAAGGGCGCTGCTGTTCTTGAAGTTTCTGGTTGATGCAAGGACATCTAGGTGGGTGTGGCTACACTCCAGCAAATGCCCAGGATGAGCCCCAGTAGTGGAAATGATTACACCCAAAACACCTCTAGTCCCCTGCAGATAACCAACCCACAACTAGCTGATGTCAGTGGTCCACTTGAATGCAATGGGCCAGTGCCATCAGAACTTTACTCTTTAATAAAACATGCCTGACTTTAGAAAACCCTTGGCTCAGTTGGTAAAGATCAGAACCCATGTAAAGATACCAGGCATAATAGTGCATGCCAATAGTCTCAGCACTGGCATGGCAGACACAGAAGGATCCCTAAGGCTAGCCAGCCTAGCCTAATTTATGAGCTTCAGCCAATTAGAGACCCTGTCTCAAGGGAGGTGGTTGTGAGACACTATTCCTAGGGAGATATGCATAACATTTACTCACTCCAGAACTGACAACAAAGGACAGATACCACCAACTTGGTGAATCAACAAATTTATTAGGTTGTTTACAGGAATATGGGGGAAGCATTGCTTATAGGAGCAGAAGTGACTCAAAGACATCTGCCTCACTCACCAATGCCCACCCCGGCATGGGTGATGGCTAATGAAAGCTGGAAGCCTGGAGTACACTGTACAACCTCAGGTAGCTTGACAGGGTGGAGAAAATGCCTTGTAGGTAGCTCTAAGTCTCTTCCAAGCATCGGAACCAGTCTACACCTCTCTGGGCAGCTCAGCTGATCACTGCTTCTTTTAGTTGTTCTTGCTACTCCACATCAAACCTGATTCACAAAAACCCCTCTCAACATCATATGATGGAAATCATTATCCTCAAATGTTAAGGAATTCTAGAAGAGCTCTAGAGCCGTGGTCACATGAGATGATCTTTGGATCTAACTTTTTTTTTTTTTTTGAGTCAAATACTTAAAAGTTTTTTATGTCAGTGGCTTTCAAAGTCAGCTCTGAAAGCAGTAAATTATATATAATTAAGATTCCACATGGTAACACGTGCTGATATTCACAGTCGGTCTTGCATTTGCTGCAGCTGTATCCTGGGATGGGCGTGGGATCAGCCCCAGAACTTCAGACAGTCCCCATGACACAGCCTCAAATACCAGCAGTGGCAAGCACTAAAACACCATGGTCCAGGTTGGTTTCCTTGTGTTATAAAAGCAAAGGGAAATCAGCAGTGAGGCTGGAGGACACCAACAAGGGCTCGATTCAGAGGGCAGTTTGCATGACAGAGCTCTGCACAGACGTGTTGGAGGGAATGCATACTGGCCTCCTTGGAAAATCAAGGCTGCTTTCAGTTCAGTCTGCAATAAGCAAATCACACTTTCCCAACTCCATTTAGTTCATCAAGATTTCTGTTTTGTTTTGTTTTTTCTCTCTTTTTCGATTAGACTCCATTACTTGTCAAGCTGGGCACTCACCATAGGGGCCCAGCACTTGGGTGCTTGAATTTCAGTAAATAAATGTCATGATACCTGCAGCAGATAGAGTTCCAGGGGTGATGGGGCAGAAGAGAGCCACCATGCAGTGTCCCCTTTATGGTCTTCCTGACTCAAGCCAGGACTACACCTGCTTCAACAGTAGCCAGGCGCTCAACAAGGGATCTGCTGGGCCACAGAGAAACCAGAAAACTGCAAACCCCTGGTCCATTCCACCTCCCCTGTCACCAGCCCTGAGTCACCCAGACCCCAGGTTAGACCAAGTGCATTGTCTTTTCCTCTTGTAAAACAATTCACTCAACTCAGTGCATGTGGTTGGTACTGCTGGTACCAAGAATCTCTTGATAAATTCTTCCCCTGCCTCTGTGTCCGTCCGTCCTTCCATCCGTTCATCCGTCCTTCCTTCCGGTGGGTTCTGGGGATTGAGCTCAGGTTGTCAGGCTTGGTGGCAAGTGCCTTTATCCAGTCACTCACCTCCAGTACCAGGGATCCTAAGAGCCAGTGTTTCATGGAAAGGGCCCCAAAGTGTGTCAAAGACAAGCGGTTGTGGCTGATCCTAAAGTAGAACCATTCAGGGCATAAAGAAGAAACCTTATGAGTGAATAACACATTTTTAAGCTCGGTAAACTGAGGGAGGAAAACACAGAAAGGCCACCATCAAAAAACCCAAAAGTTCCAGTAGTAATCCCACACAACTCAGAAACCCTGCCTGCTTGGCTGATGGGCGTGGGGTGCTCAGGCGGCTGCTCTGCATGCTCCTGGTGAGCCTTCTAAGATGGTCCTCATCTCAGGACACAGTGTTTTTTGTCCAGCACACACTGATCTCTCCGGCAACAGAGGAGGCCTCTGGCCTGGGACCTTGCAGACTGAGTCAACACTCGGCTTCTGCAAACCCAGATGGTCTCTGGGCACAGCTCTCCAGTCCCTGCAGTGCCAGCCAGTCATCCTCTGTCCCCATTCACAGAGGTCATTACTTTCACTCAGCTCCTCCCATCCCCCAATTTGGCCTAGTAATCTCTGAGCTCTCCTGTGGGACTCAGCTCAGCACCTCCAAGTCTATAAGGGCCTTCCCACCCCACACCCCGACCCTGCCACTGACATCTGCCACCTCCGTTCTTACAGCTTTACCCATAATTTGGGCTCTCAGACTTAAGGGTCACCAGCATCCTCTTGGGCATCCTTAACAACTTGGCTTGCTAGCCCTGGGTTCTAGGATGGACTCTAAGAATGTAAATCTAAAAAAAAAAAAGATCAAGGGGGCTGGAGAAGCAGTTCAGAATTAAGAATACTTGTTGCTCCTACCGAGGACTAGGGTTGGGTTCCCAGAATCCATGGGGTGGCACACAACCATTCATAACTCTAAGTCTAGGGCATCCAATCTTCTGAACTCCTAGCACATACATACATACATACTTACATATATACATACATACTTACATATATACATACATATATACACACATGGAAAACACCCAATACACACACACACATAAAATTAAAAGAATAACTTGAGCCGGGTGTGGTGACGCACACCTTTAATCCCAGCACTTGGGAGGCAGAGGCAGGCGGATTTCTGAGTTCGAGGTCAGCCTGGTCTACAGAGTGAGTGCCAGGACAGCCAGGGCTACACAGAGAAACCCTGTCTTGAAAAACCAAAAAAAAAAAAAAAAAGAAGAAGAACTTGAGTATCTATGCTGTGCGAGGCACCATTCTAGACATCAGAATCAGATAGTTAAATTATTTTTTTTAGGTTAAATAACTTTGTTCTTACAACAAATACACGGGCATTTCAAGAGCTAGTAATGGCTCAGTATGCATACTATGGTATTGATTTTGTAGGGCAGACAGTTTTTCCTTGAGGAGAAGCCATTGCTCCACCCAAATAAGTTGATGCATTTGTGCTAAGAGAGGAATGGATCTTGACCTTTCTATATCAATGGCCACCATCAAAAAGGGTCTTCCCTGTCATCTACTGTGAGCGGTTTCCCACTGCTGGATTCAAACTTGTCCTCAAAAATTTGTGGCTGTATCAAATATCAAATACTAAAACAGCCAATTGGTTTTGCTCTGTCATCTCTGACACAGTCCCTATATCAAAGAACTGAGTTGGATTTTCCGCCTTGGCCCAGCTAGTAGGCCCGTGTTTCAAGGTAATGACTGACATATCAGCATGGGTATCCAATAAACTCTGGAACTGACTCTTTTATCCATATCATGTATTCAGGTCCATGATTAATAATTAAAATATTGTACTGCCGCCAGTATCAGTGTGGTGTGGAGTTAGGATTCGTATAAAACAATAAAAGCAGTTGTGCAATAGTTTGTTAGCCAGCAGATGGAGGGAGGGCTTTACTTACCATGCCACCACACCAGGGAATGTCAATCAATAACCCTTGGACAGACATTTACACCTTTAAGAGTCCAAATGCTTTTTCCCAGTAAGAGTCCCATGGATCCTGTTGGCAAAGGGCCACATATTTCTGTGTGTAAAATTTGGACATTTTGCTTATGAGTTAAAAAATAAAACAAAAAACAAAAAAACTTCTTTTACCTTTGAATCAGCAGCCTCATTGCCAAGAGTAGCCACAGTGAGATTTCCTCATTTGAATTATGTTGATTCCCCTGGATTCCTGGCCAGGGGAGGTGCCTGACACAGGACTTCTGAATTAGAAGCTTGTCTTGTTTATCAAACTCAGAATGAAGGTGGTACCTTTGTTTTAACATTTCTGGCATAATTTTGGTGCCTTTTTTTTTCCTTTTCAGATAATAGTTTTCTTAAAACAAAATAAGATATATTAAAACAAAACCATCTCACCAAAGGTAGATAAGGCAAACAGAAGAGCCCCAAGAGAAGGCACAAGAATCAGAGACCCGCTCTTTAGTCACACACTCAGGATATGTCTATTTTAAAGGCTGAGTATTTCTGAGATTTAAAAACGTTCTTTAAAGGCCTTCTTTTCAAAGTCAAAGCCAAAAGACATGGACAGGAAGGTATACAGGAGGTGGTGTACAGATGAAGAATTCTAAAACTCCAATGGTTCTTCCTCATTCACACCATGATCAACGTTTGTATGTAGTGTATGCAGGGGTATGTGTGCACGCACACATGGACAAACTTAAGCTGTTGTTTCTCAGGTGCCAGCCACCTGATTTTCTGAGACAGGGTATCTCACTGGTCTAGAACTCACCAAGTAGGCTAGGCTGGGCAGCCTGCAAGCCCAAGAGAACCACCTACTTCTCCAAGTGCTGGGGGTACAAGTGTGCATCACCATGTCTAGGTTTGTTTGTTTTTTAAATGGTTTCTGTGGGATTGAACTTGGGTCCTCTTGCTTGAAAGGCAAGTACTTTACTGCCTGAGCTATCCTCCCAGTCTCAAACCATGATCAAATTTGAGACTTGCCATTAGTGAGTCAGTGACACCAAACAGCAGAACTGCCTCAGAATTGTATTCTTTTCCTGTGGCTACACAAACCAGTGACATAACTGCACCGTGGTCCAACATGCTACTGTGAATGTACACAGCAAAAATCTTAGGAGAGGCTGGGCATGGCAGTGGGTGGCTCTGAACCCAGCTCTCCTAGATTGAGCATGGCAGGACGGCCACCCGTGAGCTTGAGACCAATCTGGACTACATGGTGATTTGTGAAGTGAGACTGGGCTACAGAGAAACACCCTACAACTACAACAACAACAACAACACATGTAGGTGAAATTAACATTTTATTTGTTTTGTGGTGCTTAGGAGGGAACTCAGGGCCTTGCACATGCTTGCACACACTACTCCACTGAACTAAATCTGCAGGCCACTTACACAACTCATGTAAAATGAAGAATGGGCACAGCAACTTTAAGTCAATCAGCAAGTCCTGGCTGGTAGAAGGACTGAGTGTAATGCAGCCTTCTGGTTATTTATACACAGAGTCTTAAAAGATGGCCAGGTCATCGTATTCCCTGGAGCAGTTTATTGATTGTCATCCTTGCAATCCAAAATAACTACCCATCAAAGGAAGATCGCCTCCTGTGAACGATCCCTTCCCAAACTGGCTGTATCACCTCTGGATAAATAGCAGTAGGTACTGTTCTTACACTGGTCTCAAACTATTGCTACTCCATTTAGTATATTGGAGGTCATATACTGTATGCTGAGCAACACA
This sequence comes from Mus caroli, assembly GCF_978045245.1. Classification (NCBI taxonomy): domain Eukaryota; kingdom Metazoa; phylum Chordata; class Mammalia; order Rodentia; family Muridae; genus Mus; species Mus caroli. Next base: position 55,651,855 of record NW_028227267.1, read on the forward strand.
TCTGAAATAAAAAGGTCAGAGGTAACATCACTCTGTGGCTAGTTACAGTTCAGCCCCGTACGAGCTTCTCAGTTGTGTAAGAAAGCATGTGGGTTACTGCAGTGTAGCCCGACCTGCAGAGCGGGTTTCCAGACGTGGCCTCTTGCTGCTGCGCTGTTCCTCCTTTGCAGACCTGCGCCTCAATACACCGTCTAGCATGCAAGAATAACTTCATGTCAGGAAGCACACACAGAGCCCACAGGGACTTGGTCCAGCCCCTCAGGCTGGGAGGACAAACCATGCTTATGGCAAAGGAACATATAGTGTATCTAAACCTTCAACCTCTCACCCGTCTCAACCCACACTTTAAAATGTATTCCATCTGTATCTACTCTAGACAACTCATGGATAGTACAGTATCTGATAACCCTTGATAAACAGGATTCACTTAGCAATGTATAGCAAATAACATAACTTTCTTGGGATGGGGCTATGCAGGAGTCATTATTTATCTGGAAGAGACAACATACACCTGTGTATCCTCCTGAGAGAGGTACAAACTGCCTGGAGCAGGGAGAATAGCCTGTTTACAGGTTCCCAAGATAAGAAGCTGGCATTCTCAGAAGAGACGTGTCAGGGGAAGGGTCTGGCTTCAAGCCCTTTTTAGCTTTTGGTTTCTAATGGCTTTATAAGTGCCATAAGCTACACATGCTTATAGGCTATTAACAGTGTAAAACCCAATGAGTTTGATATAACCAGACATCTGTGAATCTACCAGCAAACATACCTGCCACCTGCAAGTTCCCTCCCACCCTCTACTTCCAGCTTCTTCATATAAAACTGCCATAATCATCTTCCAAGGGGACTTGAAAGCTCTGCCTGACTTGTGTGCTATATTTGAAACACTCAAAATCTATTTACAACTTAGCCAAATAATAAAACAAAGAAACAAACATTTAAGAATCTACTGTCCCCAAAGAGTTGTCTCGGTTAAATCTGCAGGAACTTTGTATGGGGCCAAAAGAAGAACGTGCTGCCCCAAACAACTGAATCCCCACCATCCCCACAGGCTGCCCTTCCCAGCCTACTCAGGACCTGTCTTGTTTATCATGTCACTGCTTCTTAGGTCATTTTATTGCACATGTGGAACAATGCACTGCTTGGTTGACTTCCTCCTAATAGTCTACAGTGCGGCTCTGCAGTTTATGGTCTTCATTCAACACTATCTGATTCAGCCATGTTGAGGAATGTAGCCACATCATTTATTTCACTTCATAGTAGGTCCCCATGGTAGGAATACTACATATTTCTTTAAAACTCTCATCTGTTAAGAGAAACCTTCATGTCGTTTCCAGCTTTTGTTCTGAAGAATAGCGTTATATTGAACTGTCACTTCAGTATGATACAAGCTTCTCCAGAGCTCAGCACTGCAAGCTGACTTGCTGGGCCATGGGATATACCAAGTGGAGTTTTTTACAGTGTCTAATCTAGACACTGTGATTCAAAGTTCCAGCCCTGCACACCGCACACAGGCACTCTGAATACCCGTCTCCTGCTCAGTTGGCACTGACCCCGGTGGCCGTGGTCTCTGAAGATGCCGGTGAGTCTGCTCATGGTATCCCTGGACATTGCTATCTCTGCTGCTGCTGCTGGGAAGGAGCTGCTGGGTCAACTCAGTTCCCATCGGATCTCTCCCTGTTGTCAATCTGAGAGTCTGTTGCTCCGGAATGGCTTCACCCCTAGGGACTCTCTGGCCTTTCCTAAACTTTCTTTACAATATCTCTTGGTGTCGAACAGTATCAACTTGTCAACTCTTTTCTTTTATAATCAGCATTTTTCTATGTCCTAAACTATATTTATGTGTATGTGTGTTATACATTATATACATATGTTTATATATATATATCATATATATATTATATATATATGATATATATATTACTTCAAGTCATAAAAATACCTAGAATTTTCTACACCCCTCTCACCTTTTAAATTATCTTTTCCTCTAATCATTAATTCTTAGGGTTAGGTCTCAATTATTAGTGAGGTAAGAGCTTGTCATCATGTTCTTCGCAAACAACCCATTTGCCAGCAGTCTGCCTTAGGTAGTCCATTGGTTAGCTGTCTCCCTTGGATGCCAGCCTATGCCTATTATCAAACGGTGGCTTACCTTGCCTACTGTTTAACAACTGTATTAATCATTTCTCCAAATTTCATTTTCAAAATTTCCTGATCCTTTTACATAATAGTTTGTTCACATTTTTGCCTGCACTGTCCCCCAAATCATATTCCTCCTGCCTCCGCTTCCCTGGAGCTGAGATTAGATGCATATGCCACCACCCGTGGCCTCACCTCAGTGGCACTTGCAATTACATTCTATCCTATTTGGTAGTTCTGATGCAGAACCACTGGCTAACCGTGTGCTAGCTTGCTGCTGCCCACTCCACTCATGACAAGTGCCCTCCATGCTTGTTCGTTTCTCAGTTACGAAGTCACATCCTACACCCTGTGGGTCTAAGCTAATGAGCGACCTTCTTTGAGAAGTCTTCATTTGCTTCCACTGAGGGGCCACTGGAACCTGAGGAGGAGCCTGGAAGCCTCAGGGCAGCCTCAGCCTTAGTTCACCACCTTTCAGCAGATCCCCCCACCCTCCGGGCTTGAGTAGCTGACCCCAGGCTGGTTTGCGGCAGCATGAACAGCTGTCCTGGGGCACCTCTGACTTTAGTGTTTGCTTACTTTGCAAGCCAGATTCTAGCAACACATTCCTCTTACCTCTATTTGTTGAGGGGAATATGGGTCTCTGAACATTGTCTTTATCGTCTTAAAAGTTTTGTGTCTATTTAAAAAGAGTGCCTTATCTGGGCTCTGTTTTTACAGCATAGGATACTTGGGACAGTCACTCAGTACCACCTCCCGTCTGTGTGTCCCTGTCTCTGTCACTGAGATTGCATGAGGTAACACGTCTCCATTCCTCGCTGACAGCCAGACAGCTGGATATGGCCAGGAGTCAAGCCTCCGAGTAGCAAAAGAGCTGAAGTTTGACTTCCATTTCTCCGATTCTCCTGGTTTTTGTTTGTTTGTTTGTTTGTTTGTTTTGGTATTTTAAACATATGTGAAATTTAAAAGGGACCCACACAGTATCTGCGTCCTGTGTATGATGGCCAGGGGAGAGAAATCCATAGAGCTGCTGTGCTGACGTGGGCTGGGTGGGAAGGACGGGTGAGTACAATGAGCAGCATGTCTCTTTATACTGTAATGAGACATGCTGACCTTACACTGTGCTGGAGGGCACACAGCTCTCAATGTACAGAGGCCAGTGAGCTCTTCACAGTAAGTAAATTATACACTATGAAGCTGTTCCATAATTGAAAAGGAGATAACCATATTATTTATTGATATAAAATTCTTGTTTAAAAAATGCATCAAAACATAAGCTAGGCTTAACAAACTGTCACCAAGAAGCGCACACTTGACTGGGTGGCTGAGACACTGCCTGACACCCCCGCCGCCTTCCTTGTCCTCGCCTTCACTCTCCATTCACCCGCAGGCATGTCTTCCTCCTCCTGAGATCCCGGACACACGCCCTTGGTTGATCTTAAGTGGCACGTGTCTTCTGTTCCGTGGCTTGCCTTTGCATCCTCTTAGTGGGATCTTTTGATGGACAGATGCTCTTAATTTCAACAGACAAAGGAATGTGTCTTTCTACAGTTAGCATAGTACACTCTCTCCCTAACTGCAGGACACTCGCATTGGCCCTCAAACACCTTTGATCAGGGTCACATCTTTTATTTCCTTAATTTCTTAATACAAATTTAAAAGGAAAATGTAGTTGTTATGTATTTTTCCAGACTGTAAATGATAAATAAGACATTCATGTTTTCATAGAAACCTTTGTATTTCTGGGTTTTTAAAGATTACCAAGTCACTGCTGCTTTAAGAAAATATACAGGAGACTCCAGTTACTTAGAACCCAGACAATCACAATCAAGCTACTATTTTAAAACAAATCTGCATAGCATCATGTTCAATGATCTTTACTTACAGAATTGTAAAAACTCTCATGATATATTATATTCAATATGGTTTTACTTAATATGCAAATAATAAGCGTGAAGACTAGTGACTCACTTGTAAGTTTTGCTTCACTAAGGTATTAACGTAAACAGGATCTTTCCATTTTCCCAGCAACCTGGGCCACTGTGTCTTTACTCTAGAACAACACAGATGACCTCACTGCTTGGTCCTCACAATCTGTGCTAAATCTTCACAGCTCCCCTCTCTCACTCCCAAGAAGCTTTTGCATGAATGTAGGAGAATGCTGTTGCTCGCCGTTCAAACAAATGCAATTCATAGATTCAACCTGCATGCAGTCATAGTTACATTACTGGAGTAATTGGCAAGCAGCACTTCACACGGCTTCTCATGTAACACACATGTATGACAAGTTGGATAAGTGAATTTAATCTTTAGAAAAGACAACCCTGCATTTACCCACACGTAGGCTCATCATCGGATCTTAAGAACTCACTATCTGAGCCGGGCGTGGTGGCGCACGCCTTTAATCCCAGCACTCGGGAGGCAGAGGCAGGCGGATTTCTGAGTTCGAGGCCAGCCTGGTCTACAAAGTGAGTTCCAGGACAGCCAGGGCTATACAGAAAAACCCTGTCTCGAAAAACCAAAAAAAAAAAAAAAAAAAAAAAAAAAAAGAACTCACTATCTGCCACTCCTTAGCATCACCACCTCAACAGAATGCTTAGAAATACTTACTTTCTCTCCTTTCAGGCTCATTTGGGTCAAGACTATAAGCTTCAGACGGATTCAACTGCCACTGTAGGAGGTACAGATATTTTATTTATGTTTAAAATGAGTTAATAAACAGCACATCAGTACCTTGCTTTTCATTATCAAAATAGCTTTTAAAAGTCCACGTGTACATGCCTACTGAAGCACTGACCTTGAATGACCCTCAATCAGATCAATCAGATCACCTGAATCTAGAATCAGAATCAAAACCCTCAGAGAAGGGGCTCTAACAGTCCTTTGTACTCATTTTATAGGTGATAAACGCAAGAACTAAAGAACTGTAGTAACTTCCCCCAGGTCACAGTGACATAAGACAGAGACCGGATAAGATTCTGCATGCCCATAACAAACCAGGAACTATCTACCTCCAGGACCCTCTGAGGTGTTTTTTTAATTTTGTTTTTAACATTTGTTACTATTGTTATTTTTATCACCTTATGTTTATATCCCCAGTGCTGGCTGAGTTCCTGGTGTTTGACAAACATTTGGTCTGATCATATGAGTACAGGCAATGCCTATGAGTCACACTTCCCTGCACAGGCTCCCCATGGCTCAGCATTTATTTATTATGTGTGTACACTGTAGCTGTCTTCAGGCACTCCAGAAGAGGGCATAGGATTCCATTACAAATGGTTGTGAGCCTCCATGTGGTTGTTGGTATTTGATTTCTTTATTGTTTCTACTTCCATTTTTAGATCCTGGATGGTTTTGTTCAATTCTTTCACCTGTTTGGATGTGTTCTCCTGTATTTCTCTAAGGGAGTTATTTATTTCCTTCTTATAGTCAGTCCTCCACCATCATCATCATTATCATCATCATGAGAAGTGACTTCAGATCCATATCTTGCTTTTCTGGTGTGATGGTTTATCCAGGACTTGCTATGGTGGGAGAGTTTGGTTCTGGTGATGCCAAGTAACCTTGGTTTCTGTTACTTCTGTTCTTACACTTGCCTCCAGCCATCTGATTATCTCAAGTGCTCACTGCCCTCAATATATCTGATTGGAGCCTGTCCTTCCTGTAATCCTGGTTGAGTCAGAACTCCTCAGAGTCCAGCTTTCTCTGTGATCCTGTGATTCTAGAATCCCGTGATCCTGAGATTCTGGGTGTGTCAGAGTTCTTGGCAGTTAAACTTCCTCTGAGACTCTAAGATCCTGGTGTGACCAAGCTCCTGGGTGCCCAAGGTGGCCTGGAACTGGCATCAACCGGAAGGTGGTTGCTGGGATTTGAATTCAGGACCTTTAGAAGAGCAGTGCTCTTAACCACTGAGTCATCTCACCAGCCCCCTCAGCATGAGAATTTAATACAGCATCACCTGGATTTTGTCCTACAGCAAGTTTGCCACAGCATGATGTCACACAGGACTGACTAAGGATGAGAGAGGCGTGAGGGATGTGGTGCCTGTTAGCAAAGAGGGAATCCACCAGGCAGTCTCTTCAGATGATCTCTGTGCTGTAGGGACATTCTCCTGTATGGACTGTCTCAGGTAGCAGGCAGGCCCTCTGGCTCCTATTGGAGCTAAGGATGGTGGCTATCTCCCCATCACTCAACTGGAAGTTAAAGTTCCCAAGAGTGTGTGCTGGTGTCCCAGGCTTGGGAATCACTACCACATTCCCCTGGATATGAAACCAAATCAGAACCTGGGCTGAGGTTTTCTTATGTTTTGTAGTGGTCTCTTTAATCTTGTGATCCTCTAGTACTTAATGGTCCTCTGGCTTGGTCCAAGGCCTGTCTACAGAACCCAGGGCTATGGGATGTGATGCTGATGATCTTGGAGTGTCAGCAGTAGATTGCACTGTCCAGGCTGAGGTACAGGGCAGTCAGCCTGCATGGCCATTGGTTTGGTTCAGTTCAGGAACCTTTCAATCTGGAAATTGTCGAAGCTGGAGATGGCCAGGGCTTTCACCAACTCTTTATCCACCAGTTCTTTCCTGACCTCCTATGCATCCAAGAAGGCTAATTTAATGGTGATAATACTGACTTAATGATTTTTGTGAGAATAACTTCTTTCTAGGCTTAAGTTCCTGTGGCCACTGAGTAAAACAGAGGTGCAAACAGTTCAGTTTCAGACCCAGTGGGTCTTCTGAAAGGCTTCTTCTGCAGTTTTCTCAATGCAGGTAGACCACAACTTGCTGACAATGAAAAGATCACCTCACTTCTTCTTGGTATGACCTCGGATGGCTTGGCTTCTTCTTTATTCTTGTTATAATAAGCATATGCAGTCAATGTGGCCACTTTCATGGCCTTCTTGACTTGGTATGGAGGAGACTTCTAGATGTCCAAGCTCACAGTGGCTATCTTAGCTTTGTTAATGAGCTTCATGAAGGTGCCATGGTTGTTGCAAAAATCTTTTTGAGCGAGCAGATGTCTGTGTTGAGTCGTTGTTGTTGTTGTTGTTTTTGTTGTTGTTGGTGGTGGTGGTGATTGTGTGTGTGTGTGTGTGTGTGTGTGTGTGTGCCCTGTAGTGGCCAGAGGAGATGACAAACATCCTCTTCTACTGCTCTTCACCTCATTGCCTCGAGACAGTCTCTCGCTGAACTGGAAGTTCCTAGTCTTTCAGCCAGGCTGGTAGCCAGCAATCCTTGGCAATCCTCCTGTCTTGGTTTATTCCTTGCCCAGCTCTGCAGTTATAGGCACACATGGTCATGCCTGTATTTTATGTTAATTCCAGAGATCCACACTTAGGCCTGCATATTTGTACAGCAAGCACTCTTTCCCATTGAGCCATCCCTAGCCCATCTACTGAGTTTCATACTAGCTAAAGAAGGTCTGAGCAATAAAGAATAAACATGTGACTCAGACCTGGGTCACTTATAAAAATAGGATGGCTGAGGTTAGTCCCAAGAGAGACAAGACAGTGAGAAGATGGCTCAGTGGGGAAAGTGCTGGCCACATAAGCATGAAGACCTGAGTTCAGATAACTGCACCCACAGAAATGCCAGGCACAGTGGGGAGCCTGTAACCCTGGAGTTGGGGGTGGAGAGAGATGTGGGTTGTGGAGGTTCCCAGCTAGCCAGTCTAGCTGGAAAGGGTGAGCTCCAGACTCAGAGAGAGATGGAGAGTAATACAGAGTACTGACATCAACCTCCGACCTAGATTTGGACATTCATTGGTGAGCTTATACATGTATGCATGTGTATAACACACAGAGAGAGGGGGAAGGGAGGAGGGATTTATAAAGAGTAGGTGGGGAGTTACATAAGAAATTATCAAAACAGGGATGTTTGAAATATACCAAACCACCGAAATCTATTACTTTGAGCAAAACAGTAAAAATCAGTAACTTTAAACTTTCATCTCAAAATATTTATAGAAAGACTTTTTACAACTACAAAAATGGAAATAATATAGTTATATAACAAAGGAAATAATTATATAAGCTAGGTGTTCAGGTTGGAATGTGTTTGATTATTAAAAGCAATTTTTGGAACTTTTAACAACACAGAAAATACAGTGACATGTTGATCATGTTATATATAAGTTACAGAATAATGCAGCTTGAAGTGTTCCTAGTCTTCTACAGCGAGCACATTCTGCTTTAATAACAACATATCCATGTGTATGCAGTACATGTGTGCTTTGATTCCCGATGCTCAAACTGATTAAGTAGGAGCCCAAGGCTGACATTTCAAACAGTTCTTTATAAACGATCCTACTCACTGCACATTCTAGTCTACTGATGGGGCATTAGGTGCTAGGTTTAGGCCCCTGGGTGACACAAAAGGGAGCCTGTGACTCTGGACAAGGTGGCTTTCCACAGAGCATGACTGGGATAAGCAGGAGCCCTTGTGGGAGCCGTGGATTCACTGCAGCAGAATCTCACTTTATTTCTTGATCCTGTGGCTCTAGCTGGGTCATGGCATTGTAGAAACAGAGAGTAATTTGATACCATGCTAACAATCTCTGGGAAAAAAATTGCAGAATTCTTATAACTTTTCTGCATGCTCGAGAATATTCCAAAGTAAAATACTTTTTAAAAGCCCAAGCAGAAAGAAGTATGTTAAAAATTCTGAGTTTTCCGTGAACCACTTCTATCTATCCTTTTAAAAAAACCATAAGTATGAGCTGATCTTTTTTCTGATCTCCCTCCTGAGAAAATGTGTTTGTGAGGTGTGACTACTACAACTGCACTTCTGCCCAACACTCCAAGGCCGGAGAGATGGTGAGCCATGGGAGGGGATGGAGACATCAAAGGCCGATGCACAACTCTGTAAGATGCAGGTGTAGGTGCAGGTGCAGGTGCAGGGCAGGGATCCTTTGCTGAAAATGTATACTTCGGTAAATAATAATGATAATGGCTCACTCACAGTCCTAAGAGTGAAATCACTACTTCACAATGTCCGGCAGGTTTGGCAAACAGGAAGTACACGTTAGGAAAAGTACATGTACTTACTGTGAATTTGCGAACACCCTCAAGCTCCCCAAACTTCATGTAAGAGATGTCTGCTTTCTTTTTTCCAACATCTACATCACCAGCATAGATCTGCTTTATGCCTGCACCTTTAATTAAAGGCACACATTCATCACAAGGGCATTTTGTCACAAAAATCATGCTGCGTTCTTCTGGTTTTATATCTTGACATCTATAAAAAGTTATAAAATATTACAAAAGCTGTTATGAAAGACCAAGTATGTTTTTAGAAAAATTCTTAAACTTTAAAGTTGAGGTTTTGTAAAACAAATTTGCAGTATTACAAATAATAATCAAGTAATATTCTTGCTAAATTAGCGATGTTCAAAGTATGCGAAAATCTGACAATCCTAACTGACAGTCACTGACTGTCAGTAAGCCTTTGGAATGATTGACATCGTACTAGACAGTATCTGAGAGCAGGGCATGGGGGGAGAAAGAAGTATAACACATGAGCAGTCCTTTCCGCATATGTACTTCATATGACTACAGACAACAGAGTTCAGTTCCCAAAAGCCAAATAACTATCTGATTAATCCTTAAGTCACCACAGCAGTCAAAAGGCTGAGCTTTAACTTGGATATACATTGTTAGATGCTTCCTTAATGAATATATAGTAACATCCAGTTCTGAGCTACAGTTCCCCTAACCTTCCCCAGTCATAACTTTTTTAAAAAATTGGATATGACATATTCAAACCCTTGTGCAGAACACCTTCACTGAAGATAATGGAGACAGAGCAGATAATATTCTTGGTGCATGCTGTGGTAGCCTGGACTAAAGAGGCTCTGGTGTGGCTGCAGGGATGGCAATCTCTGATAGAGCACTTTACACCTTTCTTTAGAGAATCTCAGACAGGAGTTCTGTAGTTACTCAGTCTCCTCCCGACTCCTCTCTCCAATTCCTCCCATCTCCCTCCTACTCCTAAAGTCACCATCTCTTATTCTTTCATTTTAATCGTGTGTGTGCGAGTGTGTGTGCACATATCTTCATAAACACAACCTGCTGAGACCATTCAGAGCTGCTCACATAAGGTTAAGGCTGAGCTCTTGGATCATCATTACCCCATCAGGACCTCATCCCTGAAGAAGACTGACTTTCCTTCTCTTCATGGCTATTAACTGTCTTTTGCTCTTCTAGGGGTAAAGCCATATGAGAATTTCCCCATCCTCACTGACACAACAGTTGGCAGTATAACTGTTCAGGTCTCATTTAGGAAGCAATATAGTTGATACTTCCTGGGTGCAGCTTCCCTGATATATACAGAAGACACTGTCTCAAGCAGACATCTTGTCTGGTCCTCTCAAATAGAGGCTCTTTAAAACACTTTAGTTCATAAAAACATCTGTACCTGTGCTAGCTAGCTTTACGTCAACTTGACACAAACTAGAGTCACTGGAGAGGAAGAACCTCGGTTGAGGAAATGCCTCTATAAGTTCAGGCTGTAGGCAAGCCTATAAGACATTGTCTTAATTAGTGATTGATGGGGGAGGGCCCACTTGTGGGTGGTACCATCCCTGAACTGTGGTTCTGGGTTCTTTAAGCAGGCTGAGCAAGCCATGGAGAACAAGCCAGTCAACAGCACTCCTGTATGGCCTCTGCATCAACTCCTGCCTCTAAGTTGTCGCCCTGACTGAGTTTCTGTCCTGACTTCTTTCAGTGATGGGCTGCACTGTAGAAGTCTAGGCCAAATAACCCTTTCCTCTTCAACTTGATTCTGGCCGTGATGCTTCGTCACAGCAATAGTAACCCTAACCAAGGGCGTGTTTCCTAAACAGAACAGATGTTCTCTACATTTAGAAAACAAAGGGGATACTAACATCCAAAAATAGAAATAGCCGGGCAAGTCCCTAAGGACAAGCATCAAATAGATTCATACTGGAGAATAAAAGGAAAGAATTTCTGAAGAAATGGAAAGAGCTGGGGACTCTGTGCCCATACATAGGCTCCAGTCTAGGAGCAGGACCATGCTTTATCGAGATGCTATTTCTGAAAGTCTCTCTTAGGGTTTTAAAGGAAAGCAGATAACAACAGAGAACTAGCCTCAACTATCCTCTGTGGTCTTTTAAAGGACAGAGGCTAAAAACAGCTCTTACCTAAATGTCAAAGCGTTCTGCTCCGCATGTATGATGTATCTGAACTTCCGTATTTCTCTGTCCTTATGCTTGTCATCCATGTGCGGGAAGTCAGCATACTCAGAGCCCACGGGAAACGCATTGTACCCGCATCCTATGAAGTACATGGCTCCAGTCCCATCGCAGCTTCTCTGTGGGGCCAGCAGAAGCACAGTGAGTCTCAGCATTCTGAAAAAACTTTCCCTCATACTTCATGTAAAGAAGGCTCTCTTTCTCCATTTTTGTAACAAATGGAGCCATAGAGAAATACAAGGTCTGAACTGGAGAAATGGATGTGCTTTTAAAGGCATGTGCCACCAAGCCTGGCGAGCTGGGTTTGATCCTGGGAATCAGCACGGTAGAGGAAGAACATGGTGTGCATCTTGACACACATAGATCCCCTAGCACAAGGAAATAAATGAAACTTAAAAGTTAAAACACAAACAGAGCATCTGATCATTTTATGGCCACCTTCCTCAGATAGGACCTCAAGGTTGCCTTTGATGTTAGCAGTTAACATCATTGTCTTTAAGTTATAAACCTTTTTACTTGATCCACGCAGTTCTCTCCAAGCAAGTGTCTATATAATTATTTATAATATGCTACAGATCTCAGTAAGTATACAAGTGGTAGCAACAACAAAGCTTAATAAGAACCAGGATTATCTGAATCAACAAAAGCTGTAAAATATCACATCAATAACTGCTTCTCGGCTACTTGCCAAATGTCAAACATCACAGCCAACTCACTTTTTGTTTAAAGTTTTTGTATGTGCATGCATAGGCATGCAAGTACTCACTAGAGATCAAACTTGGGGCCTCAAAAATGCAAAGCCAGCACTCTACAACTGAACAATAATGCCAGCACTGCCTCATTTGCTTATCCTGAAACTACCTGGAAAATAATATCATTGTCCCTATTTCACTCATAAGAAAACCAAGGTCAAGAAAGAGAAACCGTTCAAGGTCACAGAGTTAGTCAGGAACATAGCTGCATTGAAGCTTGCACAGCTCTTTCTGCACATCTTTCCCACACAGCTTTTGTATACAAGAGGTAAATGGCTATAATACTCCACAGAGCAGTGCACATGGCAATGCTATGCTGAAAGGCTGGTTGAGTATCCACTTAAACAACCTCAACCTCACAGGGAGATGGATTTATATATAAACCTGAATAGTAAGTGGACACATGTATAACACAAAATGTAATTTATAGTAGAGTATATAACTCTACGACACAAATCAGCCTTTAGGTGAGGTGAGCACAGACGACAAAGCACTATAGAGCTCAGTGCTGTTAAAGGGAGCCCAGTGTGCTGCTTGGACGGCACAGTTGACTTGTACAACTAGAGAGCCACCTGGCATGAGAACCTCAACTGAAGAGCTGCCTCTATCAAACTGCTCTGTGCACATGTCTGTGGGACATTTCTTGACTGCTAATTGATGGAGAAAGCTGAGGCCCACGGTGGACAGTGTATCCATAGGCCAGTGATAATGGGTCAGATTAGATAACTAGATGAACATGAGGCAGAAAGCAAGCTAGGTGCCATTCCTTCATGGTTTGTACTGCAGCACCCCCAAGGTTCCTGCCCTGACTTCCCTCAGTGACAGGATATAACCTGAAACTTAAGCTTAAGATGAAATAACCCCCCCTCTCTCTCCCAAAAAAATGTAATTAAAAAAATTTAAACTGCTCAGTGCTCACTGTGGCAGTGTCCAAACAACTCACAAGTGTCCAATAAAGGCTTGCTAACTAGACAAATCTTAAAATTTGTTGAAGGAAACTATTCCACAAAATAGAAACAGAAGGTACTCTACCCAATTCATTCTATGAAGCCACAATTACTCGGCTAAACCACACAAAGACTCAACAAAAAAAAGAGAACCTCATCCAATTTCCCTTATGAACATCGATGCAAAAATACTCAATAAAATTCTCGCAAACCGAATCCAAGAACACATCAAAAATGATCATCCGTCATGACCAAGTAGGCTTCATCCCAGGGATGCAGGGATGGTTTAATATACAGAAATCCATCAATGTAATCCACTATATAAACAAACTCAAAGACAAAAAACCACATGATCATCTCGTCAGATGCTGAGAAAGCATTTAACAAAACCCAACACCCCTTCATGATAAAAGTCTTGGAAAGATCAGGAATTCAAGGCCTAAACATAATAAAAGCAATATACAGGAAACCAGTAGCCAACATCAAACTAAATGGAGAGAAACTTGAAGCAATCCCACTAAAATCAGGGACTAGACAAGGCTGCCCACTTTCTCCCTACCAATTCAATATAGTACTTGAAGTCCTAGCCAGAGGAATTAGACAACAAAAGGAGATCAAGGGGATACAAACTGGAAAGGAAGAAGTCAAAATATCATTATGTGCAGATGATATGGTAGTATATATAAGTGACCTTAAAATTCCACCAGAGAACTCCTAAGCCTGAAAACCAACTTCAGTGCAGTAGATGGATCTAGAATTAACTCAAACAAATCAGTGGCCTTTTTCTACACAAAGGATAAATAGACTGAGAAAGAAATGAGGGAAACAACACCCTTCACAATAGTCACAAATAATATAAAATACCTTCTGTGACTCTAACTAAGGAAGTGAAAGATCTGTAAGATAAGAACTTCAAGTCTCTGAAGAAAGAAATCAAAGAAGATCTCAGAAGATGGAAAGATCTCCAATGCTCATGGACTGGCAGGATTAATATAGTAAAAATGGCTATCTTGCTGAAAGCAATGTACAGATTCAATGCAATCCCCATCAAAATTCCAACTCAATTCTTCACTAAGTTAGAAAGGGCAATTTGCAAATTCATCTGGAATAACTAAAAAACCTAGGATAGCAAAAACTATTCTCAACAATAAAAGAATCTCTGGTGCAATCACCATCCCTGACCTCAAGCTGAACTACAAAGCAATTGTGATAAAAACAAAACAAAACAAAACAAAACAAAAAAACAACAACAACAACAACAACAAAAACCCTGCATGATACTGGTACAGTGACAGACAGGTAGATCAATGGAACACCAGTGGAATAGAATTGAAGACCCAGAAATGAACCCACACACCTATGGTCACTTGATCTTCGACAAGGGAACTAAAACCATCCAGTAGACAAAAAGACAGCATTTTCAACAAATGGTGCTGGCTCAACTGGCAGTTATCATGTAGAAGAATGATAATTGATCCATTCTTATCTCTTTGTACTAAGGTCAAGTCTAAGTAGATCAAGGAACTCCACAAAAAACCAGAGACACTGAAACTTATAGAGGAGAAAGTGGGGGAAGAGCCTTGAAGATATGGGCACAGGGGAAAAATTCTTGAACAGAACAGCAATGGCTTGTGCTGTAAGATCAAGAATCCACAAATGAGGGCTGGAGAGATGGCTCAGTGGTTAAGAGCACCATCTGCTCTTCCAGAGGTCCTGAGTTCAATTCCCAGCAACCACATGGCTCACAACCATCTGTAATGAGATGTGATGCTCTCTTCTGGTGTGTCCAAAGACATCAACAGTGTACCCATATACATAAATCTTTTTTTTTTTAAAGGATCCACAAATGGGACCTCATAAAATTGCAAAGCTTCTGTAAGGCAAAGGACACTGTCAATAAGACAAAAAGGCTACCAACAGATTGGAAAAAGATCTTTACCAATCCTAAATCCAATAGGGAACTAATATCCAATATATATAAAGATCTCAAAAAGTTGGAATCCAGAAAACCAAATAACCCTATTAAAAAATGGGGGACAGAGCTAAACAAAGAATTCTCAACTGAGGAATACCAAATGGCTGAGAAGCACCTGAAAAAATGTTCAACATCTTTAATCATCAGGGAAATGAAAATCAAAACAACCCTGAGATTCCACCTCACACCAGTCAGAATGGCTAACATCAAAAATTCAGGTGACAGCAGATGCTAGTGAGGATGTGAAGAAAGAGGAACATTCCTCCATTGCTGATGGGATTGCAAGCTGGTACAACCACTCTGGAAATCAGTCTGGCAGTTCCTCAGAAAATTGGACATAGTACTACCGGAAGATCCAGCAATACCTCTCCTGGACATATACCCAGAAGATGTTCCAGCTTGTAATAAGGACACATACTCCACTAAGTTCACAGTAGCCTTATTTATAATAGGCAGAAGCTAGAAAGAACCCAGATGTCCCTCAACAGAGGAATGGATACAGAAAATGTGATACATTTATACAATGGAATACTACTTAGCTATTAAAAACAATGAATTTATGAAATTCTTAGGCAAATGGATGGATCTGGAGGATATCATCCTGAGTGAGGTAGCCCAATCACAAAAGAACACACATGATATGCACTCACTGATAAGTGGGTATTAGCCCAGAAACTTAGAATACCCAAGGTACAATTTGCAAAACACATGAAACTCAAGAAGAAGGAAGACCAAAGTGTGGATACTTAATTCCTTCTTAGAAGGAGGAACAAAATGCCCATGAGAGGAGTTACAGGGACAAAGTTCGGAGCTGAACTGAAGGAAGGACCATCCAGAGACTGCCTCACCCGGGGATCCACCCCATAAACAACCACCAAACCCAGACACTATTGCATACGCCAACAAGATTTTGCTGACAGGACCTTGATATAGCTGTCTCCTGTGAGGCTATGCCCGTGCCTGGCAAATACAAAAGTGGATACCTACAGTCATCTATTGGACGGAACACAGGGCCCTCAATGAAGAAGGTAGAGAAGGTACCCAGGGAACTGAAGGGGTCTGCAGCCCTATTGGAGAAACAACAATATGAAGTAACTAGTACTCTCAGAGCTCGTGTCTCTAGCTGCATATGTAGCAGAGGATGGCCTAGTCAGCCATCAATGGGAGGGGAGGCCCTTGATGGTCTTGCAAAGATTATATACCCCAGTATAGGGGAATGCCAGGGCCAGGAAGTGGGAGTGGGTGGGCTGGGGAGCAGGGGGAGGGGGGAGAAGAGAGGGCATAGGGGATTTTCAGAGAGGAAAGTAGGAAAGGGGATAGCATTTGAAATGTAAATGAAGAAAATATCTAATAAAAAAATGGGCCAGGCAGTGGTGGCACACACCTTTAATCCCAGCACTTGGGAGTCAGAGGCAGGAGGATTTCTGAGTTCCAAGCAAGCCTGGTCTACAGAGTGAGTTCCAGGACAGCCAGGGCTACACAGAGAAACCCTGTCTCGAAACCCCTCCCCCCCCCAAAAAAAAAAGAATGTATACCACCCCCCAAATTTTTTGTTGAGGGAGGGACAGATGTTTCTACAACTCAATAAAATTCACCAATATAAAAGCATTAATCTCAACCAGTTAATACAGGCTCATGTGCCATCAGGTTAAACAGCAAGGGCTGTAGTTGCTACCACTCAGAAGATGGAGGGAGTGATGAACTGAGCTCAGGAGTTTGAGGCCAATCCTGTCTCAAATATCAAAATGCAGCACCTCGAAGACTAAACAAAATTCAGGTTAAATACTTAAACAATTATTTTCATACTTACAGATTTCGCTTCTGCCCAAATGACAGCTCCAACTCCTGTTTTATGATCCTCTGAAAGACAGGATGTTTATCTCAGTAAAAATCAATGCTGTCAGTACGAAGATCTATTCTTTTCAAATCATAAGAACCCATTTATTGCAACATACATGATACATGTAGCAACAAGTCCTTGCCCTAACTACATAAACCCTCAAGATAAATCTTTTGGGGTATAGGACTCAGGAATGAGGTACCAAATAACCAGACAGAGCCACCCCACACACGGGGACAGGGCCACTGACCACCCCACACACAGGAGGACAGGGCCACTGACCACCCCACACACTGGGACAGGGCCACTGACCACTCCACATACAGGGGGACAGGGCCACTGACCACCCCCCCACACACAGGGGGACAGGGCCACTGACCACCCCACATGCAGGGTCTCTGTGATACCTCTGAATGGCAGTGGCACACTCAAGCTATAACTGGGACAGGTCAGCCTCACTGACTCTCCCCTCATGTGACCACTTCTAACAGATGATGAGGCTGAAGAAATACAACATTTCTAAAAGAATGGGTTTAGTGAAATAACCAATCCATAAAATCAAGTTTGTCTTGTTCTAACTTATTTTTTTACACTCTATTCATGGAAAATTGACTTAATGGAAATATTTTTGTTAAAGAAAAAAGTTCAAGTAGAAATTTATTTAAGGTCTTTTTTCTTCTACAATACACTAAGTTTTAAATTTCTAAGACAAATTTGAACTATAAAACCACAGTATTTATCAAAATCACAGCAAGGGACAAAGTAGGGAAATTTACAGAAAAAGTCAGTATTGTCTGTACCTTTACCCAGGGCCATTCATATTGCTAAGGGTTGAATACAACTGTCTTCCCCTCTAGTTTCCTTCAAGCTAAGCTCTCCCATGGAAGTGCATTTAAACATCTACTTTTTCCATTATACACAATTCAGACAAAAGTCCTGCCATTGTTGTTTGAAAAATCTAAGATGCCCTAACTTAAAAAACACTTAGGCAATAAAATTTTGTATTTCCAATTCAAGCACATTGGGTTTTTCAAAATTATAGTCCAATATATATTTTTTTCTGTTAAGCATTTTTAGACATGATCTCATTTTTTTAACCAATTTTATCAATAGTTAAAATTTCCATTTCTAGATATGAAATTAATTTAGTTAGTTCTTTTAACCCAACCTTTTCTCCACCTCTCTCTAACATTAAGAATTCCCTAAAAAAGCTTCCCACAGTTTGAGTGCCATATGTGTCCATAGTGAAAGGCAGACTGTGAAGGAGGAAGGGAGACAGTCTGGTCCATAAGCATGTAGCAGCTGAACGGAGCGTGGCAGGGAGGAGGAAGCTGTGTGCGAAGGAGGGGGGTGACCCTGAGGGGTATGCGGTTATGGCTTCCGTGGTGTCAGGGGAGAGATCTGGCATCAACAAAGTTTCCTTCCTCTCTAGACCTTTGTAATTTAATGCCAGAAATGAATATGAACTAATGTTTTGTGCTCATTCCTAAGATAGTGGTAGAAATATAGCCACAATATTATTACCTTCAAAATAAAAACCTAAGCAAAGCAGTACTTAATACATAAATTAAAAAAAAAAAACTCTCCATATGAAAAGCCACATCTCCTGCAACAATATCTTTCTTAAATTAGGATTTTGGTCTTGGGAGCTATCATTTCTCTTAGTCAGGGGACAGAGACTGGACCTTGTCGAGAAGGAAACAGCATTTTCCCATAGGTAGCACTTCTGCACTTGGCAAAGGCTAGCTGTAAGGGAACGGTCACTACTTTTTTCAAGAAGGGTTTCTTGATTTTCACTTGTTCTTATTTGCTTGTTTGTTTTTTTGAGATAGTATCTTGATGGATAACCCAGGCTGGCCTTGAACTTTTAGTCTTCTTGCCTCAGCTTCCCTGAGTGTCAGGATTAAAGGTGCGTACCTTATCTGTAATTTTTAGGAAACTGTTCCTTTTAGTCTGTTTTGTTTTGTTTTTCCTCACAGCTTTGAAGGAAAGACCAATTTACAACTACTAACAGACTCCCGAGGCTTGTTGGTGCCTAAGGTCAGAGCTCTTTAGTCCATAGTTCATGCCTACAGGCACATACATCTTTTCTTTAAGGTTTAAAATTCTGTTTGTGTGTGTGTGTGTGTGTGTTGCTGTGTGCTTGTAGGGGTCAAGAGGACAACTGGCAAGAGTCCTGTTATTCACCATGGAAGACGAGGGGGTGGCAAAGCCCTTTCTTCTCTGAGTTAGCTAGTTGGCCCCTACTTATGTCAGCTTCTGTTACAGTTCTAGATCAAAATTGCTGGGTGCCTGATAAAAAGGCCAATTCCCAGCTCTGGTAAAGACAATTGATCAATCAAAGGAAAGAGGCTGGGGTCCTGCATTGTCCACAGCTGCCTTCTAATGCTTTCTCACACTAACTTCTGGCTTGCAGAGCAAATCAGAACCGTTTTGAAGGTGCTATTTCTGCCTACTTCTAACTCCAGCAGGGAGTGCCTGCCAGAACAGCAGATGCACTATCATACCTTTTTAACATCTACAGACTCTAAATTCCTTTATACGTGTCCTAAGGGCTTTACTAATTATAAGCTTGTGCTGTCTCTGTATCTCTGTCTCTGTCTCTCTCTCTCTCTCTGTGTGTGTGCGTGTGTGTGTGTGTGTGTGTGTGTGTGTGTGTGTGTAGAAGCCACATGCTGATGTTGGTTGTGCTTACTTCTGGAGACAAGGTCTCTCACTGGAGCTTATTGAGTGGCTGGACTCTCTGGCCAATGAGATCTTGTTTCAGTGGCAGCCCTGGCGTTGTAAGCACTTACAACCACATCCTGCTTTTTAGGTGTGCTGGGGACCCAGACTCAGGTCCTCACACGTGCACGGCAGAGCACTTTACCTGCTGAGCCACCTGCCCAGCCCCTGAAGCATTTATTTTGATATAAAAGGATTCCCTCATTTAATAAATACTCTAGTTCTCAGGGAACATGATAAGTGTGCCAGTGATTCTCCCCCAGAAGAGCTCACATGGGCAAGTGACAGTCAAGTTGCATCTTAACTAGAAATTGAGTTCCAGAACCTTCCCCTGAAAAGAAAAGCAAAACCAAACCAAAAAGACCCTATTTTTTTTCCTTGAAATCTTTTAGATCAAGCATACCAGCATGGATTTATATATAAACTTGAATAGCAAGTGGACAGATGTATAATACAAAATGTAATTTATAGTAGAGTACATAGCTCTACGACACGAATCAGACTTTAGGTCATCATCAACCCCAATTACCATCAGAGCGCCCTGTAGAAGTTTTAAAGAGCTAGCTGTACCCAGCTGACTGGGTCCAGGTGAGTTGGAACATCTGTACCTTTGAAGGTCTCCATGGAGAGTCTGTACATTGTTGGTTGAGATCCTCCATTCCATTTACTTGACCTGAGGTCTTTTAAAGACTACTGCCATCTGTACAGGTCTTTCTGATTTTCCTTCTCTTCTCCTCCTTTCTTGGGATACTTAAGTGTCTGGGCAAGGGCTGTAGCTCAGGTGGTGGAGTGCTTGCCTAGCCTGCATGAGGCCCTAGGTTCCTCTCATCTTCAGCACAACATAAAGCAGGTCCAGGAGGTGCATGCTTGTAATTCCAACACTCAAGAGGTGGAGGGAGGAGGGTCAGAAGTTCAAGGTCATCCTCAGCTACATAGGGAGCTCGGACTGCATAGAATTCTATCTAACAAATAAATAAATAAGTGAATAAATAAAGCAAGCCCTACTATACATAGCATGTGTACCAAATAAGTCTTACGTCACCACTTCTCCTATCTGGACTTTCCCTACTTACTTCATGGTTAGAGTTTTCAAGGTGGTAATTCTACACTGAAAAACATTAGGTAAGAATGGAAATGCTATTGAGACGGTACACTTTACTACAATAAAGAACATCACTAAGGAATGCTCTCCTTTACCAACATGTAAAGGAGCGAGAGTGACTGTTTAACTTGCTGAGAGAGACATACACCAGAAGACTCTACAGTAACGTTTTTACCTTGATTTTTTTCTTCTAAATTTGTTATTTTTAAATTCTCAGAATTCTGTCTTTATTACAAATAGAATACATGGGCTGAAGAGATGGCTCAGCAGTTAAGAGCACTTGTTGCTTTTACAGAAGACCCGAGTGATTTCCAGCACCAACATGATGGCTCACAGCTGTCCGGACTCCGGTTACATAGGACCCAACACCTCCTTCTGGGCTCTGAAGGCATGTATGCGGTGCACAAACGTGCATGCAGACAAAACACTACTACACATTAAACATTTTAAAAAAATATGTAGAAAAAATGTGGAATAAATAAAAAAATATTTAGTTTTATTTTTGTGTCATCTTTACTTTGGAACTTACTGAATCGTAGAATCATACACACAAGAAGCAAAAAGGACTTAAGTCTCCTGGTCTGTAAGTGCCAAGCTGAATATAAGAACACAGAAAACACAGGGTCTGGCTCACTTCTTGACACTGTTGGAATAGCAATGCTTTAGGATAAGGGTCAGGGGATCCTAGCACAGATATGAAGCCACTTCACTTCAGTGTCACTTGTAACCCAGACATTCAGCCCCCATTTATGATCTAAGCATTGAACTCACCAGTTCGATATGCCAATAACCTGGCCTGCACCATGCAATGCCTTGCAACTTCCTGTGGCAAACTCTGATTGTGAATTTCATTAATCTGTTCTGGGCTGCTACAGTAGAATCCGAAGTGTTTCAAGTTGGGCACACTAGAAGCTACTGTGGCCAAAAGTAGAATCAGGTCTTTCATGTTTTGCCTTAGATTGCTAAAATAGGGGTTTTCACACAGGTTCTCCAGACCTATAGTCATCAGTATCTGCTTATGCATTTCTTCATTTGAAACCAAAAATAACATTTCATACTCTTTTATTCTTTCTTGTTTACATTCAGAATAAAAATCAGTGTCAGCACCCGGCAACGCTTTTGCAGTTTTCTGAATAAAGTCACATTTGTAAGAGGTTTCCTCCACAAACTGCACCATGTAGCACACCAACGGCTGCAGTAAGACACACACGTGGGCCCGGCTGTTTGACTTTAATCTTTCTGCGGCTTTGGCATCTAGCTTTGCATCTTCAGAACTAGAAGCCTCAGTGAGCAAACTTATCTCTGGGTCAGAAGGCCAGTAAGAAATTCGGTTAACTCCAGCTAAAATAGAAAAATAGAAAAGGTCACTGATGCAAGCCGAATAGAGAAAGGTTTTCTATCTAAATCTAGCCTACCACTGGCCCCAAAACAGACATCTACACTGTTACTTACACAATGTGAGGGTTCCAAACAAATACCCACAGGCAAAAATGGGCCCATGACTAGTTTATTTTCAGCTGACAGGTTAAATCTGGGAATATTCTATATCATATGAGATGATGAGAAATGGAAATTCCAGTGTTCATATTCACTCAAAGACATGCTCATTCATTTACATATGCACTGAGCACCTTTGCATGGTGGGGTTGACTACCAACCACAGTGCTGCCTTCAAAACCTGAATACTACCTGGCTTTTTCAGGAGACCGTTCACCAACCTCTAACAAAGCCCCAGTGACACTGTAGAAGCCCAGCTTTGCAAAGTGTGGCTGGAAGCTCAAGGTGAGTGTTACTCACCAAGGCTTTCCATGTTGCCATGGTAGCTTCTGGAAATGTTATAGCTAATACCTAGTAAGGCCTAGAGTTTTGTATCTAAATAATTATAAATAATTCATTTAGACACAAAAATGTTCCTGTTTCAGATTCAGAATTCTTCTCAAAAGCCATATTTTCAAGAGGGAAAAATGTTCATGTTTTAGTGCAGCATTTCTGAACTAAAAACATTTAAAAAAAAAACCTCCAGATGTCCAAAATAGGAGAATAAATAATGTGACTTTAGTCTTAGTTTTGTTAACTAGTTTTAAATTAGCATACTAAGCAATGAGTTCCATGCTGGCATTTTTATATCATCTGTTCTTATTGACTACAAAGAATTTTTAAAAGAAAAATAGTCCTAGGTAAAGAGGGAGTGATGAGAGAGAGAGCAGGCAGCACCAACCCTGCAAAGCCTATGTACTGAGGAAAGAACAAACCTGAGGGCATTTCCTCTCAGTTGTGACAACAGAAAGTAGGTAGTCTTTACTACATAGAGACACAGTTGGCTCATTAAATAAGAGTTCATATTGATTTAAAAGAAAAAAAAAAAGGAAAGAAAACGACCTTAAGGGAAACAAAACATAAGAACAGGCAATTTGTAAAAGAAACATAATTGGATAATAAACATGAAAAAGTATTTTAATTTTCTTATGTTGACTAAAATTGCTATGTAAGCACCAAATGTTTATTATAGTTTACAACAGAAAAATTTCTGCTAGTATCTGGTGTAATTTCATCAAAGTTTAAAAGGTTTTATTTACTCATGTTCAATAAGAGGATTTGATTTTATGTGTTTGTGCCTGTGAGTTCTAGTGCCTTCCGAGGTCAGATTGGAGTTACAGGTAGTTGTGAGCCACTGAACCAGGAATTGCTCATAACCACTGAACAGCAATAGAAAACCCAAGACACATGAGGAAGGTAGGCTAGTTCACTGTGAACTCAGTCACTCACATGGTCCTCAAAGCAACCCTCATACTGTGGTTTGCAGCAATCACTTTATACGCAGCTCTGACTCATGCAGAACACTAAGATGAGGTACGCCTAGCCCAGGGCTAATGAGACAGATGAGTTTTCTGTTCTGCTCCATAACACAAAAAAAGGGGCTGTCAGTCTTCCACAGCTTCCACAGAAGCCCTGACAGATCACCACACTCCACCCATCACTACTCCATATTTGAACCTTTAGCCTGTTTGGTGACACTATTTCAAGAGGTTAAGGCAGCTCTAGGAGGTACAGTCTTGCTGAAGGAACTAACTCATGGGGCGGGTTTGGCAGTTTGTAGACGCACTGCACGTCTAGTTCTCTCCCAGTTTCCTGCCACCATGCCTGTCTGATGCTATGCCTCCTTCACCATCAAGACTCTAAACCTCTGGAACCACAAGCCAAAATAAACGTGTCCGTAAGTTGCTTTCGGTCATGTATGTCCCATAGAAACGGAACAGTAATGCGTAGAGCCATGAAGATCCAGCTTGTGCTGCACCCTTCAAAACGCAGCGTCCTGCAGGGTCATTGAGGCTGAGCTCATGCTTCACCTGCAGCCTGGGTCACGCATCTGATACCAACCAACCCTGGAGGCCAAAGCCCAAGCAGCATATTTGTTGCCTTCTTTCTAGACCTACTAGGTACATGTGTGTAAGACACATTTTAAACAATAATAGAATCATCTACATATCTGTCTACTTGTAAAATAGAATCAGAAGCAGCTAAGTGTCTACACATTAAAATTTTGTGTACCCTTCCAAGGTTTATAGTAACCTTTGGGAGTGTGCTGACTCGTTTTTGTCAACTTGACAGAAACTTAGACATATTTGGGAAAAGGGAATCTCAAGAAATTGAGGAACTGCCTCCATCTTATGTCTGTGTATGTCTCTGGTATGTCTGTGAAGCATTTTCTTGATTAATGATTGGTGTGTAAGGGCCCAGTCCATTGTGGGCAGTGCAGCTCTTAGGCCTGGGTTGTACAGAAAAGAAAGCAGAGCAAGCCATGGAGAGCAAGCCAGTGAGCAGCTCTGAATTGAACCCCTGCCCCGAATTCTCTTTATGATCAACTTTGATCTGGACTTGCAAGCCATATAAACCCTTTCCTCCACAAGTTGTTTTTGGTCCTGCTGTTTATCACACCAACAGAAAAGAAACCAGGACAGGAAAGCAGCTGCCCAGCCAGAACCTACAGCTCCCATGATGAAAACAAACAGAAAGAAGAATGCATGTGACTTCTAGGTCATGGCTTTTGTTTTGTTCTGTGGTGCTGGGGGAAACCAGGGCCTCACCCATGCTGGGCAAGCACTCTACCACCACCACCCCCACCAACCTCTGCCAAGCAGGGGTCTGTAAGAAGCACATCTGCCTTCTCTGGAGGCAGAGGACTCCAGTTAGGCCCCAGGATAACAACAAACAGGGGAAGAATGATGCCTAATCCCACAAACCAACCACTGGACTAAACTGCCTGCAGCGCGGCAGCGCCCAGGTCTGACCACTGTAGGGCTGATGGGCTGTCTTAAGCCACTGAAATTTGGGGGATCCTTCGTCAAATGGTATCAGCCTGTAATTTAGCAAGGGTCGTTTAGCAAATTAGTGGGCAGAGCTGAGCCCAGAATCCACGTTTTCAGACCCTTCTTCCTGAGTGTCAACTGGTCCTCAAACACACATTTCCACCCCTCACTATGTGTGCATTTACAGATGTGCTCCCTTGTCCAAGCTCAGAGAAAGGAGCTGAGTCCCCAGTACCACCTTGTCCATACTCACCATTCACTATCATTTTCAAACAAGCAGAACATGGTTTCCTTGAAAAATAAAGATCACAGTTTTTCAGCCTGGACCCATGCTTAATAAGAGCAATTTGCCCAGTATGTAAGTCTTCACTGGAGCAGTGAAGACCAATGATCTTCATGTTTTTCACCACCACAAGACCAGTTTTCTTCACCTAATTAAGACAAAAACATGACATCATCAATTATAACATCTTACTATCTTTTTATGGGTAATATTTGATTTTCTAATGAGAGGAAAGCTATGCTTAGTTCTTACCTAAACACAGTCTGCATAAAAATAGTATCTAATTAGGTACATGAAGGATTTCTGAGAGCTTCGTATTGACTTTACATGAAAAACTTTCAAAACAAAGGCTCTTTTAATTAATCAGTTACATGTGTAACTATTATTATGTTGTTCTAGTGACAGATGAACTCAATTTAACCTAATATAGGCCAAAAGCCAAGTCAGCTGAATTGCTTCTTATGCCATCCAGGCTGGGTCTATTTAATTCTAAGCTTCAAAATGGTAAAGGAAATATAATGAAATTCCTCTGGGTTTTACACATGACTCTGAAGAATTCAAATAATAAAGACATCATCTCAATTCTAAAATTATAAGACTTTTTAAAGTCAGAATTGTATTATACAGCCCAGGCTAGCCTTAACTTGCAACTCCTGGGCTAAAGATATAGCTCAGCTAGCAAAGATCTGGCTCACAATCATAAGTTTGATTCCAAATTTGCAATGTGTAAACCTTACCCTCTTTATTGCAAAATATTTGAGAACTGTATATCCCTTGAATACAAAGTGTATGTTATTTCCAGCAAGTTTGTTTGCAAACTTTCCATTTTAGAAAGCAACCAATAAAAAATGCCTTATCAGACTTGGAGAGATGGCTCAGAGGTTTAGAGCACTGACTGCTCTTCTAGAGGTCCTGAGTTCAATTTCCAGAAACTACATGATGGCTCACAACCATCTGTAATGAGGTCTGGTGCCCTCTTCTGGCATGAAGGCATATATGCGGACAGTACACTGTACATAATAAATAAATAAATCTTTTGTAAAAAATTGTCTTATCAAAGGATCTGGGCACCAGAGCCAATGCTGTTAAAACTGAACCACATGGCCATTGGAGTGGCTGCAACTCAGCTGAAGGGCATGGGCTTTACACTGTCAGAAGAAAGAAAGAAGCCAGTAACAAATGGATGTCTGTGACATTGTTCCCAAGACACAGAAGACATGTTATCAACCTCTTATTAGAACAATCTTCAGCCCAAGTTTATTACCTTTCTGAATCTTTTTAAAACAAAATAAAGATAGCTGAACATGGAGGCAGAGGCAGGCAAAACTCTTGAGTTCGAGACCAGCCTTGAGTTCCAGGACAGCCAGAGATACAAAGAAAAACCTTGTCTAGAAAACCCAAAATCTAGTCCACCCTACCCCCCCCCCCAAAAAAAAAAAAAAAAAAAAAAACAAAAGGCCACAACCTGTTCATTTTGCTTCTAGCTAAGAACAAAATATAAAGTTTAAGGTAGAGTTTTCTCACAATATCTAGTTTGAAAGGAGCTTTTCACCTCAAACTTAAAAAAAAGCCCAAGTTGTACTCTGTCTGAGCTGTCTACTTACTGCTGCCCCAACACACTGACTTTCTGGGAACCACTCATCTGCATCCTGGTTTTGTTTTACTTCACACACATATTGGCAAGTTTCCATATAATTCTAGTCACAGATTTTACATTAAACCATGGTAGACCACGATCACCTTTTGTACATGCTTTAGTCAGTATATTGACCTAGGTGATCCACTAATTTTTCCCCTCTGTGCTTCTCTTGTGTTGAAAGCATCTAAGCAGCCTCAGGCAAATTATGTCAAAATCACACCAGGCAGTGAAGAGACTCACTCCCAGAACTAATCAGGAAACTTATAAAAGCAGACAGCAAAATAATAACTTTTTCAAAATACACACGCAAGTTATTCTCTATATATGATCAACAACCATCTCTGGAAACTAAAGGTGACAAGGACACCCCAGGCAGAATCACAGAGGTCAGGATTTGCCTTCTGGTCTGACTGCCCCTGTTTCATATATATAAGAAATTTGTGGATCAGGGACAAAGGACTCAAAAGAGTAAGAAGCTTGTCTGTGGTGGTCACACCCTCCAGGCCCACAGGGGGTGATGCAGCTGGGACCACACGGTTGTTTGGACCCACAGTGAAATCTGATATTCGGAGAGGAACACCAAGACCGACAGTGCTGTTGGTCCCAGAGGGAGATGCTAATTGACTCAATCCTTAACTCTTGAGAAGTGACCCACATAAAGAGTAACCAGGCTTTGCACTTCAGTCATATTAACCAAGATGCACACACGTGAAGGACTCCGCAGGGCATTGCTCAACACATCTGTGTGAAATCAGGATTAGACGTTAAAAACATTACACAATACTCCCACTTGAATTTTTCAAACAGGAAAGACATATAGGCTTGTCAGTACACAAGGCCTTTATGGAGAAATCTAAGAAACTCCCTTGGTTACAGAGGTCTTCACGGGACTTTATCCCTTTCCTTTGCTTTCTTATCATAAACTTGTACATCTTTTTTTTTTTTAAATCACAACAATTCACCTGTTTTTTTTCAGTAGACACTCTGGTAAACTCTTCATTATCTCCTAAGGGACCACGGCTTTCCTCTTCAGTTTTCTAATTGAAATCAGATTAAAAGGGAGATGATTAACATGATGAATTCCACATCTCAGGACTTAAGGCTGGATGCCTCCTGGCAAAGCTCTGCAGTGATGTCTCACTTTGCTTGGGTACTATTTGCTCAGACTAACGTAAGCTTCCAAACAGGCCTTTACAGGATTGAAACTGTAATTTGGAAGTCATAGAAATGGGACAGTACTAAGCAATGTAAAAGTTAAAAGGTTGTGAAGGATTAAGCAGAGTCCAGAAGATAAAGAATTATGTGTCAAAGGTATTACATGTGGATTACGGTAGGCAGGATGATGCTTCCTAAGCGATTTCTTTGATCCTGTCTCTGCAGCTATGCTGTTTCATAGTTAAAGGGGGGTTAATTTTACAGGTGGGCATAAAGATATGCACCATCAGTCTTGGTATGAAAGACTGTCCTGATGATCCAGTGGGCCCAGTACTACCACAGGAGCCACTGTAAGCAAAGGAGGGCAGAGGGGACTCAGAGTGAGACAACAGGAGGGAGAATCAACAAGCCATCAAAGGGCTTTGAAGTCAGAAAGGCCATACAACCCAAACAATGCAGGCACTCTCCAAAGCTAGAAAAGGCAAAGAAATACATTTTCTCCTAGAGCCTTCGGAGGAAATGAGTCCTGCTGGCAGTTTGGTCTTAGTTGGTGAAAATTGCTGACCTTCAGAACTGTATGATAACAGATTTTTGTTTTAGTCATCAACACCGAGGTAGTTTTTCTGACAGTAATAAAAATTAATATAGGAATGCCTTCCCTAAAGTTGAATCAAAATAGAAGTTTTAAATTGGAAGCTAGGGTCTAGAAAGACCCTTCAGTAGTTAAGAACATTGGCTGCTTTTACAAAGGAACTATGTTCAATTCCAAACACCTACCTGGCATCTCATAACTATAACTTAATTCCAGGGGGTCTGATGCCCCTTTCTGGCCTCCATGGGCTCGGCAAGCATGCAGTTCACAGACATACATGCAGACAAAACACTCATACACATGGAAAGAAAGAAAGAAAGAAAGAAAGAAAGAAAGAAAGAAAGAAAGAAAGAAAGAAAGAAAGAAAGAAAGGTAGGTAACAGAGCCTGGCCCTTCAATTAGTTCAATAAGTGCTTGACCCTTTGTTAGATCCAGCCATAGGCCTAGCTAGTTGTTCTGGAAGCAGCCCTCACAGACTTTAGGACTGTGAACACAGCCAAGTGAGAGACTGATAGGGTGGCATAGAAGTCTGTGAGCCCCACAGAGGTGAAGCAGTTAACAAACTGGGGCAGTTTTAAAGTGAGAATGGTGGTGCTGATTACTCAGCTTATACTCACAAAACAAATGTTGTCTCTTAGAAAGGCAACGACTTCCAAGAAGAAAACCTACATCCTGGAAATAAGATTGCTCTTCAAGCAGAGCAGGAACGTAGGACATCATGAGGTTGATTAAGTGGTGAGAGTAATTTCAGTAATGGTAATTATAAAAATGAGTTTTAAGAGGTATCTAATTCTCCTAGGTGGCTATGGTTGCGGTGGGGGTAAGAAAAGGGTTTGGAATAGAAGTACTATGAAGATGTTTGACATTTCAAAGCTATTTTCTTTCCTACTGATTCATGCTTTCATTTAGTTTAATGAAAACTTTTTTTTTTCTTTTGGTTTTTCGAGACAGGGTTTCTCTGTGTAGCCCTGGCTGTCCTGGAACTCACTCTGTAGACCAGGCTGGCCTCGAACTCAGAAATTCACCTGCCTCTGCCTCTCAAGTGCTGGGATTAAAGGCGTGTGCCACCACAAAGGTTTGGAATGATTTCATTTAATCCTTACAATTCTATAAGAGTTATTACTTTCATAGTACAAGTGAGAAAAATTGTGGCAGGGACAAATGAAAAAATACAACCATGGTCACCTAGCTCATCCTCACTAACCCAGATTACTGTCTTCCCTCAGTACTACACTGCTTCTGTTCCAGCAAAGCTCAGGGAGGCCCCATGCTGCAATCTCCATAGCAGGCAGAACTGGGTGAGAAAGGTACTGTGGGTGTGTAGAGAAAAACAAGGGATGTCTATTCTTTAAAAGTTACAAAATTTAAATAGAATTAAACTATAAGCAAAGCTTGAACCAGTAGGAAAGAAAACCCTTTGGAAATGTCTGCCATCTCATAGAACCTGATTTCTATTTCAAAACTTTCCATTAATTGCCTCCCAGCCTTATTATAAGTTTTATAGACAATTAATTTTCCAATCATTGATTGGACTCTTTAAAGCTCTGTTTTTATTACTGAGCAATGTAAATTTTGATAGCACAGAAAAACTCAGACACTGGTTATACTTGCAAATGCAAGTTAATATTAACATTTTAAATATTAAATCTGGCAAAAGAGACACTGTAAATGCCCACCAGTGCAATAGTGCTTTACAATTAATTAAAATCATAATCAAAGCAGTCTAAGGTAGCTCCAAGTACTAAAAGTGTTATTAGTTTAACTCATTCACTGCTTAGAAGAACTCCACGTAGTAAGCTAGCAGTGTGTTCAGGGTTTGAAGCACTTATCTTACAAGTACAAGGCTCTTGGTTCAATTACTAGGACCTCAAGACAAAACCTGCTGTATGTACTGGTATTTTCCACTATACTAAAATAGAAGCTGACAGACAAATAAATGCAAAATAGAGCATTCAAAGTTACACAAAGTAGCAAGTGCTTGAACTAGAATGTGAACTCAGGCAGTCTGGTTATGAATCACTGGCTGCCCCCATGCACAAAATGACACCACAGCGCATGTATTTCTTTTCTCTAGTGAAGGAAGATCCAGAATATCTCAAATAAGTAAAAGAAAAAAGAAAAAGGATAGAACAACAGACAGTGTCAACAGTCTCTAGGTGGTAGAGTAGTGAGGATTTTTCCTCTGTTCACTTCGTAAATGAACACATACTTTAAACAGCTGCAAGCCAAACTGCATCTTGGAGCTTCTGTGACATGCTCTGTGTGGTTTTTGTCAACCCGACACACCTAGCGACCCCTGGGAAGAGGGAACTTCAATTAAGAAGTTGCCTCTATCATATTGCTGTATGTGTGTGCCTTTAGGGTATTTTCTTAATTAATGATTGATATGAGAGAGCCCAGTCCACTGTGGGCTGTGCCACCACTAGGCATGTAGTTCTGATTTATATTAGAAAGGAGACTAGAAAAATTGAAAAATATTTTAAGTAAATTATCTAATGCAAAGAGAAGTGTCCTGGAAGCATATGTAGTATGATTTTTTTTAATGCTTCTGGATTACTGGATTATCTTCAGTAATAATAATAATAATAATAATGTTTGTATAAAATTATGAAAATGGACTAGTTCTGTTCTTCTCTAATGCTACCACTGGTTTTGCTTCTCTGCAGCAGCCATGATACCCAAACTAATAAAAATAATATACACATATGCTTTCCTGACAGTAGATGACAAACAGGTGATAATGGTAATCTATGCATTTTGTAAATTTGGTTTTCTGGTAACTAAAACATACTTTCCACACAGATAACATTAAAACTGCTAGCCAAGCTCTCAAGCTAGCACACACTGCTAGAATAACTTGGAGGGGTGCCTTCATGGACCCCTACCTGGCATTGTGACTTCATGGCTATGGCCCTGGGAAATACGGGCATGAAGCACAGTTGGAAAGATTGTAACATGGTGAACAATAGCAGGTATGGGTCAGGTTATGAAAGTTGTGAGTCTCTAGGTCAAGCCTCTTTCCAAGTAGGCCAGCTTTCAGAAAACAAGGATTTCTTTTGATGTCTCTTGCAATTATTTCCATGTCCAGTTAGATTTTAATTTTTAAAGCCTTAAATTGATAACAGGTATGGGTCAGATTTCTAAACAAGATTTCAAATAAAATATTTAAAACAAAACCAACTTATTTCTCTTAAATAAACAAAACCTCCATGGTATCTGTCAAATGAAGGAGAGGATGCCAGAAACCAAGGGTGAGAAAAAAACTTTCGCACTGAAAAGGGATTCAAGTTAAATGTATATAAACAGAATTACGATGAGATAAAATATGGACAATAAAGCTAAAAGGATTTCCAAATTTAGTATTACTAGCAAACTGACTTTTACAATGCACATTTTTAAGGCGTTAAATGTCTCCAAAAGAAAACCCTTAATACCTGGTAATCATGGCACCCACTAGAAGTAACTTTTCAGACTGGAAATATGAGCTAGTTCGCTGTGGTTACAGGCACAGCATACAAAAGCCATGACACTATTCCTAGGTTCTTACTGCATTTGGCTGTTAGGACTACAGTCGGCCAATGAAACCAGACTTAGACTACTGCTTTTCCAAGGGTAAACACTCTCTAAGTGGAAATAAGGTATACCTGAGATTTTTGCCCTTGAGCTTCCACTCCTGGGAAGAGCTCCATCCAGAGACTGAGCAGAGTGAAAAGGTTCACTTTAGAAAGCCTTGGTATTTGACCTACAAAAGAGAGGGCAAGCACTTCAGAATTTCACTAGTGAAGGCAGGGGAGCTAAGCTCAAAGCTACTAGTGAGCTGCAGACGGTCTGGCAGGCAGGAGAATAAAAGCTTCCTTAGCAAGAGTGGCCACAACCTCACTTTCAGTAACCTCGGGTGGCACTTTCCAAAGTTGGGTAATTTTTTCTCCAGCTCACCCCACAGGTAAAATAGTAAAACTGATACAAAGGCTCTGGAAATAATCAATCAATCAATCAATAGGATAAGGGCTCCTCTCTGATGTAGCCGTGGAGCAAGGTCCCCACCCCTACCCCCTCTGGAACCTGGCATTGCTAAAAAAAAAAAGGGGGGGGGCAATGGTTGGAACATGACTGATCTTCAACCATAAGGCAAAACTTGAGGGAGGCATCACGGGTGGTGAATTTGCCAAAGCGCAATTTCAGGCTCTTCAGCTCCGGGATACTGACTCTAGTTGCAACCACCCACCAGTGCAGGACAGGACGCGACCTATGAAGCCTGGACAGCACGGTGTCCGGGACGCGCGTCTGGCAAGGAGACCAGGGACAGCGGGGCAGACAGGAGTCGCTGTGAGTCACAGGGCAGGCAGGGTGTCAGGGAGGTGCAGTATGTGTGGATGGGGGGCGGGGGGGAGCAGGCTAGCAGGGCGGGAAGGAGACATAGAGTCGGGAGGGTGCTGGGCTTGGGGGAGGGAGACACAGGACAGGCAGGATGCCGAGCTGGAGGGAGACTCGGGCAGGCGTGCAGGGCGCCAGGCGAGGGGCAGGGCGGGAGAGAAGGCCACCGCACTCACCCGTCATGCTGCCCGTTTGCGTGCCGACTGACCTCTCGGCCCCGGAGCCCTCCAAACTCTGCATCTGATCCAGCCCAAAGGCCTCGGCCCAGGACAGCTCGCCCGGTCAGGCATGATAGGATCCCCGCAGCTCCCCTACGGCCGCCTCTGCGGCCTGTCAACAACCGCTTGTTCTGCGCAAAAAGATGACGCCTCGGCATGCCCCCCCATCGCTTCCGGCGCTTAATGTGACGTCAGAGCCCGGCGCACTGAGGAGTTGGTGATTGAGTTATCAGTCTCGTGCTACTCTGTGTAGCAGGCTGTGTTCAGTGATTTTTGCAGAAAGAAGGACACTTGAAGTTGTCTTGGTTCGGGACAGCAGGGGACCAGGGTGGAGGACTTAAACAGAGAGGCGAACTTAGAACCGGAGTGGGCGAGGTGGGGGAAGCAGGGCCATCGGAACCCAGCTGTCAGATGTGGGCGGATCCCAGGGTATTTGCTTCTGCTTCTTACCAAACCCACACAAACTATGAGGAGAGGAGAACTGGGAGGATCGAAGAGTTAAGTAAACAGCGGAACCTGAAAAATCTGAGTTGTCCGTCCTACTGAATTTGTAAATAGAGCGTATGTGCGCGCGCTTACCGTACAGAGGGTATCCTCCTCTATGGCCCTCCAAATGTTTGTTTTCGAATGGGTCTCTGCCTGGATCTGGAGCTCACTGGTTGGCTACACTGGAGCTTCATCCTCCTGCCTCAGACTTTCCACAGGCTGCTGCAGCTTTACCCAGACCTGCTTTTTTTTTTTTTTTTTAATGTGGGTTTGAGGGATCCAGAAGGAACTCCTCAAGCTTATATCTAAAGCATGTACACAATGAACCATCTCCTCAGCCCCCAGTGAAAATTTTAAAGTGTAAAATGAAGCCTCAAGAGGTCAGAAACATGGCCCAGCCGTTAAGAACACTTCCTACTCTTCCAGTGGATCTGAGTTCAGTTCCCAACACCCACATCCAGAGTGGTTCACTACAACCCTTAACTCCAGAGATGGATATTTCAACAAAAATTGTAAAAATAGTTTTATTTTTATTTAAAATATAATATCATTACAAATTTCCCCCCTCCCCGAGGCCCTGATCATTTTAAAATTAATTCATGTTTTTTTCTTTAACCACTATTGTTTATATACATGTATTATATATGTATATAATATATACACACACACACACATATCTATACATATATGTGCTTGTATGTATATGCTTTTAGGACTGATCACTTGGTACTGGATAACTAGTTGAGGGGGCTTATTCTTGGGGAAGACTAATTTCTCCTCTGTTATTATTTACCCTTCATCTAGATATGGGACCCTGGGAGATTTCACCCATGTTGGCAAGTCAGCTGGTGTTGGCATTGTTCAGGTCTTGTTTTGGCAGCCATGTTGTTGAAATTTTGTAGGTGGAGCTTTCCTGCAACAACTAGAAGACAATGTTGTGACAGCTTCCTGATCCTCTGGCTCTTACAGTCTTTTCATTCCCCTCCCCCCTTTCTGAGATGTTTCCTGCACGTTAGGTGTAGGGGTTGAGTTCTAGACTGGATACGCAAGGTCAGTTGTTCTCTACATTTTGAGAACTGCTGTTACTACTGCCTTCCTCCTCCTCTGCTCCATTCTCTCTCTCTCTCTCTCTCTCTCTCTCTCTCTCTCTCTCTCTCTGTGTGTGTGTGTGTGTGTGTGTGTGTGTGTCTTTTTAAGAAAGGGTCTCACTGTGAAGTTCTGGCTGGCCTAGAACACACATCATAGACTCCTGAGTCTTAGAATTAAAGGCATATGCTACCATGCCCATCTTGATAGATAGATAGATAATGCTGAGGAGAGATAAGAGTTGCATTTACCTGGGCGTGTAAAGATAAATGTTTAGAAAGAAGTTAGGAATTATACTGGTATGATAGTTCCAGGAGTCTGTCTGGCATTGAATAGGTTGAAGTGGGTCACAGAGTTGCATAGAGGTAGCTTAAAGACTGGTGGTCTCAGAGGAAGGTTTAAAGACTTACAGTCTCCGGACATCTACCTCTCTAACTATAATGAATGCTTGCTGGTAATTTCTTAAAAAAAAACAAAAAACCAAAACACTTTCTTGTTCACTCTGAGGGTTAAAGAAATGCTATCTTAGGTGATTAATACCTGTAGCCTAATATCAGGGGATCAAGTAACAAAGTAATTGCTAGTGCGTTTTTCTCTTTTGCTCAGAAGTCCCACCTCTTGCTTGTCAGGCAGGAAGGAGGTTTGGAGCAATACACTTTTATTGAACCAGGAGAAGAGAGTCACTCCCAGAAAGAAAAACTTTTACACAGAAAATATGCATAAACTCACACACATTCATATACAAATTTATGCATGCATTCTCATACACCTTCATACAAACCAGTTGGTCTAAGCTACATATTTATCTCATAATTACATACTTACACACACATACATCCATACTTACATATGCATATGGAGCAAAAAATCAAGCACCAGTGCAGAAAGAACTCACTCATTCTGAATGAAGAAATGAGCCACAATCTTTATTGCATAGAGAAAGAAAAAGCTTCTACCGTTTTATTGCTAAACCCAAGTCTAAGAAAAAAAGCTTTGTCCTCTTTAGTAAGACTAAGCCTGCCTTGATATTAATAAAAGATTTGTTCTGTCCCATGGTAAAGAGAAGCCTACCTGCTCTTTCTCTGTAGCCTTTTCTTTGTCCTCTTTCTATCTGCATTCTGCCTATTGCTCTCTTCCTCAGTTTCCTTTTAATTTCTAAGTTACTCTACTCTGTTGTCCTCCTAATCAGGCTCTCTCTCCTCCTGCTCTTATGTAATAATGCCATGCAATGTAATCATTCCTAGTTTTTTGTACCATTTCTAGGGGAATAGATCACACAGTTTTTCCAAGCATCTTAAAAAAAAAAAGTTCCCTAAAAGTTCAAACATAAATTCAAATCATAAGTTGAATAAGAAGTTTACAGCAGAGATGTTTACATATGTCCCATTAAGACTAGGCATTCATTTTCTGTCACTAGCTCTACAGGTTCATTGAAAGTTAAAATCTATAATTTTGTGACTAAGTTATTATTGAAGTTTTATGTAGATAAGCCCAGTCAATATTTTATCTTCTGTCCTTGTACCTACAATAAATTGCTAGTTATGACTTTTGGTTGATTGTTTTACAACTTCAGGATGTGTTCTAAGTTGTAAATGCCTACTTTCTATCTTAGAAGCAATTAACTCATGATACTGGAAGACTGGCAGAGTTCTCATTGCAGTTTTAGTATCAGAAAGGACTTAATAGCACTCCTATTATAAAGGGCTTAAAAATTACTAGTGTAATTTTAGGAGTTCTTATAGAATCATTAAGAATTAAGAAATCATCTATTTGTCTATATAGTACCACTACAAGACAGTACATCCTTGTTGTTCACAGAAATCTGCTCAAAAGGGTGGGCTAATACCTAGTGCTTGTAATATATATTTAATAATAACTGGAAAAGCATAGTAGTAGCAACAACCTTTCCTCAAATGTAGTTCCTTTGGCCTTGCCTAGAAGAGCAAATCCGTTACAATTTTACAGCTCATAGTTTAACCATCTCGGGAAGATTACCTGCAAGTTTTTAGCTTCTCGTAGATGGCTCCTGGCATGATACTGTGGTAGTAAGTTTCCCTTTTAGATCCATGAGTACTCCTGGGTGAGGCTGGGTAGATTTCCAGTGTTTCTCTGGGAGCTTTTTGGGTCAGATCCTGTTAGAATTCTCTAGTCCTGTGTCTTCAGCAATAGGGATTTACCTTCCCTTTCTGTGAGGCCACCAAGAACAATAGCAATGACTTTGATTGTTGTACAGTGTCCTGACCAACACTCGGGAGGCGGTGTTTCAGATTGTCTGCTCCTGTCTGCAGACACACACACAACATGATTGTGGACCCTTAGGTCACTGGGTTCAGTTTTACAGACACTCAGATGTCTTTTGGATATGGATAATATTAAAAATTGTTTCATAGCCGGGCGTGGTGGCGCACGCCTTTAATCCCAGCACTCGGGAGGCAGAGGCAGGCGGATTTCTGAGTTCGAGGCCAGCCTGGTCTACAAAGTGAGTGCCAGGACAGCCAGGGCTACACAGAGAAACCCTGTCTCGAAAAACCAAAAAAAAAAAAAAAAAATTGTTTCATGCTCTTCTGTTCTACTGAGAAGGCTGGCTTTAGAGAGGGAATTTGGAATGCCTGCTTGCTCCAGACTCAAGCATGTTTGTTTACAAGTTTTCTCCAAAGTCTCTGTTCTGGGTCAGACCAGCCACCTGACAAGGACTGGAGAACAAAACAAACAGCCAGGGAAGAGACCCTGTGCTTGAGAACAAGAGAGAGAAACTGTTTCCAAAAGAGGTTACAAATAGCAAAGTGTAATCACCAAGTAATGTTTAACTCTCCATGCTTTACTGCCTCCCCACTCCATGGTTTTGTTTTCTATCTTTGAAGCTTTTTTTGAAATGTAAATTTTATCTTTATACACTTTAGGATTAGTAAACTCATTGGGTGTGGTTTTAAAAGGATCTGTAAGATCTATAACAGAAAAACCAGCTCAGAACTTGCAATTAACGGGTTTATAGTTAAAAATTTATAGATAATTTTAATTGACTGCAACATACTATATGTGTAACTGAGATTTAACTCTTGTTTAAAAGTGTAGATTTGCTACAATGTGCTATCTATGTGACCTGGATTCAGCTCTTGTTTAGAAAAATAGATTTGCTACTGCATATTATATATGCAACTTGGATTCAACCCTTGACTTGGGAAATAGATAGTTTTGAAGAAATAAAAAGGAAAAGGACTAAGGGGGAGTGTTTGACAACAGCAACTTTTGGTTTCTTGCCACCTTCGCTGATGACCTCATCAAGTCGGAAGCACCCAAGGGTTGGCCACTATCATTAGTAAGGTTATAGAGTAGGCATACCATGTGACTTCACCGCCATCTTGATATAAAGCATGCTGTAAACCACATGCTACAAACCAACTACTGTGGCACCCTTAGTACTCCTACTTCTACTGGGCCCTCTACTTATTATCTCCTTGATTAGACAAATGAGGTATCACCAAGGCTCCAAGATGGTTCGTTTTATTTTCCCTACAATATGGACACAATAGCAGCCTCCCAGATGTGTTGGATTAGGATTGAATTTTGAATGGTGGTTTTCTTCTAAGAGTAAAATATAACAGAAGAGACAAAACCACAAACAAGGCTTATGGGAAATAGTACTTAGGAGCAACCTATGTTTGATGATTGTTTATAAATCCTTAAGGTTATAACTGTCAATTCAGGCTAACAAAACCTGAATTAAAGATGTATGTCTGAAGTTTGGAGCTGAGACTGAAGGAAGGACCATCCAGAGACTGCCCCACCCTGGGATCCATCCCATAAACAGCCACCAAACACAGACACTATTGCATATGCCAGAAAGATTTTGCTGACAGGACCCTGATATAGCTGTCTCTTGTGAGGTTATGCCAGTGCCTGGCAAATACAGAAGTGGATGCTCACAGTCATCAATTGGATGGAACACAGGGCCCCCAATGGAGGAGCTAGAGAAAGTACCCAAGGAGCTAAAGGGGTCTGCAACACTATAGGAGGAACAACAATATGAACTAACCAGCTCCCCCTTCCCCCCAGAGCTTGTGTCTCTAGCTGCATATGTAGCAGAGGATGGCCTAGTCGGCCATCAATGAGAGGAGAGGCCCCTGGTATTGCGAAGATTATATGCCCCAGTACAGGAGAATGTCAGGGCAAGGATACAGGAGTGGGTGGGTTGGGGAGCAGGGCAGGGGGAGGGTATAGGGGACTTTCAGGATAGCATTTGAAATGTAAATGAAGAAAATATCTAGTAAAAAAAAAAGATGTATGTCTGATCACTTATGTCCTTGCTCCCTTTGTTAAGCTTTATCTATTTGGAAGAAATTGAGCCATAAAAAACTGATTTTGTATTTTATTTTTGTAAAATAAGGTTTCTGGTCTCTTGTGAGCTGTATTTATGTTGTAAAACTTACTTTAGTACTAAAGGATCTTTAGTTCAAAAAGTACATTTCTAAGGCTCAAACTTAACTGGTATAAAATTCCAATCTTATAAAAGTTACTAAATTACTGTAAACTGTTAAAGACAATTAAGATATAAAAGCTAGTGGTCAGCCATGCCAAGTACAGATGTAATTCATTTACAGAGACAAGTTTGAAGGAAAGGAACAACTTATATTCCTCATCTATACCCTTCGGTGTATGGTGTCAAAATTAAGCCTAAAGCAAGCAATTCAAAACTAAGTAGATTGAAAGTTAAATGTAAAACAGTATTCAAAATCAGGTATGTTTTTTTTTAAACTAGCTATAAAAAATCGAATGCTTGAGTAAAATGTGTTAAATTTATGATACACTTGCATGGCAGAATATTCCCCAGGATCAGGTAGTGCCTTTGGATGGGGTACAATCCCACTAGAGTAATTGCATGCAATAGCCTTCTTCAAAAAAAGGATGGATGCATGGGGAAATCAAATATGGCAGAAGCTCTGTAGGCCGGGCTAGATCCACTTGTCTAGGCATAAAATACAATAAAACCTAACCTCCCCCTTATCTGCAGGAAAGATGAGTTACTCCTCATTCCTCACATGATAAGGGCATGGATTCTCTTGCCCAGTGGAAGATCTTAGAACCTGCATCACATCTTCAATGTCTTACACAACAGGGAGGCAAACAGCCATTACTCTGCCCTCAGTGTCCCCCATTCTCATACTGACACATAAGGATGCTGTGAACAGGGGAACCTTGTACCTAAGCCTGCCACTGACTAGTGGGGACCTGCATAGTAGTCCAATTGGCCATGCCCTTACCCTAGATTTCAACTCTTCCTTTAAACCAAATCTAATTCCAGTCAGATTCCCTGATCAAAGGAGGCTGTCAGATACTCTGTCATCAAATTAACAGCTTGGGAAAGTTACTCAGAATATCCAAGCAGTATCTTTGACAGTTTTCTATCTGCAGAGTCAACAAATGATTCTATTAAGTGATATCCCAAGCACTTAGATTCTTCAGGGGATGACTCAGAGGAAGGAGATTCTCTCCAACCTGGCCCGACCTGTGGTGCTCTGAGACTATAATCTAGTCTCTACCCAATAGAGCCTCCAGGGCCAATTGGTGGTCTTTTACTTTGAAGCCTAGAAGAAGTATAAGGGCTTTGACATTGAAGTCGTTGTATCTTAAGCCCTAAGGTAACTGTGTTGAATGTGCCTGAGTCAAAAAGAGTCATCGATGTTCTCCAGGAGCAGCATGATGCAATGGATGTGCCCCAAGAAAACCAAAAGTCAATGCTTGCTAAAGCTCATTTAATGTCGTTATCTTGCTTTACAAATTATGCTCTTAAATCATCTATTTTTAAGTAGAATGATGTTGAGAAACGTGCTTCCACCCATCACTATGTGTTGGCCTAGAGATTGTTCCTTTGGCAAGAGTCAAGAGTTGCCTGTGGCCTTTTTTTTTTTTTTTTTACTAATTTAGTCCATATTACATATTTACATAATATTTATTACAGATTTGACACGACTGTCAAAGCTCTCATCTTTCATCTGTTGGTTGAGTGTATGAAATGAAATTGTTGTAGAGAATTTAAAGTTTCCATAAATAGAGTTAATTTTAGAAAAAAAACATTCTGGTTATTTAATGTAAACGTTGTAAAATGAATCATTTACTCTTTCAGGGCGAGAGACAGGGTTTCTTTGTGTTTCCCTGGCTGTCCTGGAACTTGCTCTGTAGACCAGGCTCATCACAAACTCAGAGATCTCCCTGCCTCTGCCTCCCAAGTGCTGGGGTTAAAGGTTCATGCCACTGCCACCTGGTGAGCAATTTATTCTTGATATGGAACTCACTGACTGGGGTAGTAATTTAGGGTATTCCAGAGTGTTCTAGAGAAGTGTCCTTGAGAATGGAGCAAGGCAGTTACTGTCTCTGAGAGTATAGTTTTTTAAATTGGAAATCATTTAGTTTGGGGGAATACAACTTAAAATTACATTGTCTCATTACATAGCCTGACAGTATAAAATATATTTACTTTCTAATCCTGGAATATAAGTATGACAATTTTATGTTAACAAAATATATGTCCCTATGTTTTCAAATACTAGGCCAGATCATTTAAGAAAATAGTCCCAATTTTTAGAATTTTACTTTATCCAATTTTTCTAACCAAAATTTTTGTTTTACTTAAGATACTCTGTTTTTGTTCATTAAATGTTAGCTGATGTTGTTAATATTTTAAACAAATATAGAGAGTTCATCATATATAGAAACAAAGAATTCAGTTAGACACTTTCTGTCCAGATTCATCCCTTAGATGCTGACTTTAGTTGACTTCTTTTATAAGGCTTCCAGGTGCTTGTCTCTTATGTCGGAGTCTGATGTAATAAATAGCTAATCACAGTTACCTTTCCTTCTACAGTCCTTGGTCTTGGTCCAGCCAGCTGCACAATTGCATTTAACCTTGTTATGCTGACTCGTGTTAATCTGGATGTGAAAGTCTTCCTCGTGTTGCTTTGTCTCTTAATCTTCTCCACAAAGTTATAGAATTGTGATCTCCTAGCTTACAGTCTGAATCTTTGTCTACTGTTAAGCTTTATCATGGCCCCTTTGATGGCCCCTCTACTGAAACACTCTAACTTTAGCTCCCTAGTCAACCTTTTCCTCAACCTAGAAACAGCAGTCCCGCAAACCCTGAGAGCAGTTTGGGTGACTTCTGAAAGGGGTACTGATGGATGGTGGACCATCCAACTCATCCCTTTATTCGCCATTCTGGCCATTGTTTCTGGAACTCAGAACTAAAACAGCTGCACTGAAACTGTCATTACAGCAATTAACCTTTCTGTTCCACCAGCTCTTTAAAAAACTTAGAAGAATCTCAAATTAGCTTAACATCCTTCAAGGCCAACTTGATTCCTAGCTGCTGTAGTACTACAACTCTAAAATGGACAAGATGTGACTCCTGCGAAGGATGGGATTTGTGCCCTCCTCTGAAAATTATGTGTGTGCACCAACAAGTCCTAACATTTTGACATGGGGCTCTAGAGGTGGGGGCTAGACAAAAGTTCAACCACAAGCCTCCTTCTATTTATGGGCTTCTGGTTCCCTCCCCTCTAGGTCCTCCCCTTGAGCACTTCATTCCTCCTTATTATCGTCATACTTGTGTCTTTAAAATGTTTTATTTACTGAACTTCACTCTCTGCCCAAACAAAATGTTTCACCTAACTTTCCCCAAAGCTCTCTCCCTACAACAGCTACATTTGTCTGCAAAAGGACTGTTTAGAGAAACTCTGGCTGCAAGCATCATTCCTTTCTTCCCAGGCCAGATACACTTCTTTACATCAGTCCTTTGTTTCCTCCTGTTGATGCTCTGCAACTCTCTTTGCTACTGCTAACTCATTCTGGTGCAGCACTCCTGGCAAAGGAACTAGTTAGCATCACCCTGAATCAGCTCTATGCTCACCTCCTCTGGAAGCCCATCTTGTCTCTCTCACCTCTGATCCTCTCCTGCCTCTGCCCACCCCGCCCCAACCCACCCCTACTCCCCCAGAGCAGTTTCTGACTTTTACTCTGTAACCAAATCTTGTTACAACTCTAAAAATTACTTTTCAAAAGTCTCTTCAGGAATGCAGTACAACAGTCACATGATCTGAAAGAGGAAAATTACTGACCACCAGAACTCTCACCCCAGAGTCCTACCCCTCCCAACTGAGGACTGCTCCAGGAACATTTTTGAGATAGAGGCTTCTTGGAGCAACCTCAGGAACATTTTTGAGATAAGGGTGTGAGTAAAAACCTCAGTTCCAATGAATCAAGTACATGGCCAAAGTGTGGGACGCGGTTGCGAAAAGCACTTTTGGAAAAACCCTTGGCTGAATCTCTTAGTGACGTAAAACCTGTATTTTCCCTGCCCTGCTCCCCCCTTGCCTCCTTCCTATAAAAGCTTGTGAAAAGTTTGGGCCGGTTGTCGAATCTCCTCTACACCATGCTGGGTGTGTGGGTTTCGACCCCAGAGCTCTAGTTCATGTATTTGCTTGCTGTTGCTTTATAGGGCTCTGGTTTATGTGCTTTTTATGTGCTTTCTTGTTGCTGCTGTATTAAATCTTACTCTCTACATCTTAAGTTTAGTCTCAGTGTCTTCTTGGGTGCGCGGCTGTCCCGAGGCTTGAGTGGGTGTCTCCCCTTGGGAGTCCTGGAGTCTTTCATTTGGTGCGTTGCCCGGGAATCAGCGCGGCCACCCAGAAGTCCTGGACCCACTCAGAAGTAAGATTTACTGTTCTGCTTTGGTCTGGTGTCTGTGTTCTGATAGTTTCTGAGAGGCCAGGTAGGCTATTCTGTATCTGGTGCGATCGCAGTTTCGGTTTTGCAGACGCTCAGTGTGCAATGTGCACAGTGAGACCGCGTTCCAGGTAGGAGCGCAGGGCTGTGGACAAGGATAGACGTGTCCAGGTGTCCACCGTCTGTGTGCCCTGGGAGACGTCCCAGGAGGACAAGGGGAGGACTAGAGACGTCTGGTGAACCCCTCTGGAGACTGGGTAGGTCTCAATCTGTGCGAGATCGTGGGTTCGAGTCCCACCTCGTGCTTCAGGGTGCGAGATCGTGGGTTCGAGTCCCACCTCGTGC
Organism: Mus caroli; assembly: GCF_978045245.1. Taxonomy (NCBI): domain Eukaryota; kingdom Metazoa; phylum Chordata; class Mammalia; order Rodentia; family Muridae; genus Mus; species Mus caroli. The sequence continues at coordinate 55,695,732 of NW_028227267.1, forward strand.
TTCAGGTTGCGAGATCGTGGGTTCGAGTCCCACCTCGTGCTTCAGGGTGCGAGATCGTGGGTTCGAGTCCCACCTCGTGCTTCAGGTTGCGAGATCGTGGGTTCGAGTCCCACCTCGTGCTTCAGGTTGCGAGATCGTGGGTTCGAGTCCCACCTCGTGCTTTGGTTTTTTTCTTTTTGTCTCAGTCTCGTGTCTGCTTTTGTCGTGTCCACTCTTGTTGTGTCTGCTATTATTCTAGAAATGGGACAATCTGCTGGGTGTGTAGGTGTGGAACTGCTGCATTTGTGTATTCTGAGATTGTGGGTTTATTCTGGCAGTGGCTGTGAGAGGACGACTGTCTATGGCCTCACAGTCTGCACCCCAAAAAAGATGTTCCAAGGGAGACCCTGGAAGGAGTGCCCAGGGTACAGAACAGTCAAAAAGACCTGGCTGTTGCCTGGCAGAGTGAAAGAGAGAGAGAGTGTTCTCTCTGCCAGAGCGGGAGTGGATGTGGAATCCCACCCCTATCAGGAAAAAGAGTCAATGTGGAATCCGACCCCGTCAGAAAGTGGCGTTTGGCTGGTTGTGTTTTGGTCACGTGACAAGACTGTGTGTGTGTGTGTGTGTGTGTTAACCCTTTGTCGACTGTAGACTTGGACTGACGTCAGGACAGAATTTGTCAGCAATGGTTTTAAAAAAAAAAAGAAAAAAAGGAAAGAAAACCACCAGGCAGGTCCTCCCCAGGCTGCTCAAAAGAGCTCTGAGATTGCAGAGCTGGGCTAAGAATTTCTGGCTTTGGCGGCGCAGTTGGGGCTTTGATAGCAGCGGTGGCGCTGAGGTTCTGGCTTCTGCAGGCACGGCAGAAGCAGAGGCTGTCTGTGCCCCGAGTTGTGAGATGCTGGTGAGGCGAGTGCGGCGGTCTGCTGGTTCCGCCTGGCGCCCTGGACTAGCCATGAAGCCTGCCACAGCTGGGGAGGGGTCAACTGTGGCCGCCATCCCTCCTTTGGCTTCCCCCTGGAATCTGCCCGCACTCCCTTGTGTCTGCGCGCCCGCCGTGGGGCGCACAGAGAAGTTCCCCCGCCCTGCCGCGCAGGCGCCTTGCGTTTCCAAAGCTCGGGAGGCCGCCGTTGCCTCCGGCCAAGAGAGCTCCGTGGATGCCTGTGTGTGGGGTGGCGGACGCCGCCGCCTCCGGGGGCTCAAGCCATGCCGGAAAATAAGTGGTTAAATTGCCCCTCATTTGGCTCCTCCCGGGGTCTGCGCACAGGTGCCCGCCCACACTCCCTCCCTTGTGTCCGCCACCCGCGCCGCCGCCGCTGCTGCCCCCACCGCAGCCGCTGCCGCCCCGACCGGCGGCGGGGCCGTTTCGCGGGAGGAGGCTGCTGTCTGCGCTCCGCCAGGCCCTCCGCCGCCTCCGGGCCATGCGGGAGGACAGTACAGAGAAAACAAGTGGTTAAATTCCCCCTCCCTGCCAGTGTTTGTTTGCCACTCCCACATTTCGCTGCGGCGCGCGGCGGAGACTCGGCGCTTGGCTCCTCCCTGTCCATTCGCCGTTACTGAGAAAATCCTGGTTAGTTTCTTTCCCTCCGCTGACTAGTATGCTTGAGTTCAACGGGTTGCTGCGTCTGATCTGAGGACGCCACAAGGTTCCCTGGTTGCTTCTCATTTCCCTGTCCCCTGTATCCTGTCTCTTGTTAACTGTTAACAGAAAAAATTGTGTTCATTTTGAAATATCAGTGGTCTGATGTGAGAACTGCACTCCCTTCTCTGCCCCATGTGTTTTCTCTTCTCAGGCATCGCCCTGAGCTGCTAGCAGTGAATCTGTTTTAAGCTCCGGTGAGGGAGATATACAAGGTAAGGAGCACCTACGAGTCTAACTGCCAGGCTCTGATGAAGGATAGAGGTCTGCAAAGAAGAACTGAGAGCAAAGCTTCAGCAGACTCAAAAGAAATAGGTTAACAGTAAAAAGAGGTAAACTATGAAAAAAGTTAAGTGACAGAATATAGATGTAATAATTAAATAACATTCAAAGTAAGCAAAGACAAAAAAGAGGAACAAAAAAGATATATATATATATATAGAGAGAGAGACATTAGATGAGATCTCCATTGCAGTTAAAAAACAGGGAGCCAGAAAATTTTTTAAAAAAGATAAGAAAAATAAAATGCCGGCCACAAAAGTCAGGGAAGCTAGAAAACTTAGTACCCGGCAACAAAAGCAAGCTTTTGGCTGAAGATCAAAGTGTTTACTGTTATCTGTTAAAGAAAAAGAGCACTGAGTGAGAGACTGCCCTAACCAAAAAAAAGAGGAGCCCCCCCTCATGACCAAACCCTTCACCTGTTTGTGGCTGAAAGTAAAGAAAAAGCAGAAGGGGTGCTAACACAGAAGCTGAGTCCTTAAAAGAGACCGGTGGCCTACCTGTTAAAAGCAGCTAAAAAGAGACTGTGTTTCATATTCCTCCACTGACCAGTGCAAAGCAAGTTTAAAAGGTTCCTGGACACTGCAGGCCTTTGCAGACTGTGGATTCCAGGTTTTGCTGAATTAAAAAGATAAACAGCCCTTCGTATAAGAAATAAAGAACAACCTTGGATGGCCTTAGATGCTATTGAGACTGCCCTAATGTTGTCCCTAACTTTGGGACTCCTAGATGTGACTGAGAACAAAAGTATTGCCAAAGAGGTTCTTACTCAGAGATTGGGACCCTGAAAAAGACCGGTGGCATACTTGTGAAAATTAGACCTGGTGACTGTAAGATGACCTGCTTGTCTGCACATAGTGGCTTCTGGTCAAGGACGCAGATAAACTGACTCTGAGACAAAACTTGGCACATGCCCTAAAAGTGTGGTTCAGCCCCCTGACCGATGGCTGACTAATGCTCTGGAAAACATTATCAAATCGTTCCCCTGACTGATGGACACATTATCAGAGCTTTTTGTTGACAGAACAAGTGACCTTCGCTTCCCCTGCTAACCTGCTGAGTCTTCACCTACTCATCACTGCTCTGATATTCTGGCAGAAGGAACTTCGGCTCAGAAGGCTGAACTCCTGGCACTAACCCAAGCCCTGCGGTTGGCTAAAGGCAGAGACATCAAAGACAAAGAAGAAATTCTGGCCCTCCTAGAAGCTCCTGAATGAACTGGGTGAGTTGGGGTACCGGGTATCAGCCAAGAAAGCTCAGTTATGTCGTACCGAGGTGCTGAGATGACGAAAAGCGGTGGCTCACCGAGGCCAGAAAAAAAGACTGTGATGCTGATCCCAACCCCCACCACCCCGCGCCAAGTACGTGAGTTTCTGGGGACAGCGGGCTGTTGCAGAAAGAAAAAGTCCCATTCACCTGGACTGAGGAACACCAAAAAGCCTTTGACAGCATAAAGGCAGCCCTGCTTGTTAAAGACGCTGACAAGCTTACTCTGGGTCAGCATGTGACTATACCCACTACCAGAGTTTACTGCTCCTTGGCGGATGACTCCACTCCTGTACATCAATGTGCTGATGTCCTGGCTGAGGAAACTGGAACAAGGAGAGATCTGACTGATCAGCCTTGGCCAGGTGTGCCTGCCTGGTACACAGATGGCAGCAGCTTTGTCACAGGAGCAGCAGTAGTTGATGAAAAGCAGCTCATATCCATGGGGCCATCTACCAACAGAGGGGGCTACTTACCTCGGCAGGTAAAGATCAAATCAGCCTTGGCCTAAAAGTTTAAACTGGTACACGGATGGCAGTAGCCTCATGGTTAAAGGTAAGCGGAAGGCGGGGACAGCAGTGCAGCGGTGGACAGAAAGCAAGTGATCTAGGCCAGCAGCCTCCCTGAAGGGACTTCAGCCCAAAAAGCTGAACTTGTGGCTTTGATACAAGCTCTATAAATGATGAAAGAAAAGTCTACACTGACAGCAGGTATGCTTTTGCCACTGTATGAAACAATATACAGACAAAGAAAGCTGTTGACATCTGCAGAAAAAGACCTAAGATGCTGTGAACAAAAGAAATCAGATGGCAGATCTAACCGCCAAAAACAGGCATCCCAAAGAGCAATGATCCTGGCAGTCTGAAGACTATCAAGTTATAGACAAATTAAGACTGGTAAAAGAAACCCTGTATAAAATGGTAAAAACTGAAAGAAAGAAAACTAGTCCTCCCTTGAAAAGACAGACCTGACATCAACTGAAAAATAAACTTTACTGAAAAAAAAAAACGTTCTCAAAATGGATAAATGAGACTGCTCACATAGTCATCAAGAAGATTATTGAAGAAAATTTTTCCAAGGTTCAGAGTGCCAAAAGCAATAGTGTCAGATAATGGCCCTGCCTTTATTGCCCAGGTAAGTCAGGGTGTGGCCAAGTATTTAGAGGTCAAATAAAAATTACATTGTGTGTATAGACCTCAGAGCTCAGGACAGATAAAGAAATTAGTTTAAAACTCTATGACAGACCTTGACAAAATTAATCGTAGAGACTGGCACAGACTTGGTGTTCCTTCCCTATGCCCTACTTAAACGTACTAGAAATACTTCCTCTTGATTCAGTTTTATCCTTTATGAGACTCCTATGCCCATTATAGTCTTAAATGATGTGTTTAAACCTATGATGTTATAATAATGATCTGTATGCTAAGTTAAAAGGCTTGCAGGTGGTCTGGTCACAACTGGGAAAAATTGGACTGAGTACGCGGACGACATTGCTCCAGGGATCCCAACAGCTGAGACAGTGAACGAGCTGGGTATCCCAAGGACATCTCACCAGTTCCAGCCAGAGATCTGATCTACGTGCACCTACATCGTGCCCAGACCCTCAAGCCTCGCTAAAAGGGCCCCTGCCTAGTTCTGTTTACTAATGCTTCTTATTCTGTTTTTGTTCCCATGTTAAAATAGAGTAAATGCAGTATTCTCCGCATAAAAATATAGACTTCTGAAATTCTAAGATTAGAATTACTCACTAGAAGGAGTGGGGAATGAAAGAGGAAAATTACTGACCACCAGAACTCTCACCCCAGAGTCCTACCCCTCCCAACTGAGGACTGCTCCAGGAACATTTTTGAGATAGAGGCTTCTTGGAGCAACCTCAGGAACATTTTTGAGATAAGGGTGTGAGTAAAAACCTCAGTTCCAATGAATCAAGTACATGGCCAAAGTGTGGGACGCGGTTGCGAAAAGCACTTTTGGAAAAACCCTTGGCTGAATCTCTTAGTGACATAAAACCTGTATTTTCCCTGCCCTGCTCCCCCCTTGCCTCCTTCCTATAAAAGCTTGTGAAAAGTTTGGGCCGGTTGTCGAATCTCCTCTACACCATGCTGGGTGTGTGGGTTTCGACCCCAGAGCTCTAGTTCATGTATTTGTTTGCTGTTGCTTTATAGGGCTCTGGTTTATGTGCTTTTTATGTGCTTTCTTGTTGCTGCTGTATTAAATCTTACTCTCTACATCTTAAGTTTAGTCTCAGTGTCTTCTTGGGTGCGCGGCTGTCCCGAGGCTTGAGTGGGTGTCTCCCCTTGGGAGTCCTGGAGTCTTTCAGATCCATCAAAACTTAAAACTCCAGCTAAGTAAACAGAGGACACTCTGTTTCAGAAAATGCCGCCCCCCCTTTAATAGATTCAGAACTACCCTTTCCAACAAAGACCCTCCTCAGCTAGAAACAGATGACACCCTACATTGTTCTTAGAGCCCAGAATGATAGGTTCCTTTAAGAGAAAAAGGAAAAACAATACTACACGTCCCAGTGTCCCTTTTGTCTGCAAGGGAAGGACTGCAGGAAGAAATGTGCTGCATTCATTTTCCAGCCCTACAAAACAGCTGTCTCTTCCCTAGGCATTCTCTCATTCTCTAGGCACGGAATAGGGCATGAGGCTCAATTTCCCATGGGTGAGCTTGTGCCACCATGATATGTAACCAATAAGCATGGTCCTGCTTATTTGAGGTCAGACATGCCTCTCTCTGCCTTCTATCTCTTTAAAGTCATCTCAGAAATCTAACACAAACATTACATTAAAAGGTCAGGACAGGGGTGGTGGATCACTGGTTAAGCAAGCACTAGCTGCTCTTCCAGAGGACCCAGGTTCAGTTCCCACCATCCTTATGACAGTTCACAACCATCCGTAACTCTAGGCCCAGAGGATCTGACACTCTCTTCCTCCTCCGTGAGCACACATACATGTGGTGCACAGACATGTATGCAGGCAAAACATCTGTACACACAAAAGACAAAGGAAAAAACTAAAGGCCAGTACAACAAAAAGTAAAGTTTCTAAATGTATACACATAAAATATAAAACATGCAAATGGGTAAACACAATGAACCAACACAAATTCTTCAAGCTGAAAAGAGAAACTGAAAAATCCACAATTATGGAAAGAGACTTAAAATATCCACTCAACAAATGATCAAAACACCAACTAGAAAATACACAAAATTCAATGGCACGAAGAGAAGAGGATCAAATTAACATATATGTAACTTTCTACCCTGCAATGTAAGACTGCACATTATCTTTAGCTTCCCATGGATATTCTTCTAGAGAGTCAGACACTTAGGAAAACTCACAGATTTGAAATAAACCTCCATCAGAGGATGAACAGATAAAGAAAATTTACTTACACAGTGTCACACTATTCATCCTTTAAAAGGGGACAATATTCTGTACTTTGCCTCAGCATGGGTAACATTATGACATGTAAGTAAAGTATATGGAATTTTTCTGAGAAATTTGAGTAATACTAACTAGGTCCAACTTTAAATGCCAAGTTCCCTTACTGTCTGATGAGGTCTCAGATGTGGAATAGGGCATGAGAAGTTAGCCATGTAGACTGTCATTTTCTTCCCATGAGACCAAGGCTTCTCAGTCTTTTATACCCTCTGCATGTGCTGTGCCTGCTCCATCACTGGTTTCCTTTTGAGAAACTTACTCACCTTGCTCTCCACTGTCACCCTTTTCTTTGTACACTCACTGAATACTTGTGTTGTGTATTTGGGTCGCTATTAAGGACACACCAACCCAGTGTTACTTTGCCTGGTTCAATATTACTGTAAATTAAAAGTTTCCAGTGAAGATCTGGCTGTACTTTGTATGTTGAAATATGTGCTGTTCTGTCACCTTTGTGGAAGCTGAAACACCAAGGGACACATTTCTGCCATCACATTTTAAAGAATAATTACCACAGTCAGTGGCAGATGCTAAAGTCACTAAGGTCACAAATCCTTTGGTTCCCAAGGTGACATTTCTAAGGCTTCTCATGTTTTGTTTTATCCCTCTAAAAGTCATTGGGGGGAGATGGTAGGGAAGCATCCGCCGCTTACCAAAGGAAGTCCTCAGGGCTCTAAGGAGATGCATCAAGGTAGAGAGCCTCTGTGAAGGATAGTGGAATCATGGTGCCTGTCGTGAGGGGAATCTCTAACACCTTGCCCTGCACCATGTTCATGGGGGAGGGGAAAATGAAAGAATTTGGTGTTTTCCATAGTATAGATGGCATGTGACAGCCAATGAGATAGCAGCAAGTCAAATCCTTATTTCCTTTATGAGACAATACACAGCATTACTGGACCTAAAAGAGTAGAACATGAGCTGTGAGCATACTTGGAAATGAATTATGGATATTGTATTTTTGCTTGTAGGGCAAACAAAAGGTTGGCTGAATAACACTTGGCAGCTCTCTTGAGATACTGTAATATTGTTAGACTGAGACACTATTCTTCCTGGGAATTCATTTGGGCTGTAAAATGAATGATAGCTTATAAATTTAAACTTCAAAACCAGTAACAAGTAACATGAGTTGTTTTTTGCATTCATTATTGTAATCACCATTATTTTACTTTTTCTTGTTTACTTTTTTCTTTTTAAGCTCACACAAAGACATCTGATATCCTTGGCTACTCTTTGAGAGAAAAGCTACAGGGCAGGCAAGCTGTGAATCTTAGCAGCTGCCCAGAAGGGAAGATGGAGTAGGAATTTTAAAACACTTGCTGCCTGAGTTAAGTTGGCACAGAGTTCAGTCACATGATGGCACGAGTTGGAACATGATGGCAGAGTTCAGTCACATGATGGTAGGCAGCCACATGGCACGGAGGAGCCTGAGAGAAAGACTGAGCAGTGTGCCCAGATACAGAAATACACCCTGATCAATCTGTATTTTACCTGTATGTATTTTCAGGGCTGACCCTTTGGTATTGGGTAGCCAGTTGGTGTCCTCTTTACTGGGAAAGACGATTTCTCTCATTCTCAGCATTCCTTAGTTTACTGTAGTTCTTTGTGTTGTATTGAGACCTGCATGGTGCCACCCATCTATGTTAACATGTCTTTTGGTTTTGTCCTTGTTCAGCTCATATTATAAAGTCACACTGCTGAGATTTTAAGAGTAGCTTCCGACTCTTCTAGGAGCTACAATCCTACAGCAAACTCCCTGATCCTCTGACTCTTACAATCTTCCACCTCCAATGTTTCCCAATAGGTGTGGGGTTTTTTGGTTTGTTTGGTTGGTTGGTTGGTTGGTTGGTTGTTTTGTTGTAGATGTATCCATTGCGACTGGGATCTGCAACTCTACATTTTGATTGGTTGTAGTTATCTCCAATGGACTCTGCCTGTTGCAAAGAGAGATTTCCTTGATAAGAGATGAGAACTACAGATATTTGTGGGTATAAGGACAAATATTTAGAATATATAGTTAGGAATTATGCTGGTTTAGTAAGTGGCAGTTGTGGGTTCTTCTTCAAGATTGATTGATTGATTGACTGATTACCTTTTCTTTCTTTTCTCCTCCTCCTCTTCCTCTTCCTCCTCCTCCTCCTCCTCTTTTTCCTCCTCTTCCTCCTCCTTCTCTATTTGTTGGAGCTGAGGGCTGAACCCAGAGCCTTGCCCTAGCTCTATCACGGAACTAAATTCACAACCCCCAAGATCTGTTACTTCACTAGCCCTGGGGAATGGCTGAGTTTCCAGTACCAGGCATGATTTTCCTTTTTGAGTGGATCTTAAATCCAATCAGAGACTTGCTGGTTGCCACCAAGGTATGTGTGGCACTACTGCACTCTCAGGTTTGTCATGTCTTGCTGATGTGGTTCGTAGGCATCACAGCTGGGTAGGTAGGTCTGTTGGTTGTTTCCTGCCTTTGGGAGCTTGCATGGAGCTTCCTGGCACGATGAAAGCCAGTCTTGGGGTGTGTTGGGGGTGGGGAGAGCGTATGTAGGGAGGAGCTTTCAAGTCATTTCTAGCTCGAGGGCCTCTGAGCCCTGCACCTGAATTACATGGTGTCTGCAGCAATAGGGACTTACTTTCCTCCTCAGGGACAACTAAGGACGATAGCAATACTCTATAATGTTTTGGGGGAGTCTCTTGGACAGCCCTGATCAACAACTCAAAAGAGAGGTTTTCATGCTTGCTATGGGGTTTTATTAGGTGGACTTTGGCTCTTGGAGGAAGCATTGCCAGCATAGATGAGAAATTTTCACTTAAACTCTATGTGCATTATTTATTTATTTATACATAGACTTACATGTAATAAAGGGTTTTCAGATAGATCCTTAATAGTATGATTACTTATGACTTTTAAGACATACTTGCTGTTATTTATGCTCTTCTCTTCTTCTTCTGTATTTATCTCTGTACCTCCTTCCTAATTAGAGTTACCCTATTTTTCAATTTCCCCAATAGAAAACATGTGTCCTGCTGGTCCACTCTCTATTGCGCCCCACCTCGAATGGTTCCCTTTGTATTTTCCTGTTTTGTTTTGTTTTGTTTCATTTACTTCAGGCTCTGTACTCGCATCTGAGGATCTGGAGCTCAGCATCCCCAATAGGAGCGCATGACATTTGTTTTTCTTGGTCCTTGTTACCCATTTAATACAATTTGTTCTAGTACCATCCATTTACCTATAAAGTTCATAATTTCATTTTTCTTTTCAGGTTAATATTATTCCATACTGTATATGTACCACATTTTAATCTCTATTTGTTAGTTGGAGGGCATTTGGGTTATTTCCACTTCTCAGCTATTGTGAATAGAACATCAGTGAAAATGGCTGAGCTAGTGTCTGTGGAGTCGGATGTCCAGTCTTTAGTGCATATGCAAAGGACTGGTGTAGCTGGGTCATAAGGTAGATTCATGTTTCTCTGAAGAGGAGATAAATTCCCTGTGTCTTATGAGATCATAGTGGAGTAAAACTGAAAAGTAATAACCAGTAGCTATACAAACAGAAGCTATACAAATAAAGAGGCAAATGAATGATATACCTGAATGACCAAGTGGTCAATGAAGAGATCAAGAAGAAAGTTAAGTTCTAGAGTCAAATGAAAACACAAACACAACTCACCAGAATATTTGGGATTCAACAAAGATATTTTCAAGTCCTAAGATCTTAGCTTAGCAATGAGCACCTATGAAAAAATATCAGAGAGGTCTCAAAGATGGACACCTGCTCATATTTGTGTTCCATAGTACTGCCATCAGACCTGGGATATAGGGCCAGCCTAGGCATCCATCAACAACTGAGTGGAGAAGCAAAGTTTAGGTTAGTCTGCAGTGATTTGATGATTGTGTATGAGTCCCTTTATGTAGAACAAATGTTACTGTTCATGAAACTAGATACCCATATACATATATACCTGCACACACACATACACATGCATATACACACCACAATGTCACAGTAAAACCCATTCCTTTTTTTTTTTTTTTTTCAGTTTTTTGAGACAGGGTTTTTCTGTATAGCCCTGGCTGTCCTGGAACTCACTCTGTAGACCAGGCTGTCCTGGAACTCAGAAATCCGCCTGCCTCTGCCTCCCAGGTGCTGGGATTAAAGGCATGAGCCACCACCGCCTGGCAAACCCATTCCTTTGTATGCTGATGAGGCCATAGGGATGTGTGATGGAGTAGAGGAATGTGTGTACTCTATTGGCAGGAATATAAATTAGTAAAGGCACTATGGAAATCACCTTGACAATTTATCAAAAATGTTCCAGTTGGGGTTGGAGTGTAGTTCAGTGGGTATAATGCTTATATAAGCATGTAGTTATGGTGGCACAAAAACCAGATTACAGGTGGCACACCTGTTATTCCAGCACATTCAGAGTATCGGTAGGAGAATAAGGGGTTCAAGGTCATTCTCAAATACATAGGGAGTTTGAAGCCAGCCTGTAATACATGAGACCTTGTATTTATAAACAAAATAAACATGAAAGAGAACTAAAGTTAGAGTATACTAGAGAGATCCAAGTTACAGAATCAGCCAAGATGTCCTTGAACAGATGAACTGATAACATAAAATTATACAACTATATGATTATATGATATATACTATATAATTATATATTTATAATATTATATATACCTACATAATGGAATGTTATTCAGACATAAAGCATAATTGAAATCATATGGTTTTCAGGAAAAATGAATGGGATGGAAAGTCATCATGTTGTGTAAAATAAGCAAGACTCAGAAGACATTTTTTCTAAGTAGAAATACAAGACGGTTGAATGCAGAAGTAGGAATATTAGGGAAGAAGTAGACCAGAGGGGGTCTATAAGAGAAAGTGATGGGGATGATGTCACAATGAACTACCCCCTTTGTACAATTAGTATAGTCTATTTAAAAGAGTGCAAGTGTAACCATACAGCTAGGTATGGAAGCCCAGATTCAGTAGAATGATCTGTTGTCTGGGATCTTGCTTCCCTGTGCTGCCAGGACACCCAGCTTCTCTGGACTCTGAGATCCCTGTGTTCTGTCTTGCCATGCCTCCAAGATCTCCTCCAAGATCTCCAATCATTGAGCCACCAGGTAAGCCTAACCCACCTCTGCCTCACAGTCCTCCCCACACCAGAATGTGGTCCAAAAAAGGGACACACAGGTATTTACTGACCTTTGGTTAGTGACTGTTAGTGCAAACAGTAACAGACTGTAAATAGATGGAGTAGAGCCTGCAACCCTCAGAACCTGTTCCACAGATATCTTCTTACAACACAGCCCCCTCCTGAGCACTGCACACATTGCCACTAGGAAAAGAAAAGTGGTTTGAACGAAAGATAAAACAAACAAAAAACTTCAGATGAACAAGCCCAAGAACAGAAACAAATTAACATACAGTGTGTGTGTGTGTGTGTGTGTGAGAGAGAGAGAGAGAGAGAGAGAGAGAGAGAGAGAGAGAGAGAGAGAGAGACTGACTCACTCCATGCTATGTGAGTCCATTCCCTCTTGTCTTCCCCAGTCCAGGGCATGTTTCTAAGGGAGAAAGCACCCTGAGACCACCCCATTCAGGACTGAAAGAAAGGTGAAGAGCCATGAAGAATACTTCTCCACATACCCAGCTTTCTCTTTCCTCACCCATCCCTACCAGCCTCCCCCTCCCCAGCCCCAATTCCTGCACTGCACAGCAGCAGTTCTGTGTGTACTAGTGAGCCTTTTCCACTAGACACGTGTCTGATACAGTACTCTTGGACCCATCTCCTTCACGCTCCAAATCTGGATCTATCAAGCAGTTCTCCAGGTAATTCTGACATGTACTAGCCAAATTGTGTATGTGTATGCATCCGTGGGTGAGTGAGTGCGTGTGCGCGTGCATGTATGTGTGTGATGGTGTATGTGCCTGTGTATCTCTCAGTGCATATAACCCACCATGTGTTTTAATGCTTCAAATGGAGCATGCTCAGTTGTTTCTAACACAGAACCAAGAATGGGTAAACTGGTAGTGCTTGCTTGTAGACAAAACCAGGTGCTTCCAAAGGGAGTATAAGGTTGATTCTGTGCCATATATGAGTGGCTATCTCTCCCAGCAATGCAGACTGGGACTCATGACATGTTCCACGTTAGAAGTGACTACATGAATTTGTATTACACTATCACAGATTAAAAGAACAACATAAATCAAAATCATTTGCTGAATTTTGGGGTGGGTCATCGGGTAGGCAGGTTATAGCAAAGCAGGGGATGTCTGCTGTAGGTTTTAGACACTGTGTCATGGCATTCTTAACTTTCAGGCTAGTGAAAGTTAGCGTCTACGTAATACATTCCAACGTTTTTACCTGAAAATCAGAAGGATGTTGGATCTTTTGACTAAGATGGGTAACAAATGTCTATCGAGGGAATCAATGATAGCTGGAGATAACCCGGGCTCCAGGTCTACAACACTCAGCCTCCCACAAGCACAGGTTTCTGTAGGTCAGGCTGCAGAATCTCCATCACAGGCATGACGCTTTCAGGACACTTCAGTCCATCACAGCTTCCCATGTATTTAGAAGACCACAGATTGGGTGTGATTTAAAATGTGACAGCTCAACTTCATGCATAGATAACCATGTTGTGCAAATGTGTTTCTCAGAAACTTAGCTTATAAAATTACCTGCAAAGTGAATTTTTAAAAATTGTACCATCCAGGGTGATCCTCTATGGGAAGTCATTGCTCTATTAGGGGTATAACAGTGTTTGCAGTTCTCACCTGCTAATGCGAGCGAGCGCTTGACCCTGACCCTGACTGAGTAAGACATTGGGTCACAGAAGTGAAGTTTGTGAATTAGGTTGGTATAGGGCATGCTGCCCTCTACTGGTGCTGAGGCTACAGTGATTGTTTTTGATTCCCAGAAACCCAGACCTGAATCCTTGGTTTAGTCCCCTAATGTAGCTTAAGAGCTAGGCATAGTTCTCACACTTTTGATTCTTGGGGAATACAAGCCTAACTGTTTGTCATTACCCTCTGACCCAAGGGCAGAGGCACATGCATTCTGAAAATCCTCCCTGGGCCAGGAATGTATCTCAGAAGCAGAATGCTTGCTTAGCACTCTCAAGGCCACTGGCTCCATTCCCAGCACCACCAGACGATAAAATCTCCTTGGAGCCACAGAACATTGAACAAGAAGTGTGAGCTTCAAATGTCTACTATTCCCAAGCGTTGGATTCATGTAAAACAGACAGTGCTCAATAACGAGTTGTCTTTTTCCTTGGATATAACTGAATTACCTTACGGTAGCTTGACAAGTAAGATGTTGTGAGCCCTTAAACCTTGCAACGGTTTTGAGCACACAGTAGGTTGCTCCCTGAAACAGAGCCTGGTGATCTTTGATGATAATTCTTTGGAGAAAAATGTAGACCCAGGAAATGCTGGAAATGCCTTTTGTTGTGGGGAAGGAACAGTAGATGAGTTGGACCACAGAAAACTCTTACAGAACTCTCCAGGCATAAGCAGTTGGCTGACCAGAGACTCTCATGAGAGAGAGTTATATGTAACGCACCTGCCACCGTAGCAGGGCTCTGGCTCAGGACTTGAGGATGTGGCAATTTGGCTCTCAATGCAGCATGAGCAAACAAATTCATTAAACCAGTGTTCTGTTTCCCCTTCCCACCAAAACCTATATTCACCCAAGAACATATTTCCCCCTAAATCTGCTGTCCACTTTAAAATTTTTCACGGTCTTTAGAGTTTAGCTAATTTTTTTTTTAACTACCAAATTCCAGAAGCATCTCACGGATCAGGTTAGTGCAGAGGCATAAAAGTCATTTGTCACCAGTTGTTTGGACAGATCAATTACTTCTCTGAAATAAGATTTTTCTTTCAGGAAATATGCTGAGTCATGTAAGTCCCACTGTGTGTCTTAGATCTGAACTAAAGTGTGGCAACCACAGACATCCTCTCTTCACATTTCTCTTCCTCTTATTGTCTACCCTGCATTTAGGCTTCCCATATAGTAACCGCTCTCAGGTTTCCACTGTTTTCTCTCCCGGCTGTGGTCTCTTTGTTTATCTCTGCTGTGGGTTTTCTGACGTCTATGGCTCTTTATGGATACTCACTGCTTACCCCTGCCCCTTCTCAATAACTATATCAGAAGATGACGTCACACATCCAATCAGCTGCACCATGGTCATGTTCTTTAGCCCCTCTTAGCTCCTCAATTAGTATCTTTTTACAGCTATCATCAATTTAGTGACACAGCTACCAGCAAATGCCAGCCCTACACTTAGATATCTGAATTATAATATCATTAACAGAGTCCTTCACGATAATGATGGGGAATTAAATGCATTAACAGTAGTAGCAAGTGCTTTGGGTTAAAGAAAATTATAGGAATTTTTAAAAATCAAATTATTCAGACTTTGAAACACACAGGTCAGGCTGTAGACACCAGGGGGCAGCAGAGGCTTTGTTTCTAGTTAGTCTTGCTGATGCGGTGAGGTGTGCACACTTGTTCCTAATGCTGTGCTTAAGGCCTTCCCCGCCTGTAACATCAGTATGTTGCCCTAGGGTAGATCCCTTCCGTGGTGGATCTTGACAGTTCTCTTGCATTATGTAAATATCTCATTGGTTCTGCATTAGCTGTAAGCAATTCCAGAGGGTCTCGAGATGCTCACATTTCCATGATATCGGAGGAAGGAAAGCCTGGTAGAGGACTTGAAGAATCAGCAGCGGGATGGGCCCCACTCAGCCCCTGGCCATTAACTGATATGCCCGTCCAGCCACACCCCTGCAGGGTGGTCTACTCATTATCTGATCTAAGTATGGGACTGAGTGCGCTCCTGGGTCAGTGCGCTCTGAAGGTTCTCACTTCTTATACGCTTTGCTGAGGGCTATTTGTTGTGCTTTGCTTCTCTCTCTCTCTCTCTCTCTCTCTCTCTCTCTCTCTCTCTCTTTCTTTCTCTCTCTTTCTTTTTTCTTCTTCCTTCCTTCGTTTCTCTCTCTTTTCTTTTCTCTTTTTTCTTTTCTTTTTCCTGTCTTTCCTTATAGGCTTGATCCTGGCTGTGACCCTGAGATGGAGGAAAGGGGTTTGCATCCTACCTGCTTACTGCATCACATTTAAATCTCCATGTGTTCCTTCCTATAGGCCAATGTCCCTACATCCCCGGTAACCAGTACCGTGTCTAGCTCAACAAGTAACCGCTGGATAAATAAATCTATGAGCACACTAGTGGTGTGAGCCTGAGCTGCATCTTTCTGATGGCATGGTGTCCTTGGGCAATGATGACAGGCAGGTTTTACCTGGATCTTTAAAATTCATTCTTATGGAGAGTTAAACATAAGAGGATTAAACAGTGCATTCTGCACTTCCATGTTCATCTAGTATCTCTCAGACTGTTCCAGAATGTGAAAGGATGCTCACCCAAGCCAAGGAGCTAGCAAAGGGCTTGTTTCCCCAGAGGCTGCAAGGCAGGTTTCATCTCCAGCCTCTACCATCTCACAAACACATGCCAGATTAAATTTCTTGATATTGACAGAAGTTTATAGCAATGAACTTTCTAAAGCTCAGCCTATTTGAGCAACGACAAAATAAATCTAACATAGAAAGTAAGATGACATCATGGTTCTTTGCATATTTCTTCCCTGTGTGTGTCACTCCTTAAGGTTGGGTTTAAAGACTACACACACACACACACACACACACACACACACACACACACACACACACTTTTCCTATCCAGTTTTAAAATAGTAAGGACAATTGCTGGTGGGCACTCTTCAGGGATTTTAAAGTCACTAATCAATTTCACAACTGGAGGCGAAGCTCTTTGCTGGGAGCTATTTTGCACAGGGCAAACGCTCTGACCTCATCAGGGCAACCATAGTCCTGAAGGAAGTAGAGATTCCGCCTCACAGCCCGGGTGGTGACAAGATGGCTGCAGGCAGGCCGAGCTCAGAGGCTGGCTGCTTTTCTCAGGCTTTGCCGCTCCTCAACCCCCAATGTCACTTGGGACAAACTGAGCCAGGAACAAGGAAACCTGACCTTAAGAGCTTCTACAAGAGCCTTTTGGGTCAGAAACCCAAACCTAGCTTGCACATGGATAAAGCAGGCAAGCTTTCTCCTACCCCATCCCAAGCTGGGGAAGCACCATAGTCCAGAAAGGGGGTGTTAAAACACACCACAGCAGGCTGTGGCGGCTCACACTGTAAGCTCCGTGCTAGGGAAGCTGAAGTAGGAGGATAGGTTTGAGATGAAGGTAGCCTGACCAACATAGTGAGTTCCAGACCAGAGGGTGCAGGGAGAGGGAGAGAGGGAGAGGAGGGAGGGGGAGAGAGGAGAAGGGAGAGGGGAAGGGGAGAGGGGGAGGGAAGAGGGAGAGGAAGAGGGAGGCAGAGGAGGGGGGAACACATTGCTGGGGCTGCGGCTGTAGTGCTCAGTGGAGGGGGTATGGAATGTGTGCTTAGCATGCAGAGGTCCTGGCTTCCATCACCAGCATCAGTCAACCCTCTGTCCTCAAACAACCACCCCCTCCTGCACCAGATTGCCAATCCCTGGCTGCCGGGATCTGATGGAGGGTGTTTAGAGTGAGACCTGGCATCTGCTCTTGTTGCTGGTGGTCCTGAAGCGCCCATGAAGATGCTGCTCTCTTGTACTCCAGTATGTGCTCACAAGACCATGGGGCTGTGTGAGGGGAAAGTAGCCTTTTGCAGTTCTGGGCATAGAACCCAGGCCTAACAAAGCTATGCACATGGCCCACTGCAGCCTTGCTCTTTCCTTCTGTCCGTCTGCATCTGTGAGTCAGCTGCTTTGCTCTCGCCTCTCCCCTGCAGACTGCTTGCATTTTGTACCATCCTACAAGTTGGTTGGGTGGTGGCTTTGTTTCTACTGACCAGAGCTGGATGTCAAGGCTCCTGGCCTGAGCTGCTCCTCCCCTGGGCTGTTCCTCCTCCCCTGAGATGCTCCTCCCCTCTACTTCTGTGGCCATAGTTACTTGATACCTAGGACTGGCAGGTATAGGCTGCTCTGTCCTACTGGCATGGAGGCCCTATCGTCTGCTCCATGATCACTCATCTCTAGCAGAGAACTGACCTTGCTCTCAGGGCATGAGAAGGTGTGGTGGTGGTTTACACAGGAAGTGGCCCCCATAGGCTCTCCCTGGAACGACATCACTGGGTCGAGGCACTGAGAGCTCAAAGCTTTGCCCTTCTTCCATTTTACCCACTGTAATTCAGCTCAGCTCTGAAGATGTGAGCTTCAGCTTCCTGCCGCTGTGCCCTGCCTCCCTATGCTGGTAGACCCCTATGCTTCTGCAACTGAAAGGAAATAAAACTTGAGACCTGTGATTCATGTAATTTATGTCAAATAGCCCAAAGAGTTGTTTGTGAGCTTTGAAACCTGGGGCCGAGAACATAGCAGAACAGACCAGGACATGCCCAGGCAGGACCATCTTACATGTCCGGACTGGCCCGGCACCTCCCTATCTCCTACCCCTCTGACCTAAGTTAAATGTTAACAGGCTGCTGATGTTTAAATGGACCAATCATGTGAAACCTCGCCAATTCCTCCCCCAGCCCTACTCCTTTTCTATAAAAACCCCTAGCTTCCAAGCCTCGTGGTCGAATCCACTGTCTCCTGTGTGAGATACGACGTTTCGACCCAGAGCTCCGCCATTAAACTACCTCATGTTGTTACATCAAGGTGTTGTGTTCTGTTCGTGATTCTTGGGTGCATACTGAATCGGGAGTTGAGTGGGGGTTTCCCCACTAAGTTCTTTCACAACCAGAAGCCCACGTAAGTTGTTTGGGTCCTGATGTTTTAGCACAGCAACTGAGAAGTAACTAACTCAGGTGTGAGACTGACAGAGGAGGGGCAGTGATCTTCAGGACTTGGCTCGGGACTCACAGATCAATTACTGACATTGTACTCTATTAGCAAAAGTCATACAGATTCAAACTTTGGTTATGAAGGTCATGATTGGGAGACTCCAAGGTCATCTTGGAAAGCTTCCAAATACATAGAAGGGTAAAGAATTAATGCTACTTTATAAACAATTTATATAAGCATACTTTTGTCATTAAGATCTGGGAGGGGGGTGTTAGTTCAGAAATAGTGTGTGTTTAGCAAACACAAGGCTGTAGATCTGATTTTTTCCACCCAACAACAAACTCCCCAGCTCCTTCACCTGTTAGGAGCTATGAGCTCAATGTGTACAAAAGACACAGTATTTTCTTCCTTGGCAGCCACTATGTTGCTTTTGTGTAATAGCTGCTGATATACTCAATATACTCATAAGCTGGGGGTTGCTCATTTTTCACTTTGCAACAGAAGCAAGGTGGAGCTGATTTAAAGTAGATGCTCAATGGCATCTCTAGTCTTTGTTACGTCTGAATTAGAGGTGATTTATCATGAGCCTGCTACAGAAACATGTGGGAGATTTTCTTCCCTGTAAAGGTCTAAGTGACCAACAGGATGATTGTAAAGAACTCATACAATATTTTAAATCAGAACTTTCCTGTGAGAAAATTATGACTTAAACAGAACTTTAAGATGAAAATAAACACAGTTCTAAAGTTTTACTTTAAGGGTAAGAAGGCTCCTGTACCAGAGCAACCAGAGAACTATAGGATTACTCTTTATCATCATTCTTTGTATTATTATTTACATTTGCAGGAACATTTGTTGGCTTTTTTTTTAAAAAGAGGGTTTTTAGGAGCTAAAATGATGGTTCAGTGGTTAAGAGGGCCTCTTGTCCTTCCAGAGGACCCAAGTTTGTTTCCTAGCATTCACATAGGCGGCTCACAATCACTTGTAGCTCCCTGTGAGGGGATCCAACAGCTCTGGCCTCCTCAGGTACCGGCACACATGTGCCCATACTTGCATGTGTATACACACACACACACACACACACACACACAATTAGAAGTAAAATAAATATAAAAAGGAATGTGTCCTAAAGCTAACATGCTTGCTTTTATGTAAAATTAATGACTTTGACGCCAATCGGAGTCTTGTGATAATAAATATGAACTCATGCTTCATCTGATCTCAACTACTATAGACATAAAGGAGAACTTTGAGTCTGAACTTCGTGCAGAACACTTGTCTTTATTTGAAAGTGAATGCTGTATTCAAAGGTTAACAAATCCAAACCTTTTATTTCTGATGTTAGGGAATTAGCTACAGTGCAAACTCATGCAAGCAGAGGACACGTCAATCATACACACACTCTGAAATATCAAAAATATCATCCCATCCACTGCCAAAGCCGAAGCTAAAGATAAACAGCAAGGTCTCAGCATTCGCCCCAAACAGAATGGAGCACTGGTATCCTTAAGCTCCACTGTGGCGTTTGATGGGATAAAAGAGTCAGTGGATGTAGATGTGCAGTGCACATCAGGCCTTTGATAAGTGGCTGATAACCGCCTCCCCTTTTTTGGCCATTTCTGCCTTTGGTCAGGACTAGTTATAATAGTAGATTGCTGCTTACCCCCTGGGGTTCTTGGATAGGCAGAGCAGAGTGTAAACGTAGGAGGTAACTGTGCAAAAATCAAAAGATCCCAGTGTCTAGGGATTAGAGCTGAGTGTAATTAGAAAGGTTACCTCAGTGCCTTGCTGCTCCAGCTGTTCAGAACCACCATCTTTCACTGTGTGCACACCCTCAGCACCACAGCATCAGCACCACAGAGATTGCCACACCTCTTGCACACGTGTGCTATGATGCTATTTAACCCACAGCAGATTCCCAAAGGCCTTGTTCTCCACTGCTGGAATTGAGAGAAATATTTAGGATGGTGATTAAAAATGAAGTGAATAAGTATTGAGTTGAATGGAAAGTAGATAATCACTATAGGCCATGCTGGATCTGGAATATTAGAATTTTAAATAAGCACCTTATTTGCGCAAGTATATTTTAGTCGCAAACTAAAGAGTGACAACTTAGAGGTATGTGATTAAGTTTGGGTTGAAAAAGCTTAGTTCTGAGATAGTAGTCTATAGACTACATATCTCAGGCTGCCCTCAAATTTAGGATCTGTATTCAATACTTTTCTGTTGCTGTGATAAAATACCACAAGCCAGACTACTTATAGATAAGGGTTTATTTGGGCTTATAGTCTCAGAGGGTCAAAGTCCATGATGGTAGAGCAAAGACATGGTAGGCAGGAAGCTGAAGGCTCACATCCTGAACAACTAGCATGAAGCAGAGAGAGCAAATTTGAGATGATAAGAGCCTTTAACTTCTGAAAGCCCAGCTACTGGGACACACTTCCTTCAACAAGGTCACACCTCCTAACCCTCTCAAACAGCACCATTCGCTAGGGAGCAAGTGCTCAAATGTCTGAGACTATCACAGCATCTCAGTCAAACCACCACAGAGTCCTCCTGCCACTGTCTCTTATTATTACTGTAATATCTGTATTTTGGATTATACATAGCCAGCAAGGTTCTTCACGCTCAATAAAAGTAGATACCCTGATGACTCTTCCTCTCTTCTTGGCTACATTTTTTAAGTATTATGCATATTTAAGGCATAAATTTTGATGCCAAAAGATGCGTACATTCAGTTCATAGGTTACTATAGTGAACAAATGGTATTTATTTTACATAATTAGTCATTTTGAATATCTGCTTGCAAGAACAGCTAAAAAAAATCTATTTATTTAGCATGCATCCTATATAAACCATTCATCATACTGAATTCACCCAACAAGAAAATGTGCACTCTATAGATGATACATTGATAACATCTCTATGAAATATATTGGAGTAAGTTCTTTCCTTTAAAGAGCCTAGATCCCGTTTGGAGAAAGTTGACTTAGGATTTAAAGTAAATCATGAGAATCAGGTTCTCCTTGTCTCATACCCAACGTTCATGTGTTCTGATCCTAACACGTGACCACCTGGCCTGAAGTCAGGTGGAGAAGATTATTCCCACAAAAGAGCACAGAGGAGAGCAATACAGCGCCAGCCTCTTCTCTTACTCTCTGATCGCTTCTCAGGCTCTTATTTGTTTAAATGGGTTGTATGTACCACGGACACTTGCACTGTTGACTGTAGCAATTGCTGTGCTCAACAGTGTCAGGTATTGTTTTCAACCAGGAGAGGGCGCCCAAGAGCCCAGAGTGGGAAATCTGGAGCAATTTTTATGACCTTCATATATTTTTCCCTGTTCTGAAAGACCTGGAATTTTATTCTTCAATTCAGCACTTGGAATAGGCTACCAAAGCCATGTTTTAACAGCATATGATTTAGATTTAATAATTTGTTGAAAACAGAGAAAAAGCATAAATCAGCGACTGATACTGAAGAACGGGCTTTGGTTCCAGCCTGTCAAACACGTGCAACCAGTAATGCTGGCTCCTTAGTCTAAATGACAGGGTGCAGAATCAGAAGGGGCAGGGTTAAACCGTTTCTATGAGTCACAGTGTGAACAGGACCCAGACAGTTGTGAATGGTATCATCAGTTGGTGAACTGGAAGTGGGGCAGTCAGGAGACTTTTATATTCGTTCTTCGTATTATTGCAACTTTTTCTTAAGTTTGAAATTATGTGTAAGAAAGGAAAAAAAAATCCTCATTTGCTTTGGTCAGTCGGACCCTGCATGAATTTGTTATTTGGTAAAGTCAGACCTCTTGGACCCACTTCCTGAGGGGCAGGAAACAGAGAGCATAATTCTCAGCAGAGATCTGTAGTTGACTGTAAAGTGGAACCTGATTACCATTGAGGAAGGAGGCAAGAACGTTGGTAAACACGGATTATCTGAATGCAAGTTTTCTTTATCGCAGGAGTCCCAGAGTCTTTTCTGATTTAAGACACGGCAATCAATGCCATATATATCTCCATAGAGAGACAATGCTCTCTTACAGACTATGGAAAGCTGAAGAGGATGTGACACCGCTGGGATGTCAGCCTGCCTCTGCACTCGGCCCTGTGACTAGAGCTCAGATGTCCTGAGTGGGAAGGGCAGAAACTAACCAAGCATTCTGATTGGCCTTTGCTTTGCATTTGAGATAGTCTCGACATGTTAGCCCAGGCTGGCCTCTTTTTTTTTTTTTTAATAAGATTTATTTATTACTATATATAAGTACACTGTAACTGTCTTCAGACACCCTAGAAGGGGGTATCAGATCTCATTACGGATGGTTGTGAGCCACCATGTGGTTGCTGGGATTTGAACTTAGGACCTTTGGAAGAACAGTCCGTGCTCTTAACTACTGAGCCATCTCTCCAGCCCAGGCTGGGCTCTTACCTCCTGAGCTCAAGCAATCTTCCTATTACACTCAACCTCCTGAGTAGCTGGGACTACAGGTGCACACCACCCCATCCAGCTTACATTTAGATTTTATAGCAATTCAAGGTCAGATCTTCTGTTTCACTTCCAGGTCTACAGCCAGGACCTGATGCAATGAATAAAACAGAAGGAATTTCTGTCCTGTGGAACTGGTTACTCACTTGTAAAAAAATTATTCTAAAGCCTGATTTCTCTTTCTATCAAGCTGCACATAGATTTTCTCTGTCTCTGTATGTCTGTTTGTCTCTCCCTGTATCTCTGTGTCTCTCTCTGTCTCTGTGTGTCTCTGTCTCTGTATCTCTCTGCATCTCTGTCTGTCTCTGTCTCTCTCTCTCCTTCTCTCTCTCTCTCTGGTTTTTTTCAAGACAGGGTTTCTCTGTGTAGCCCTGGCTCTCTTGAAGCTCACTCTGTAGATGAGGAGCTGGGATTAAAGGAGTGTGCCACCATTGCCTGGTAGATAGTATTTTCTCAAAAATTCAGTTAAGCTTGCATTCTGGAAATGCTTAGCTGGGCAGTGGTTTGCTCTCTGGGTTTGTTTAGCTTTATATTATTGATGTGTTTTGTGCTTAGCACCTCTGTGCCCATGCTCCCATTCAGGATCGAGCACTCAAGTGCATCTAAACTGGCAACAAGACATTTAGACATTCAGTTTCAGTGTTTCCTTTCCTGCAGTTTCAGTACTAAATATCATGACCACTGTATGCAATTCAGCCTGCACAGCTGAATTCTCCAAGTAGAGAAAGACAGGGGTTTTACTGCAGTCCATAAATATGACCATTTATTGGCCCCCAACATATTTATGTTCTGCTCATTCAATGCTCACTTAAACTGTCCAATTTGCTTGACCCAGTCTATAAATGTAAATTGCCTATGTCGGAAAGTGACTGTGGATGACTTTTGAATGTGTGATGTAATTCCATGATGTCTACAGGTAAACTAACACTGACAGGAGGCTACCTTTCCTTCCCCCTGCCTGCCTGCCTGCTATGAGAAGCACCAAATGGCTATGCCGATCCTCACGGATAAAACACTTGCCCATTATTCTTGGGGTTTCTATTCTTTTATTATTATTATTATTCCAAGTGTGAACCAAAAATAGTAATAAAACATGCATGCATTGCCAAAACTTCCACTCAAATATCATTGGATGTATGTGACAGAGGTCATAGCTTATCAAGTATAAAATGCTTGCTTGAGAAAGTTTGCAAGCTGGCTCAGTGTCCTAGGCATAAATGAGTCATATTTACTAATTTACCTAAACATTCCTGTAATAGATTTATTGGTGGGATACCAGTGAGAAATCTTGAGCATGTAACTAGTCTGGTCCTATCAACTGCAGTAATTACACCTTGTGTTCACTCGGCACCAGCAAGGTGAGGCTTGTTCAGTTTGGTTTTGCTATACAGGCTGGGGACCAAATCTCACACAGTAGATAAGCTCTCCACTCACTGAGCTGCACCTCCAGACGACGTCTTCATGGCACGTCCACGAGTTTCTCTGTGCACAATGATAATTGTCTCAGTCTATCTCTTGCTGGTTTCCATCACCCCCACCCCCAATGTTTTCTTTGTCACCTCATATTTTCTAGCATAAATTGACCCACTTCTGGGAATAAAATAACTAAAGATATATCATATACCTCTTTATATCAAAGATATGTATATTTACAATATATATCTTTATATAAAAGATATATTTACTGTGTGTGTGTGTGTGCCTCATAAGATCAACCTGTGTGCACCAAAGAGGAAGCAGGTGATGGAGAGTAAGATGGCAGTGACTTATTTCCTGTCGAGACATCATCTCATCTGGGCAACATTAGAAGACACCTACTGCAACAATGTAGGGATTAAAGGAACCCTAGCAATGTTTGAGTCACCATCACTTGCATGACATTTTGCATGAATTGGAGATTTCTTTTTAACTTATTAGGAAATTCTAGAAAGGGGGACGAACTCAAAACCTTTCAAAAGCTCACTTGATGGACTTATTACAAAGCCACTATAATGATGTCAAAGAATCCCACACATGCCCAGGATATGCCAGATGACTAAACAGTACAGTCATTAGCTGAGCTGAGCTACAGTCTGTTCAAGTATATTTTCTAACATAAGAACGTTTTAAAAATCCTTCTTTCTAATTAGGTACTGAAAGCTAGGGAGTTGGAGATTCTCCAGGTAACTGTTATATAACATAAGAATCCACACTACAAAACAAGACACGTCTTGGATACTATAAAACTGTAAAAGGTCTGAAACGGCAGGAGTCTTCCGTCAGGTGCTATTGTGGTGCTGATGTTGACAGGAGATGGAGCTCATTAAACATTTCCTGCTCTTTACAACATTACAACTCACAGGAAAGCCTCTTCTGCTTTTTCAGCAGAAGCTTGTGGCTTTTTCTCCCCAAACCCCACTTTTTGTTTTCTTGTCCCGAGCACAGAATCCAGGAATTTGTGCACGGCAAGTCGGTGCTCTACCAATGAGCTACAGCCCCAGCCCAGGGGCAGATGTGGATTATTCTGTCAGAGCTCTTTAAACAAACAGAGTTTAATTCAATTGTTTCCTGAGAGACTGACTTCTTGCAAAAAGCCAAAGAAAATCACAGATTAATCCAAAAGGCACAAAGCTAAGGTTGAGACTATAAAACCGAGAGGCGGGGTGGAAGCAGTCGTGTGCAGGGTGGGGATAATTACCCGTACTCCGAGGTGCTGCAAATCCCACCATGGACTTTCTACCACCGCAGGCAGCACAATGGCCCTTTTATCTGGTGAGGCAGCTTTGATAAAGGAAATTATTATTTATATCAAATATAAACACCTACAATAAGGAGGACTTCTCTCCCTCACCCCCTTCTTTGACATGGTCATAGAAAAACAATGATCTTGCTAATTAAAAATCTCACGAAGACCATTGTCCAAAACTGCATTATTTCAATAAAGACAATAAAGTTGTCTTTCTACAACCCGGTTTCTCTCCTTGGATGTCACACCATACCATGACATTAGACGTCTTCACTTCTCAATGCTGGGACTAGGCCCATCTCAGGCAGAAATTGCTCTCTGCTGTGGAAGTCCTAACATCTGGTGACCACCAAGTAAATGGGGGTTCCTGGTGTGGCACTAAGTTTCAACCACGCCTCCTCTGGAGTGGGGGCTTGTGTTTATAGACAGTGATAGTCATGAGAGCACCCGTATCAGGCCCTAGGCAGCCAAAGGCAGAACACGGGCCACATTTCCCATAGAGCTGCGGACAGCAGTCTGTAGTGCCAGGCTCTTCACTGGGTTAGACTGAGGGAACAGGTCCTGCAGAGAGTGGGGAAGGGCCAGAGTGAGTGATGTCATAAAGCAATGTGTGCTGTTGACATAAGCAGGCCATGAGGACACCATCACCTCAGGCCCATGGGAAAATGGCCTGGGGTTGGATTCAGTGAGGCCCATAGGGATGTTAAGCCTATGTCTATGAAAGAAAGGGCAATATAGAGCCATTGCAGATACTAGCCAGGAAGTGCAGATCACCAGGATAGGTTCCTGAAGTCTCCATCGGCAGGGGTAAGCAGCGGGTGGAAACGTGTCCACCTGAACACGGACACTGAGGAGTCTTCTTAATAAAGAAAACTTGGAAATACCTAAACGTATACAAGGGGCTCCTCACTGGATATAGGTAAGGGATAAGATAAGGTAAGGGATAAGATAAGGTAGGTAAGATAAGATAGGTAAGGGATAAGATGATAAGAAGCAGGGGGAGTTTAGAGATGGTGAATAGGCCACTGCTTCTGAAGGGACTGAGCCTAACGGGTCAAGTCTGGACTCAATGGTTTAACTCATCTTTGGGGACGGGATATAATATTTTGTTCTTCTCTGGCCTATAACTGATCATCCTTGACCTTTCCCCCAGCCTGGGCAAGCTACTTGAAGTTAAAAATAGAGACCTTACAGTTTTTCTGTCGTCATATGTTCAAATCTGTTGCTATGGGAACTACAGGATGCTCTGTACAGTCATTTCCACTTTATCAGTTCAGTTAACTGGGGCCAACGGCAATCTGAAAATATTAAGTGCTAAATTCCAGAAACAGCTCACATTTTAAATTGCATACCTGTCTTAGTTAGGGTTTTACTGCTGTGAACAGACACCATGACCAAGGCAAGTCTAAATAAAGGACAACATTTAACTGGGGTTGGCTTACAGGTTCAGAGGTTCAGTCCATTATTATCAAAGCAGGAGCATGGCAGCATCCAGGCAGGCATGGTACAGGAGGAGCTGAGAGTTCTACATCTGAAGGCTGCTAGCAGAATACTGGCTTCCAGGCAGCTAGGATGAGAGTCTTAGAGCCCACACCCACAGTGGCACACCTACTCCAACAGGGTCACATCTTCTAATAGTGCCACTTCCTGGGCTGAACATATACAAACCATCTCAATACCTTTCTGAGTAAAACGATAAAATCTTCACAGCCCAGAACTGGAAGCTTAGATGCTTGTCTGTTAGATCCACATGGTCCACTCTACAAGACCATCCTTCATTTCACGCCCGCCTAGGCTACCAGGTTAATGGCTGTGGTATCATTGTGTCACATTCAAATAATTGTTCTTTTACTTAGTATTGACCCTAATGCATAAGAGTGGTGATCCTGGGAGTTTCAATAATCTGTATATATTTTATCATCAGTTATTGTATATCTCTTGTTGTACCTGATTTGTTAATTATACCAACATAAGTATCCATGCTGGGTCTGAACTCTCACCCATGAAGCTGATGCTATCTGCAGGTAGATGATGTGAGAATTGAATAGAATCAGAGGTCAGACACCTGGCTGGTCAGTTGCTGGTCTGTTCTCTGCTTCATAATGGAAGGCAAAGTTGCCACATATCTGAAAGTTCAGAAGTCTTTTGTGTTGGGAGAATCTAGGAGAAACTTCCCCCCACATATCCTCAGAGTAGACAAAGTATATACACATAAAGCCTGCCACCAGTGACATTCAGGACCTTCCCAATGTGTGTGACGGTCACCACCACTTATTCTAAGAAACTTTGAAACTCCAGACCCATCGTGCAGTCATTTCTTCTTAGGTCTTCTCAGCATCTGATAACCACAAACCTATTTCCCCTCTCTTTGGATTTGTCTTTTCTAGCCATTGCCTATAACGCATTGATTTTTAACCTCCCTAAAGCTGAGACCCTCATGTTGTGATGAGCCCAACCGTAAAATTATTTTTGTTGCTACTTCATAATTTTACTGATGTTATGAATTGTAATGTAAATATTTGTTGTATTCCACTGGTCTTAGGTGACCCCAAAAGAGTTGAGAACCTTTGCCAGAAGTAGCCTCCTATAGTATATGATCTTTGCATTTGTCTTTCGTCAGCACAGTGTTTTCCAGGCCCATCCTTGTTGTAGCACGTACTCAGGCTTTATCCTTGTGTAGGTAAAGCTTACTGTAATTGTATGAACCCAGGACATTTGTTCATCCTTTCTCCAGCGAGCAGACAGTTGTTTCCAGCCTTAGGCTATTGTAGACAGTGGTATTTGAATATCAATGCAGAAGTTTATGCATGGACATAGACTTCCAACTCTTTGAACTATATATACATGAGTCTCTGGGATGGTAGGGCCACATAGCCCTTCCTGACTTAACTTTTAAGGAACTGTTAAACTGCTTTGTACAATGGCTAGGCCACATTTCGTTCCACTAGTAATGTTTACAGATATCGGTTTCTCCATATGCTTACAAGCACTATTTTTCTTCCTTTTATCAACACTAGTTCCGTTCTAGGATTAATGAGGTTTGATTATGGCATCTAATGACTAGTGACAAAAAATGAACATCCTTCCATATGATTGGTCCTTAATTGGTAAGGGAGCTGTTCAAATCTTTTGTAAATTGAGTTATTTTCCTTTTTGTTTTTGAGTTGTCGAATGTTTATGTGTGTGTGTGAGTGTGTGTGTGTGTGTGTGTGTGTGTGTGTGAGTTTAGGCCTGAAGTTGATGTTGGATGTTCTCCTTGATCACATTCTACTTTATATATTGAGATAGGGTCTCTCCTTATACACATAGCTTGCAAATACTGTGGTTTGTCTCCTAAGCTCTGGGATTGTGGGTAGCCAGTGGAGCTGCTGGGCTTACAGTCTGGTGCAGCAGTGGGTTTTAAGGAGCTAAGTTCTGGTCGTCATGCTTGCATAACAACTGTTCTACCCACTGAGCAATCTTCCCAATCCCGTTGCAATCATTTTTACAAACTTGCTGATCTTTCCTTTTTGTACAAAAACAAAAGTCTTGGATGCCTTCTAACCCCATATTTCCAAAGAGAAATTATGAAACAGTAAACATCCAATGGGGGTTAGATAAAACAGTGGAGCAAGATATAGAGTTAAAGTAGTAAAAATAATAATGAGGGGGAGGAGAAGGAGAAAAATTTTAAAAAATGTAAATTTGAATTTATATTGGATAACACAAATACTTGAGCATAAAAGAATATTTAGTGGAACAAATGTGAAATTTGCAATACTGCTCCTGTTCTGCAAAAACGGAGGGGGCGTGGCCGAGCGTGAAAGCACTCCTTAGCAGACTCTACTGCTGGGTGTGTGGCCAGCAGGAAACTTCTGGTCTCTCGACGACTCGCAGAAAAGCATGGCGGAGCTTGCAGCTTTTCTGACTGCCAGCACCTGAAATGTGATTACCTCTGGATGATTCATATCAACTCCAGGTAGCGAAGCTATGACTAGTCATAATTAATTAATTAGCTTTACAGTATTGGTGACCAAACCCAGATCTTGTACTTGCTAGGCAAGTGAGCTCACGGAGCTACAGCCCATCTGCAGTCGTCCGTTTGTTTAGGTGTATGATCTTCAACAGGTACTAGTGAAATGTCAGAAGTTTCCTTTCTTTCTTCTCTCTGTCTCTGACTCTGTCTCTCTTGAGAGTATGGGCTCAGGAACATACATACTCTTCCTTCCTTCCTTCCTTCCTTCCTTCCTTCCTTCCTTCCTTCCTTCCTTCCTTCCTTCCTTCCTCCCTTCCCCCCCTCTCTCTCTTCCTTCCTTCCTTTCTTCCTTTCTTTCTTTCTTTCTTTCTTTCTTTCTTTCTTTCTTTCTTTCCCTCTTTTGTGTTAATTTTGCTTTATTAGTCATCTGGAAAACTAGACAGCCCGCCAGTACAGGGAAGTGTTAATTTAATCCTCTTCCTCTTCATCCCCAGCTTCAGCACCACCCTGGCCTTTTTTGGCGTTCTCCTTCTTCACACTACCCTGGTAGCCATCACCATTAAAGACAACAGAGAGAGAAGTCAGTACTTCTGGGAGTCCAGACCAACCAAGAAGAATGCGATGTTCACCACTTACTTTCTGACCCTGATATGACAGTGGCGGATGAGCACACAGGCATGGTGAACAGATTTGTCTGGGACCAGCTTAAGGACCTGGGTCTGCAGCCACCTCTCCAAGAAATAATTCCTCAATCTGAAGAAGGCCCAAGCTGTAATCCATCTTCATCGTGGCTTCTTCTTGCCCTCACCCAGCACCCAGTGTGAACAAGTTGCCTCAGCAGAACATTGCCTTCGGAGAGACTCCATAGGTCCTTTTCATTCAGCAGCAGCTCCCAGAAGACTTTGGGAATCTTGGCCAGAGTAAATTTGATGCTCCACACCTCACATTTGTTCAAGAGCCCCATACTCTCAAAACAACTTAAGTTCCTGCTCGAGATGTGACTTCTCAAAGGGTCCTCATAGACTAATCATTGACTATGTGGGAAAGAAACAGGAACGTGTCCTTAAACCACAGTACTACCAAACCATCTGACCAATTCAGTGTGAAATGGTCAACAATTTCTTTCTGAACCCTGGATAAACCATGGGTGTTTGGGAGACTCGTATAAATGGAAAGGAAAGGGAGTACGGAGCAAGTGCCGTCTGCACTAAGTACAAATACCTTGCATCAAACACAACAACTAAGAAACATATTTAAAGTAGTCACCCACTTGCAGAAGACTGAGGTAAGTTTCCCAGCATTCAAAGGAACAGCTCACGACTGCCTGTAATCTCAGTTTCAGTAGATCCTGTGGCCTCTTCTGGCCTCTGAAATTCACACATGTTACATACTCACTCACAGACAAACATGCCTACACAGAATTAAAAACAAAATAAATTTTGAGAAAAGTATTAACCCTCAGAATACCAGGTAAATCAATTTCTACTGACGCTGGAAATGGTCACCAGTGGGTTGGTAAATGGGCTTTGGGGTCAAGCAACAAGTGAGTGGGTCCAGGAAAATTGACACCCTCTGTCCATGTGGGCTGGGAAATTTGTCCTCACCAATAAAATGAGCAAAGTAATGTCTTCCTTGTGGGTGGCTGTGAAGATTAAACGTGCTGCAGAGATGCTCAGTCCAGGATATCAGCCACCACAGGAACATGGCTGCCTAGAATATAATAAGAATATAGTAAGTGTTCAGAAAATGGTAGCTAACCATAGTCACCATCCATCACATGATTCCACCCATCAATCCTTGGCTTCTCAGGGCTTAAATCTAAACACTAGTGTTTGATATATTTCTGGCCTTTCCTCTCAGCCTAATGTTACCCTGTGTGTTTTAATTGACCCTGTAAAGGGTCAGAGAGGTGGCTCAGTCAGTAAAGCCTGGGTTATTCAAGCATGAGGACCTGAGTTCGAATCCCCAGCAACTATAGAAAAGCTAAGTTGTGGTGGCTTTGACCTGTATCCTATCATGGGGTGGGATGGGGGCACACACAGGCAAACCTCTGAAACTTATAAGCCTGCCAGTCTAGTTAACTTGGTAAACTCCAGGTTCAGTGAGATGCCATGTCTCAATAAGGAGAATAATTGAGAAAGAGGCCTGACATCAATCAACCTTTGGGCACCACACACATGCTCATATATGTAGACATACATGCACATACAAACACCTACATACCCACCGCTCACACACGCATTGGCCCTGCACAACGCTGCTTATAGATCATTGTATTATTTTTACTTGCTTGATTCTGTTCCAGTCCAACTCCTCTGTTAATTCAGAAACTTTAGAGTCCGCTTGAGTTTGTGACCACACCCATCTGATCTCTGATGCTAATCAGGGTTGGGCCTAGTTAGTTTGTGGGTTGGAGACCATCCTGCTTGAGGGAAATGGTCAAGGAGCCAAGGTGAATCCCCAGAACTCAATTCGGAATGTGCTTATGAAATGAATGCTTCTTCAATGCTGAAGTTTTGTTCATTTCTTAGCTTATAGAAGGTTGGTGTTTGGTGCATTTAAAATGTGTCTTTTCAAGACTGGAGTGGAGCTCTGTGGTAGATCATTTTCTTCCCAGGCACAAGCTCTGGGGCTCCGTGCAAGTGCCGCTTAAATGACAAGAATAAGGCGTTTTGTTGGGCACAGGCACAGATGGAAGAGTTTTCTCTGTGAACATTTTCTGGGGTGAGTGGAAGGCTTAATTCTCAATGTTTTAGGTAAGGGTTGCATTAAGAGCCCTACAGTGGTTTAACTCAAAAATATCTTTGCTATGGACAAAATTGCCTTGTATTCTTGTTACAGCCGCTTCTCCATTAGATACACAAAGAAAAAGCCCGGAAACACGTGATGGTTCATCTTCAGGGGCTGGGTTTAGCATTCATGTGGAATGACTCCAGCTGAGAAAGACACAGTAGGTCCTTTAAAAATACTCAAGGTTACTTTAATAGCATCAGCACCTGCTCAGCTGCTTCAAGAGTGAAGCTATTCGTTTCTTCTCAGAATCTCTGGCGTCTGAACCCTTGCCTTCTTCCTGGCTGCAGCTGTCTAAGCCAAGGAGGTCAAGTGTCACATGGAGGCACCTTTCTGCCGGACGTCAACAATCACCACACCAAATTAGGGAGGGGAAAAGAAAACTAATAAAATAATATAGTTAATTTAGTCAGTGACCCTATTGACTTTCTTGCTGACCTCTTTACTGTGCAGTGCCATGGCACCGGGAGGCCAGGCACCACAGCTCAGATAGGGGTTGTGTTCGTCCTGGGCCTGGAGGTTGAAAGCTGAGCAAGACAAGTCTATCTGAGTGACGACTGAGTCCTCTGTAACATGGAAAGTAAGAATTATCCTTTGGAGAGTTGTCAGAGTAACTCGGAATGTTGGACGTCGAAGATCCGCACTAAACTTGCTTCTGCTATCCTTGCTTTAACTGGCTTCCAAGGCGTGGCTGACTTAAAACGTGTTTTCCCACTTGTCTGTTCTGTTCACTCGCACCGCTGCCTGGCCACCGCCACACCTTTGGTGAAGGAAAGTGAAGGGCTACGAGTGTCCCCTGGCGTCCCAAAGCGGAGGGAAAGCCCTCTCGGCACGCATGCGCGCAGGGGAGCCTCCAGCCCCTCTTTAAGTGCGGAGCGCGGCGCGCAGCCCGGCAGTCGGAGCTGGCTCGCAGCCTTGCCAGGCGAGCGTGGGGTGTCCGCGCGCTCCTCTGCTCCCGTAGCCCGAGGGACTGAAACTTCCGTGGGCGGCTCCCACCGGAGCGCACTGCCGGGGGCGCACCAGCGACAGGGAGAAAGGAGACCAGACGCGGGCTGCAGCAGGAGCCGGGGAGGGCAGCCCGCTGGCCCGGCGCCCAGCAGCAGCCGCGCGGCCGCCGCCAGCCGGGCGGGCTCCGGTTCTGCAGGGGAGGTGTGGACACTCGCAGCGTCCCGAGCGGTGGCCGGAGCCATGAGGACCGAGCACAGAGTGGCGGAGGCAGAGCGCAGCCGACCGCTGCTGCACTTGCCGCCGGGAGCACTACGCGCACTGCCCGCCTCCTTCGCTGCTTCTCGCAGGGGAAGTGAATAGAGGGGGGAAAGCAGCCACCAGCTCCGGACTCTGATGCTGAAGCGCTCCAGCCGCGGCCTGACTCCTGGTCGGCAGCGAGGCGTCCCCTCGGGGATGCCCAAAGAAGGTGGGATCGCAAGCCAAGCTTCCAGGAACGTTTCTTCTGTGATGCCCCTGTGAAGGCCGAACCTAGCAGGGACGTGGTCACTCGCAAGGAGGGATGACTTAGACCCTGGCTCTGCAGCCTGGGCTTCGCCTCAGAGGGGAGTGTTCCTCACGGAAAGCCCCAGGATCGCCGAACCATAACTTCTTGGGGGAGATCTGTGACCTCTAGAGACATCACCGGTGCCCAGGGCAGTGCCATGTGGGGCGGACGCTGCTCACCTCCCACCTCTTCCAGGCACCGCGCGTCGCTGCTGCAGCTGCTGCTGGCCGCGCTGCTGGCGGCGGGGGCGCGGGCCAGCGGCGAGTACTGCCACGGCTGGCTGGACGCGCAGGGCGTCTGGCGCATCGGCTTCCAGTGCCCCGAGCGCTTCGACGGCGGCGACGCCACCATCTGCTGCGGCAGCTGCGCGCTGCGCTACTGCTGCTCCAGCGCCGAGGCGCGCCTAGACCAGGGCGGCTGCGACAACGACCGCCAGCAGGGCGTAGGGGAGCCTGGCCGGACAGACCGAGAAGGCCCAGACAGCTCGGCAGGTAGGCGAGCAGCAGCCAGGTGCAAAGAGGGAGGGGGAGGGCGGTTGCTTTGCCTGGGCAAGAGGGACCGGGAAGCCTGGAGATTTTAGGAAAGGGCCGGGGAGCAGAAACCTGAGTTTTTTGTTTTTGTTTTTGTTTGGGGGTTGTTTTTGTTTTGTTTTGTTTTGTTTCCCCTACTCATTAACTTTGTATGAAGTGGGGCAAAAAAGCCTCGAGAAAAAACACGTTGCTTCTGTTCATGGTCCGTGCCTTCCTTTCCCTTCGTCCCATTTCCACTGGGCTTAATCTTGGGAATAGTCAAGAAAATGACAAGGGTGCACCCCTCTGGAGAAGGCTTGTCCAGTGTTCTCCTCCAAGGGTCCTCAGACGGAGGGCAGTTCTGGGGAGCAGCAGACGGCTTCCCGTGGGTGACGCACCTTTTCACATCCCAGGGATCCAGTCTCTCCCGCAGGAGCCAGTGCACAGTTCCCTGTGACCGCCTAGGCCTCTGGGAATCTGGATTGGCCTCCTTAGGCTGACTTGATAGACGTGCCACTGGAACG
Source organism: Mus caroli (assembly GCF_978045245.1). Lineage (NCBI taxonomy): Eukaryota > Metazoa > Chordata > Mammalia > Rodentia > Muridae > Mus > Mus caroli. The sequence continues at coordinate 55,730,640 of NW_028227267.1, forward strand.
GAGCCCAACTTTGCTCATTGAGACTTTTGACTATTTCTTAATAGACAAAGCCAGATTTTGAAAGTAAGCCTGTCAAATAATTTAGTAGATGGCATTTCCTTAAGGAGAGGCTGCCAAATTGAGTCTCTGTGTGTGTGTGTGTGTGTGTGTGAGAATGAGTGCTACAGGCACATAGCGTTGGAGCTGCCTGAGCTTTGGTACAGGTGGTTTCTGTTTTATAGAGCAGTCTCCAGCCCAGCAGCTCTTTGCAGTGCAGTTAAGCGTTTTCTTAGTTTGCTCTTCCTGCTATTGCACTGACTTCAGTCTGAAAGGAGGAGAACTGAGGGTCGAACGATGGAGAAGGCACCATCTGAACTGCAGCTCAGTTTGCGGAGTGTGTGGTCCGGGAACAAAGCCTAGAGAAAAGAGCCAAATGGCTACAATAAGGTGTCTGTTCAATTGGGCTTGTTAATAACTTCTAAAAAGTCGGGATGGAGTTGGCTAAGGCTGGAGGCAGCGGCCTTCTCACACTGTGGATGCTGGCCATGGCTGCCCTTCACTCCACTCCTAAATCTTTAAGTCTCCTGGTTCTCTCACAGCCCTTCTGCAATGAAGGACGAATTGCCCAATTAAGCCTGCGGGGGCTTGTGGTAGCACTGCATTCTTTACCCCTGTGTAGTTATTTACACTTCCAATTAAGAAATCCTGGAAAGAGAACAGTTATTTCTCCCCCAAACTCATTATGTGGGCTGAGACTGATTTCAGCTGGATTTTGTTTTCATATTGGAGGTAAAACATCTCTGTGGGTTTTTGTTTGTTTGTTTGTTTGCCATTTATAACATGAGGGAGCTGGTATCTTAATTTAGGGAATGAGATATTTTTACTGTGTGTAGGAAAGGGCTTGGCTCTCACTGCTCAGGTCCTGGACCGGGCCTCCAGTGCTGGTGTAATGAGAACGGTACAGCTGTGGGAGCCAGCTGGGCTGCAGATGGCAGCAAGCCTTCTGGTCTGCGGAACGGACCCTGAGTACAGAAGAGGCTCTGCTCAGCAGTGTCCACTGCCTGGTTGTACGTTTATTTCTCGGTGATTCTGTATGCTATGTGAATGGAGGTGCCGACTCCCAGGATAGAGTCTGCAAAAGCCATTCGCAGATCTGACCTTTGGGGTCTGGGCTCCGCGTGCTGCCCCATCGGAAGTGCTGGCAACTGGGCCTCGCCAAGACTGGTGAGACCCATGAATCCTTGTTCAGATGGAGTCCTTAGGGAGGGCTGGTCTTGGCTCAGTGGTGACATGGTTCCTTAGCATCTGGGAGGACTCTGTCCAGGCCAGTTCCCCACACCTCACACCCACTCCCACACCTGCCGAAAAAGGAACCGAATTGGGAACGCACCGGAAAATGCAGCAGTTTCTTGACTGTAGGGAGACTTCCACAGAAGTGGTCCAGAGGCTTCTTGCAGGCTCCTCCTGCCTGCTTAGGTCCTGAGCATGCTGCGGGGCTCCTTGCTAGCATGCTTTGCTAGCCCCACGTACCTGCCTTGCCTATGGCTCCCATGATTTAAACAATTCTGTTATTTATTTTTAAAAGATAATATATAATTATATATAATATATAAAGTCTCACTTTATAGCCTAGGCTGGCCCAGTAACTCACTATGTAGTCTAGACTGGCCTTGAACTCCAAGACAATTTTCTTGTTTCTGGCTTTCCAAAGGTTAAAGCTGAGAGTCACACCATGCAAAGTTCCTGAAAGGTTTTTTTTTTTTTTTTTTTTGTTGTTGTTGTTGTTGTTTTTGGTTTAAAGAAAATTTTAAAGTGAAGTTCATTACTCTGCTAGTTTTACTCACAACCCTTTATTGTTATTTTATGGTTTTATTTTTCAGAATAACTTAATACCCACCGGCTCTTGCCATCGTTCCCCCCCCCCCCCCCGCCCCCCAGCCTCTGGTAACAACTTTTGTGTTATTCACTTTCATTAAGCAGGGATTTTTTGTTTTGTTTTGTTTTGTTTTGTTTTTTTTGTTTGTTTGTTTTAGATCTGTGCACTTTTTTTACTACTATACATATATATATTAGTAAAAATATTATATATATATAAATATATAAAACTTTTATCCATTTTGTGTGTGTGTGCACACACGTGTACATGTGCTGTGGTGTGCCTGTGGAGGTCAGAAGACAACTTGGAGATGTTCTCTGTCCTCCGTCTAGGTTCTGAAGATTAAACTCCATTCATTATTATGCTTGGTGGCAGGAGCCTTTTTCTGCTGAGCTATCACCCTGGCCAGTCGTTTGTCTTTTGATTGTTTTTCCCCTTCTACGTCTTATTTCTTATTTGGAAATGACAAAGGTTCAGAGTCTTACCTAAGTTATTTATTTTTTATGGTTTTTTTGTTTTGTTTTGTTTTTTTTCTGCCTGTAAGAAAAGAAGCTTGTTAAAAATAATGGCAAGAAGAAGCCAAGGAACGTGTAAACTCATTCACATTTAGATCCGGTGCCCTGCTAGGGAAGACTTACATTTCTTTAGGCCACTCAGTTATTGTAGGATCACCTAGATCAAGCCTGTACTGTGACAGCTTGGACATGAGCACCTGGTATTGTATTAGGGGACTCTAAGTGGGATTATGACGTTTAGCTTCCAGGGGCCTTGCCATACCTGTGAGCCTTGGCAGCGTTCCAAGGCACTTGGGCACGGAAGATGCCTCTTGGGCACTTCTGGCCTGACAGAGCTGGCCTAGCCTTTGCTGGTTGCCGTGTCCAGGGATTCTGATGGGAAGCCTAATGCTGTGTTCTCTCTGCAGTCCCCATCTACGTGCCGTTCCTCATCGTTGGCTCTGTGTTCGTTGCCTTCATCATCCTCGGGTCCCTCGTTGCTGCATGCTGTTGCAGATGTCTACGGCCAAAGCAGGATCCCCAGCAGAGCAGAGCCCCAGGGGGCAACCGCCTGATGGAGACCATCCCCATGATTCCCAGTGCCAGCACTTCCAGGGGCTCATCCTCTCGTCAGTCCAGCACAGCTGCCAGCTCCAGCTCCAGTGCGAACTCGGGGGCCCGGGCTCCCCCGACAAGATCACAGACCAATTGCTGCTTGCCCGAGGGAACCATGAACAATGTGTATGTCAACATGCCCACAAATTTCTCAGTACTCAACTGTCAGCAGGCCACCCAGATCGTACCCCACCAAGGGCAGTACCTGCATACTCCGTATGTGGGCTATGCCGTACAGCATGACTCTGTGCCCATGACGCCAGTGCCTCCGTTCATGGATGGCCTGCAGCCTGGCTATAGACCAGTGCAGCCCCCCTTTGCTCACACTAACAGTGAGCAGAAGATGTTCCCTGCAGTGACCGTATAGCCTACACGGCACAGATTAGACTCCTTTACGAGACTGAGCAACACGGGGCCTGATTCTTGTACCACAAGTCTGCTCAAGCTGGTGGTGTTCCCGATGATGCTCTTCCGGATGACGTCATTCACCTCTAACCTATAAGGGGACATATCCAGAGCAGCGTGTCTGTGCGTGTCTCCAGATGCAAAATGGAAAGCCACAGCCCCTGGAGTTGCCACCTGTGTTCTCAAGCGTGCGACAAAAGCTTGAGCCCCTAAGTGCCCTTGAGGTGTGGCTGCCGGAGTCAGGGGTTGAAGGATGTCTTTATTCCTTTCTGTTTCAGCGGCAGGCACAGGAGAATGCCCATTACCGCCCCTTTACCTGGGCTTTTTTAAAATCAGTGTTCAAGGCTGAAAGGAGATGTAAATTATATAATTATTATGAAAAGAAGCGATCTTGAACTCCGACCCTAGTCATAAGCCTCAGCCATCAGAAGCATGTCTTAATTTCATTGTAAAAGATATAGTCTGTCTATTTTTATGCTTTTGGGGGAGGGGAGGCTATTATGTGCTTTTTTTTTATAACCATGTGTAGAGATCTTATTAAGTGATTTTCTACATTACAGAGATGGAAAGAAAATGTCCATTTCTAAGGAAGACATTCGACATTCTGGGGGCGGAGTGGCATTGAAGCCATTTCTCTTCTTTTGATGGCGTCTTTTTATTTCCTGGCTCTACAGTGGTACCTAAGAAGCAATTGGATGTGGTTTTTGTTTTGTTTTGTTTGTTTGTTTGTTTGTTTGTTTTCAATTGAAAACATGAGCTGTCATCTGCTGCTCTCCAAGTTACTTTCAACTTTGCCTCATGATACAGCCTGGTGGTTCATTTTGTTCTGCCCAGTTTTGGGATCCCCTTGTCTAAATAGTCCCAAGGGCAGGACATTATCAATGGGCCGATGAAGATCAGGAAAAAAACAACTGTACTGAGGAGATGCTCAGATAGGTCGTCCACCGTCACAGGGACATGAGGTGGCACTTAAACCTCAAACGTGAACCACTTTGCAAATCAGAAGGCTTTTTTATGCTCTTGTTATCAGACGGTTTATTTTTCCAGCAGCAGGAGCTATGAAATCCAGAGAAAAGCTCCCCAGGGAGACATGACATCCCTTTTCTCCTCAGCCTTCAACAAGCTCTGTGTTCACTGCCAAGGTTTTAATTTATCAAATTCAACTGAATTTGTACGTTGGTTACTTATGGAAAAAGTTTAAATACATTGTAAGTGAATTTTCAACTGCTAGCAAAGCCAAAATTTGTTAAATAACTGTGAAGTTTGGTGTTTTATACCATCCTACCCACAGCGTCTTCTTCTTGCCTTCTGTCATCTGTTTCTCATCTCATGATGACAGTGATAATGTTACATTATCAATGGCAATTGGTACCAACAGATAAGAATCAAAGATTTTAATAACCAAAGCAGGAGAAAATCATTTTAAATTTTTAATAAATATTTTATGGTGTGAATTCTTCAGGGAATGTTTATTTTGTAATTAGTCATTGTTAATAGAACACAGAATCATAACTGCTGTTTCTGGGGCCATGAACCTTGCTTACACAATACCTGGTACCAGGGAAGGACAGGCATATCTGTGGCAAAACTTGACACTCAAAAGCAGGTTTTTTTTTTTTACTTTGGGGATCTTCTGTTCTCACGGTAATGCTTAGGAGCTGATCAACTGACCAAAAACAACCACAGTTGGTACTTTACAAACACTTGAGCAAGGCTGTGTGTGTGTGTGTGTGTGTGTGTGTGTGTGTGTGTATAGGCACATGTGTAAAATGGCACATCTGTAGGGGCCAGAGGACAACTTGTGGGAGTCCGTTCTCCTTCCACCGTGTGAGTCCCATGAACCAAACTCTGTTATCCTTAGGCTTAGCAGCAAGCACCTTTACGCACTGAGCCATTTTGCCAGCCCCAAACCTGATTTATAAATACTGAGATCTGAATTCCATGAAATTTCAGTGTCACAAAATAGTTTTTACCCCATCGCTTCCCCCACAACTATCTCAAAGGGTAAAATCCAGCTTGAGCACTAGCTGTACAAAGCCAGGCAACAAGCCAGGGAGCTGTGGTCGGCCAGTTCTTTATCTGACACCAGGACTTTGCTTGATGCAGGTTGGCCTCTGCATTTCTGAAGTGGTGGATGGTGAGTGCTTGCTTAGGGGAGATCACTCGATTTCTTCCCTTTTCTGTGTGGTGAAAACGTTAAGTTCTAGTAAATGAAATGGGAGGTCTCATCCAATGATGCTCCTGAGCCTTTCCGAGGATGACATCACTAGAGGCAATTGTAGAGCTTTTAGATTTTGGGAGGAACTACAGAGAGCTCGCTAGCAACGTGGAAGTAAATACCTAGTTCCAGCAGGCCTTTCTTGCTCTTTTGGGAATTTAAAAAATTTGAACTTCTGTGGTGTGATTTGCACTCATTTGAAACATCTTACAGTCTGTCTAAAAAGTGGGGTCATTTACTGATGGAAAAATAGTCACATTTTCTCCAGTGTTTAAGCTGATGGCTTTGACTCGTGGAGAGCTGGGGAGCCTCCAGATTTTCAGGTGATCTCTTCAAGGAAGAAAAAACTAACCGGCTCCTGTGTTGAAAATTGTGAGCTGAGCATGGTGGCTCACATTGGTAATCTCAGCACTTCAGAAGCAGTGGTAGGGGGATGGCCGTGAGTTCAAGGTCAGCCTGGTTCAGAATGACTTCCGCACAAATTTGATCTGGGCCTGGTGGCCCTTCGCTGTCATCCCAGCACTTAGGAGTCTTACAACAGGACAGTTTGAGGTTCCTGTAGACTAGCAAATCAAAACATGAGTGGAAATGCCACATCCACCATTGCTGCTGAAGGGGAAGGGTTACAATGTTTCAATATGAAGGGGAAGGGTTACAATGTTTCAATATCAGGCCAGGGTGTGTAGCTTACTTAATGCCTCACTTGCCTACCTCATGGGAGACCTCGACTTTCATCCCCAGCACCCAAAAATACTGACATCAGCGTCCAGGGTGGCCAGCGTGAGGAGGCAAATGTGATTCCCATGTCTTTGCAGCACGCGCCTTCCTTCCTTACCCGCCACTTCTGAGCCGCTTCCCACAGGCCCAGTTCACGTTTTCAAGACTGCAGAGCTTCATTTCCTGAGCTCAGTGACCCACATGGTCCTTGTTTTGTTATAAATTAGGATCTATGATTCTATCAGAACAAAGTTTGGAATGACAATGGAGCCCATAAATGCCCTGGGCTGTGGGAGGGAGATGGAATGGTCTTTAAGGCTGAGGCTAGGAGGACTCTGAGTCAGAGGCTCTCTCGCCTCAGGCAACCCCGCTTTGAACCAGCACAGTGACCCCTTTTACGGTGTCAGGCCTCCAGCACACAAATAAATGCACACTGATTTCTTGAAGTGGCTCAGCCAGCTGATAAGTGCCACCCACACACTTTCTTGCAGTTGCTTGAGCTTCCTAGATGCCAAGGGATACAGTTAAAGGGCTTTGGAATTGTGACTCCTGTTAACTTAGCCCGGTCCAACAGAATGGCGTCCCTGAAGTGGGTGTGTCTTACTGCGATACCCAGGGTAGACTTCTGTGTGTGGCATTGGAATCAGATCCTGCTGGGATCTGGAAAGCGGGTGGCCATAGAGAGACAGAAGAATCAATAGAAATCACACTTCCCTGTTAGTCATTTGGGCAAAAAGCAAGCCTCCAAGCATGGGCTGCCATACAGGACTTCACTGAACTACTGCTGAATAAATACAATAATGCGATTGCATTCATGGTTCATTGAACTTTCTGGAATTAAAAAAAAAATCCAGCTATGTCCTGCTTGTGCCTATTCCTCTTACCTTTTGAGTAACAGAACAATCATGGCCTCTCGGCCCAGTGTGGGGAGGGTGAAGGTCATGAGCAGAAGACTTGAAGCGTATGGAGCAGGTTCTGGCAGCTTTAAACACTTAAATGCAGTAGGCACCTACAGGGACACTCTGGAGCATGCCCGAGAAAGGGGAGGGGACAGAGAGGGCTGGACAAGGCCACTGGGGGAGCATAGAAGGATGGAATTTCACAGGGCTTTTTGTGCTTAAAGGGCCAGTCCCAGAACACGAGGGTTGAAAAAAGTTCCTAATGTATAGGGAGGACTGGAGCCAGCACAGGAAGATGGCTCCCAGAGTGCCCACTTACCTCCTCCCTCCACACAAATCAACTGGCATGTCTTCACTTTCTCAAAAAATTTTTATTAATTAAGAAGCAAGCATGTTCCTTTGATTTGAGTGTCTTCCAGAGATAAGAATTGGAAACTGGAGAGATGGCTAAGCCATTAAGAGCACTGCTGCTCTTCCAGAGGAACCAGGTTCAAATCCCAGCACCCACATAGCTCCCAACTGTCTTTAACTCCAAGATCTGACATCCTCACGCAGATAATGGATGCACAATAAGTGTGCAAAACACAAATGCACATAAGATGAAAATAAATAAATAAATAAAATAACATTAAAATATTTTTTAAAATTGGAAACTATTAATTGTCTTCCCAATAACTGAAGCTACTCATGTTAAAGATGTTGAGTGTAAAAGCTCCACACTGTGAAAGTGTCTCAGTGGTTTAAGACAAGGTTTTCCATATAGCCCAGGCTGCCTGGAACTCACTATGTAGCCCAGACTAGGCCTCAAACGTCTGGCAATCCTCCTACTTCAGCTTCCCACATGCAGGGATTACAGTTGTGAACCACCAATTCCAGCTGTAACATTGTAAAGATTTGCTAAAGATTCGGCTCTGAGAGTCCTTTTATCTCCTACAGCTGCATCTTCCCAATGTCTTCAACATTTACATCCAGCAGAATCAAGGGACCTAGACTCAAATCGGAAATGTCTAGAACAAGAAATTAAAAAGTAATGTTCTTTTTAAAAAAAATTATTTTATTTATATCAATACACTGTAGCTATCTTCAAATATACCAGAAGAGGGCATCAGATCCCATTATAGATGGTTGTGAGCCACCATGTGGTTGCTGGGAATTGAACTCAGGACCTTTAGAAGAGCAGTTGGTGCTCTTTACCGCTGAACCATCTCTCTGGCCCCCCAAAAAGTAATTTTCTAAAAACCTAAGTGAAAAACAACAGTGGCCTTTTAAGACTGTTTTAAAACAAACAAACAAACAAAAAAACCCTTGGATTTTAATCTCAGCCATCTTGACATGTAGGTCATTTAGAAAAATCATACCTTTCTGGCCTAATTTGGATTCAAGAAACTGAAAACGTAGCCACTGATTGTCCTCTGTAACTATGATATACATTTGCTACGTGTGTATACATTATCTGATATACATTTGCTACGTGTGTATGTATGTGTGAAGACTGACTTCAGGATGTTTCCAGCAGAATGGACTGTGTTTATGTGGGTAGCTTACACAGGATTCTGCAGGGTTTAGCTTGCTTGGACCCATACAGAATCAGGCAAAACCAGCTTAGGATCATTTCTAGTGCATGCTCAGTGGTCTCTGATGATGGCCTGCTTTGCCATCTCTGAACGGAGGGTTGGTAATTCTCACCTCTGAGGAATGAAAGGACACCAGGTAGCATGAATCAGCTGCAACTGTAAATCCACACTCCAACTCCTATTTAGATAGTTTTAATCAGTTCAATATAGAGAAATGCATATGTTTATGTAAGCAAACACACCAAACAGAGGAAGCGCCCTAGACATAACTTAGGGGCAGGATTCTTGATTTTTCTTCCACTAGCCAATCAAGAGTTGCACTATGTCTGGCTAACCTGAATGCCTGCCTTTTCAGCTGGCTCTCTCTGTCCCCTGATCAGTGCTTTCTCTGTGCCGAGTCTGGTGGAGCAGCCTCGTTTATTCACACTGTGGTTTTATAACCCACAAGGGTTCTCTCATCCTTGGGTCTCTCTCTGGCATGGCTGATCATCTGGAGGCTTCTCGTGAATGGATCCAGAGTCAGGACATCAGAATGAGAGCTGGCCAGGGCTGGATGTTGGAATCTTCAACCGGCATGCATTGTGCTCTAGCACCACACACATGCTCGTGTACACACACACACACACACACACACACACTATATATATATATATATCTTCTCCTCAATAACGTTACACTCTGGAACAATTAATTTTATTGTTCAGTTAAATTTTGACTGATACTGAATCACTTTGTCTAACTTTTCTATCCAGTTCATCACACTCACATACAGCAAGCACACAATTTTAAGTGTCTAGGCCAACAAACCATCACCCAGGGAAAGTCAGAACTTCTTTTCCTTGGAACATGGGCTGTACCTGGTGTTGAGCCTCATATGTATGAAATTATACAGTGTGGAATCTTTTGTGTCTGCCTGCCTTTCCTTCTACCACTGTTGTATCTTTTAATTGTGGTGGAGAATTTCATTGTAGAATTCTTTCCTAATTATCTATACTACCATTGATGGACATATGGGATATTAATCCATTTTATACTTTCAAGGACATTTGAAACTGCCTCTTGGAGAACGTGACACTCAGTTCCCTCAGATGGGGCTTCAGAGGCCAGATTGCCATACTGCCAGCCATTTTGATACTTGGGGCCTTTGGGAAACAACAGTTACAATTTGGCCAGCAGATAAAGGCAAGGGTTGTGAGTGTGTGTGTGTGTGTGTATGTGTGCACACACATGCGCTAGTGTAGTTTTGTCTGGATCTGGAGATGGAACCCAGAGCCTCACGCACACTAACCAAGTGTTCTACTACTGAGCCACATTCTGGCCCAGGCAGAAAGGCTTTTAACCACGTAACCAGAAAATAACGTATGAAGAAACACTTTTGGAAAGTTGGGGAGAAATCAAAAGCAATTTCTCTGCAAATAACTTAGAACAGTTCAAATCAAAACACATTAAAAAGATTCAGAGTAGATGGGAAAAATATCAACGTCGTTCAGTTCCTTGAGTGATTTTATAACGAACCTTACAGAAACTGTCGAGAAACAGGCCATTTAGACTTGCTCTGGAGCAGGCAGTGCTCTGAGTTCAGCCGAGGTACCTTCCCTTTAAACAACTACCATCCAGGAACCTCAAGTCCAGAGCACTTCATTGCAGCTAATGGAGGCTAGAGGTCAGTCTTCAAGATTTAAACAATTTTGCTTATGTGTGAGACACACTGTTAATGAGTGAATGAATACCCAAGAGCTGGCCTGACTGGGTTTGGTGCAGGCAACTTTGTAAGGGAAGGATTTTAACTTTCTTTGGTGGGCTAAAGAGATGGCTCAGAGGTTAAGAGTACTGGCTGCTCTTCCAGAGGTCCTGAGTTTGATTCCCAGCCATGTGGTGGCTCACAACCATCTATAATGAGATCTGGTGCGTTCTTCTGGCCTGTAGGCATGCATTCAGACAGAATGCTGTATACATAGTAAATAACCTCCTTTGGTAATACTGACTGTGATGGTTGGCTTTTACTGTCAACCTGACAGGCCCTAGAATCACCTGGGAAGTGTCTTGATGAGGGATTGTCTACATGGGGTTGGACTGTGCACATGTCTGTGAGGCATTGTCTTAATTAAGTCCACTGACGGAGGAACCAGTCCACTATGGGTGGGACCATTCCCTAGGTCCTGGACGGTGCGGAGAAGAAATCACAGTGAGCACAAACAAGCAAGTCTGCATTTCTTTCTTTGTTTTCCTGGCTGTGGATGTGATATGATTAGCTATTTGAAGCTCTTGCATTGCCTTCCACACAACGATGGAATAATAACCTGGAATTATAACGGAAACAAACTCTGTTCTCCCTGAAGTTACTTTTGTTGGGATAGTTTATCACAGCAACAGAAATGAAACCAGGACACTGACTGAGCATCTCTTGTTAGAAACATCTGTAACCGAGTGCCCAGTGCGAATTGTCCTTGTGGTATATTAGGTTTTAAGTTTTGGATTTGTATGCCAGGACCATCGATGAGTGTTAGGGGGCTTGTCTAACATGTGAGAGGCTCTGCATTTGACTCATAGCACTGCAAACAAAAGGGAACTAAGGGCAGGCAGCATACAGGAGGATCTCTGGGTTTTCAGAATAGATTGTGGAACAAGCACCTGAGAAATACCAACGATGCCAGGCTAGGGTATAGCTCACGGCAGGGCACCTGCCTAGAATGTCCAGGATTTAATCCCTACACTAGAAGAAGGAAAGAATCAAATAGCCATGCCATGAGTCGATGCTGTTCTTGATAGAATTTGGAAAGCTCCCTCCCAGTTTGCAGGGATATGGAGATGAACCCTGGGGTGGGCGGGCGTTTCAGGGTATTGATCTAGACAAGTTCTTTCCTTTGGCTGACACATCAAAATCTGTGGTCTTCTGGAGCCTTTTCTCACGAAGGAGGCATGGCTTTGTGGTTACAGTAACTGCTTATGGGTGTGAAAGGGGGATTCCAAAATAAAACATGCTCCAGTCTTCTGCTTTAACCAAACGTTTATTTGAAATGGGTTTGTGCAGACATACACCAGTAACAGGATTGTTCAAAGCTACTGATCAACCAAACCAATGTACAAGAAGACATCCTTGGCGTGATTCCCTTCCAGGAGGGAGACTGACTTCATAATACCACACTGTTGTCACGTAAACAACCAGAGATTAACAGCACTGAAAATCACTACACTCCCAGAGAGAGGGAACAAAAACCTTCATGTATCACGGGAAGCACTCACTTGTCTACTGGGAGCCAGTTTAGCAAGGACCAGCCAGCTCTCCCCTGTGTGGCTAGATTAAAATCCCTCCTTGGTAAACAGTATTGGAGCACTCTCAGAATAGATGTAACAGGGTATGGTGTGTGTGTGTGTGTGTGTGTGTGTGTGTGTGTGTGAACTCGGCTTTGCTGATGTCAGAGACACATCCTCATTGTGGGTCAGTGACAGGTAGGATGTGGGTCTCTCCCCTGTGGCTGACCCTTGCTCTGGGGAGGGAGGCCCAGGTGGAGGAGCCCTGGTACTGCTCTGCTCTTGGCCATTCTTAGCAAGAAGGGAGAGGGAGCAGGAAGCTCGGGCCGTACATGGAGTTTATGACTGGAAACCAGACAAGTCTTTACCAGCACGAGGATCTTTGTAATTGCCATAGGATAATTGTCCATAGTTATGGGATATGCTGTGGGGATCTTGCTGGAAGGAGAGAAACTCCATGACCAGGCAGGTTTCTTTCTTCTTTCTTTAAACTGGTGTTTGCTGTTTGCCCTGTAAGCAGATACCAAGCTACCTCCAGGAACACAGCTAGACCCAGTCCAACCTCATGGCCTCTTTAGCTTTTCTCCTTCTGACTTCACACGGGAAATCAGAAAATCTTACCTGTACAAAGCTTTTTATTTGTTTTATTTGATAGGATCTGGCTTGTGGCCCAGGCTGGCCTCCAACTCCTGATTCGGCCTGCCTCGGTGTCCTGTCCCAGAGTGCTGGGATCACAGGAATGTACCACCAGGGAGGGCTCCTGGCTTTGGATAAACCCTCTTGACCCCTGCTTTCCAGGGCAGGATTGTTTGGGTAGTGATGCTATTTCAACTTTCTTCTTCCTATTTCTGCCATAAATCACAGCCACCTGACACTTTGTTCCCGATTTCTCAAACAAACAGATCTCCTTCCTTTCTTGAGCCAGGTCAGAAGAAAGGCCTAGGGGCTAATCCTGTGAGCTGTTTTTCTTGGTCTGCTGCCTGGAAGAGGGAGCAGAGGAGATATCTCAGAGGCAGGGAGAGCAGGAGCTTGTCGTCTGAAAAGGAGCCAGCCCGGGTGGAAAAAGAATCGCTCCTTTGTCTCCTGTCCCTGGGGACTGTTGACGTGTTCCTAAGGTGAGGCTGGGCCGAGGGTGGGCTGGTCTCTCCCCTGTTTGCTCGCCTGTAGCATTGGTCTGCAGCTTCTGACCACTTAGATTTATGTTGCTTCTTACACCCTCCTTTTCCTACCCAAGAAAATCACTCATCCTAGGTGACTGGGGATGAAGGGAGGGGGCTTAAAAAACAAAACAAAACCAGGGCACACATAGTCTGAGATTACGTGTTTGGTGAAGCTCGTGGAAAGGGAAGCAATAGACATGGGTACTGAGAAGAAACAAAAAGCAGGAATGAAGGATACCATACACTGCGTGGAGTACTGATCTTTCTCTTTCAGGGATACTTAATAGTCCACTATGGGAATCCTGGCCTGTACCACTGCTACCTGTGGAAAACCCTTCATGTTACCTTCTATTAAGTCTAGCCTGAGTTAATTTCCCCTCCTGTATGGATATAGATAACAGTCTTGAAGCCAATATAGAATTACCAACACAGCCAACTGATGCACACTTTCTTATTTTGAGGGGTCTTTATTTTAAAATTATAAAAATTATATTTGACTTTCCCATTGTTGTTACATTGGTTAATTTAAGCATGTGCATGCAGAGAGAATGACAGGGTGGCCACATCTGTTCTGTTTGTTCTTTGAGATAGAGTCTTCCTATGTAGCCCAGGCTGGCCTAGAACTCACTGTGTAGCCCAGGTTGATCTCTAATCCTGGCTACTCAGCCTCCTGGGGGCTGGGAACACAGGTGTGCACCATCACACCAGACCTTTTGGGTCGATCTGATAAACCTATTTCTTTGCTAAGTTATCACTTTAGGCCTGTTTGGCCAGTTTCCCTGTTCAGGTTTTAAAGACCCCAGGAGATGAAGGCGACATTTCAAAAGCTGAAATCACTCCTTGAATTACTTTGGGACAATGACCCTGGGCAGTAATTCAAACCCTGGCTGAACTGTGCGGCCCTTTCACCTGTTCCAAACAAAGACTGCCTCATCTGACGAGAGTGTCGCAGACCCTCGACTTACGACTTAAGGCATCATGATCTCAGGACAAGACTGGCTGATGAAAAGAATCTTCCTTATGACTCAAAAGGAAAGCTCATTATTATAACAAGTGAGAGCTTACGGGTGGCTTTATTTAAAAAAAAAATTGATCTGAAAGCCTACATAGACATTTACATGTTCAGACTCATGATACCTAATTTCGCTTAAAAACCAAAACAAATCAGAAACCACTCACTGACTGGGAACATAAGTAGCTCAATGGAAGACACTGGCCTCGCATTCACAGGGCCCTGAGTCCCAGCAAAACAAACACACAATAAAACATTTTTCAGGAGGTAAAGAGCATCAGGTGTTCACGGGCAGCTTCATCACACAGTGAGTTTGAAGCCAGTCTGGACTACATAAGAACGTGTCTCAAGACAACAACAAAATCATCCCTTTCTTCTTGCTTAGTCATCATTGATTTTCCCTGTGCACACCTGAAGGCTTGTCAAAGAAAAGAAAATGCTCAGCTGGGCTCTGCTGGAGCCCAGGGTCATTGGTGCATTTCTTTATAAATGTTGAAGAAAACTCGTTCCCTTCACCAGAGCACAGTTATCTACTTTACTCTTTGTCTTTGTGTTTGCCTGAGTGTTGGGAGGTGGGAAAAATAATACTGATCTAGAAATCTGGACTGTTCCGCACCGAGACAGAGCAGACACATCAGCTCTGCTTCCACGAGCATCACACAGAGAACCCACCCTGCTAGGTGTGCTAATCCAGGCTGCCCTGTAGACACGGGGAGGCTATTGTCTCCACGGATAGCAGGATAGTGTGTGCTGTCCACACTGCTGCCTTCTCCATAGGTGTGAGGAGCGTAGCAGAATCCAGAACTAAGTTGAAAGGATACTGGCTGGATTGTTTACAGTTTCAAGAATGGGATCTAGCCAGACACAAGAGCCTTCTGAGAGCTGACTTAGCCCTAAACCCAGTTTAGCTCAATCCAGAGGCAGCCCTGGAAGTGCTGACCGAATCTGACCTGCCAGCGCAAGGGTCACACACTATTTGACAGGAGTGACATGTTCCATATGACATTTCCACCGAGCTGACAGTGTGTACAACCGAGTCCGGTCCATTCTATTCCCCAGGGAGGGGTTGTGTGTGAGACACTCTGACCTCAATTTAAAGACAGGACAAATGACACAGCTCCCCTGTGGGCCCTGCATAAATAGTATACATCACACACCATGACAGCTGCCTTGCCTAGAAACCCAATTTAGTTATTTGGCTAGGAGAAAACTTAATCAGGAGAGGGAAAAAAAATAGAAAGCCATCCCTCCCAGAAATGTTTTCTCCTGCCTGTATACCTCATTATTGCAGAGACTGTTTAGTCTACTTCTCAAAAGAAGAAAATATGCCCCGGGAAAATGCACACAGTAAAGTCAAAAGACAAGAAAACAAAACAAAACAAAATCTCCAAACAAGCACTTGCATTTGCTAATCTGATTTAGGACTTTCAAGAGAGGGCTAGGTGTCCGACAAAAAGCTGAATTTTAACTCAATCTTTCCAAACCGGTTAAGCCCCCAAATGAAAATGAGTAGGGAGTGGGGCCTTTGAGAGGGCACTCTCTTCCTCTCCTGACATGGCAGCCTTAGCAGAAAAGAAGATTAAGAAGGGGAAACCACATCCCAAACAGGCTTTATGGTTGAAAATGGGGGGAGGGAGCACTGGTCTCCAAACCTGTCAGCTAGGCTGATTTAATAGATGACCTGGCACAGTAATGATGCCATGTGCATAGGGCATCTCTGATAGCCTGTTCCATCCGCCCACTGCTCCATAGGCTGCTGAGGAACTAAATACCAACTGGAGTTGTCTGCCCAAATCCTCACCCTATACTGTGTTCCTAGGGAACTTGCCCTATGACATGACAGAAGACCCCATTAAAGTATTCTTAGAAGATGAGACATCAGTGCTGTATGCTTGCCAAGTGACCCCAACAATCCAGACAGGTTGGAAGGTTTGGCTATGGAGAGTTAGAGGGTCCGAGTGCTCCCATCAGTGCCCCGAGGATCAGCAAGGACCCTCTAGGTAATGAGTTTTGAGTGGAAGTCACTGATGGAGTACTGGGTAAAGACAGGATGATTGTTCTTTTGGGCAAGATAGAAATCGAGACTTTCACAAAATAGATACAGACAGGAGGGCCTGTCCTGATGCAGACAGCTTTGAGGACTACCCTCCTCAAAGACTTGATGTTGGCTTTGGAGAAAAGTGTTGAGATCCTTACAGTTCCGAGCGCTATCAGGATGGCTTTCGGATGGGTATGCTGAGATATGGATCGGTATGGATGGCTTTAGGATGGGTGTGCTGAGATATGGATCAGCATGGGTGCCAGAATAGCTATGACCACAGGGACAGCAGGCACTATGAGTGTACGACTCCAGGACAGGCAGAAGAGCACTTGGTAGTGGGTAGCGTAGGGATGATGACCACAGATGGTGAGGACCACTATGAAGACAGTTATGACAGATGGGGTGACTGGTCATGGAACACCAGAAGTGATTGCTCACAGCGTGATTATAGGTGTAATAACAAAATCCCCTCTCCCACAAAAATATCCAAACTGAAGGCAAAGCCTCAGAGTACTCCTAAGAAAGATGACTCCTCTGCTTGCACCTCCCAGTCCAGTGGAGCGGCTTCTTTCTATCTTTGGAGGGGCAAAGCCTGTTGACACAGCTGCGGGAGAAACAGAAGTAGAAGAGGGAGCAGGAGACGCTGCAGCATCAGCTGGACGAGCCAGAACTAGATGGCTGATCCCAGCAGAGACACCGAGGTTGGCCGGGTGAACTCAGGAAAGAACCGTTGAAGACAGGAAGTGAGTCATCACAGATTGGGGCCTCGGCCGCGTGGGGCAGATCACGAAGAAGAGTGAGTGAGATGTCTCTAGAAAATGAAGCACTTCATAAAGAAGACTGTCCCTCTTCAATCTCTAAACCTCGGAAACCCGATCAGCCTCTAAGAGTAATGCCAGCCCCTCCACCAAAGGAGAATGTGTGTGTGTGTGTGTGTATGTGTGTGTGTGTGTGGGGGGGGGTGATAAGCAATGCTCTGCCCCTCCTGTGGAATCTCAGAGCTCAGACACAGGGCAGCAGTCCCTACAAGTAGCCCTGGTGCAGCCCTCTGAGGAAGGAGAAGAAAGGAAGGAAACAAAATAGACAGAGTGTCCCTAAAAGAACATCTCCTGCTGTGGTCCTGGAGATGGAAGGAATAAATACCACAGAAGGAGTTAGATAGGAAAGACAGCAAAAAGGATCAAGACTCCAGATCTGCACCCAAGCCAAGCAATCCAAGGAGAACTCAAGCAAGCAAGCAAGCACACCACTGTCTCCGTGGATGGTGAAGATGAGAAGGTGGGAGACAGCCATATTAAGTAGACCCCCTACATCCTGTGTTCTCTCCTAGTCTCTCTATTCTTGAACATTCTAAAGCAAATCAAACTACTCTTGTGTGTCCTGATTTTGTCCCTTCTAAACACTGTCCTTTCTAAACTTGAATATATCCACATTCTTTCAAAGCCTTGTCACTTTGGCTATCTCATCTTCTCGATGATACTGTTAGCCTCCCAAAAGTAGTCTGTAAGTCACACACCTGTCTTCAAAGGCATTTAATTTTGGCCACCACAGCTCTGACCTTTGGAATCTCTGCTTTTTTCAAGCAAACCAGCTCTCCTGCACTCCCCGCCCCCACCTTGTCTGTGGTCTGTGGGTTCCTGCTGTTGTTACCCCTTGAAGAACAAAGTAAAATTCAAATGATGGACATGGGTGGTGCATAGGGGTGCATAAATGAGGAGAGGTGAGTTGGAAGCCTTCTGCCTTGTTTGGGGTGTTTTAAGATTTCTGTAAGTTTTCTTCCCTGGAACCCCACACCGCCTGTGCATGGGTTTATAATGTGACTTACACTGTGTGGCTTTCTGCTTAGGAGGGCTGGTTTCTTAACTTCCCTTGAGAATAAAGAATAATGCAAAGAACTATTGAACAGGGTCCTAAATTCTCCTGCAATTCAGGACCCTGACCTGTCTGCTTTGATATGCACCTTTGTAGGGGTCAGCTCCAGAGACAGGGGGTCAGCAAGTTCCCCTGTTGCAGGAAGTCAGGGTACCTGCAGATAAATGATACCTTTGCCTTAGGGTGCAAGCGTTGGTATAGTGTGCTGCAGGCATGGGCACAGCAAAATGCTTATCCAGTGAACTTGACTAGATAGTAGCTAGCTAGGATGTAGGCTTTTAAAGCGATACCCACAGTTGAATGAGTTTTTTACAAACCATTGGTTGTAGACACTTTCCCTTGTCAAAAGAAAGCTGCTGGATCCCCATCTCCTACTTTGCTCTCTATGTCCTGCTTCTGAATAATACATGTAAAATCTGTGCAAAAATGTTTTTCTATGAAAATGATTTGTAATCTGTAGTCATTATTTGGGAGATGTCTTGAGATGTAAATCCCATCATTGGTTGAGGGTTTTTTTTTTTTCCTTTCTCCCAAATAACTCCAACTTTAAGGTTGAAAAAAAAGAAAAAAGAAACAAAGAAAAGAAAAAAAGAAACAGGAAGGAAGAGAGGGAGAGAGGGAGAGGGGAGGGGGAGTTGTACAGAACCTAGGGCACATTCAGTTGACTTTCTTTTCCTCTCCACAGTTCTGCCCCAGCCTCTCTGGGATGCAATTCAGATGTCCACCATGGCTGGCTCGCTGATTTGCAGCACGCTTCCTGCTGTTTCTCCCGTGTGGTATAATCTGTCAGGATTCCAGCTTTCTTTCAGGGCACACTAGATTTTCTTACTTGCCTCAGGGAGCAAAGAGAGGTCACTTCCAAGATTCTTGTTAATTGTACCACCCCTGTCCACCTTTCAAGCCATCTCAGCAGCCTGGTCACTCCCCAAGTGAGAATCAGTTTTCTTACTCAATGCAAATCATGTCCAGGGTTTTTCAGTATCTGTTTATCCCCGATGTTGCAAAAGTACGGGGCCAGGAAGCAAAGCATAGTCGCCTTTCCCTTCCTTGATGCAGCACTTTGTGCTGCTCAGCCATCTCTCTGCTGCTTTGTTTCTAAGCTCACACAGCATCCTGGTGGTAGGGTACCACATTATCCAGTAACAGGTACCCAGGGTATTCACCTTAAGCCATCCAAAAGTCTAGGGTTTTGGAGTTTGAGAAGAAAGGGTGGTGCCAGGCCTGTGATTTCTGAGGGCCCTCCATTCTCACATGTAGGCCTGGGGCCCCCAAGTTCTCTTCCAACTCAGAGTGGGGACCTGCAGTGGCTACAGGTGGGAATGGGCACGCCTGTCCTTGTTTTAGAACCTAAGCAACTGTTCAGAGAGGGCCTCGGGTCTGAAACTTGTTGGTTAGAGAAAAGAGACCATATCTGGGAGGTGTAGGAATTGCTGAGAGTCTGAGGTTAGCCTGGACTACAAAGTGTGTGTGAGGTTAGACTGTCATACAGTGTAAGACTATGCTTCAAGAAAATCAAACAACTCAAAAGAACTCTGTGGGACAAGGTCTGGTTTCTGCTACAGGGTACATGAGCTGATCACAACCACTGACTGACTAGAGTAGGGCCTGAGAACTTCCATGGAGACCTGGTGAAAGTGTCCTCTGTGTCTGCCTCCTGAGTCTCATGGCCTTTGTCACCTTCCAGGAGATTTGGGGTCCTCTTCCTCACCACTCTCTGCCCTGTGTCCTGTGCCACTCTCCTTGGCTTGCCTTGATTCTAGAATCTTGTATGTGTGGTGGTGGTGGTGGTGGGGGGGGGCAGCTTTGTTCTTTCAGTGCACAGACACCATTATAAACTCACTTCCAAACTGTGGAAAAGTCTAAAATGTGCTCTGAGCATCCAGGAAGCAGATGTTGGTTCTAAGAGGCCACTAGAGGCCTACGGAAATGGTGTGTAGAGCCTGCCACCCTCACCCACAGGATCCCATCGGGAAAGGACAGTTAAGTAAGGCTTGGTATGGAACAGCGACTTCCCTTCAGTTATGGAGATGTAGGGTAGCAGCTGGGCCGGACAGGGTTGGGCGGGGCTAGGCAAGAGGAAATATTTCAGACATCCATATCTGAATGTATAGAGGAACAAAGACACACAGAACATGGATGGGTGGCTATCAGCTGTGAGGCATGGCACCAGGGTCAGCTGTGCAGATTCAA
This sequence comes from Mus caroli, assembly GCF_978045245.1. Lineage (NCBI taxonomy): Eukaryota > Metazoa > Chordata > Mammalia > Rodentia > Muridae > Mus > Mus caroli. The sequence continues at coordinate 55,750,944 of NW_028227267.1, forward strand.
GGACAACAGCACGGGGGAGCAGTGGTAAGACTGAAGGCCTGCCGGCAGCTGAAATAGGTGCACAAGGCATAGGATGCTGGCCAGTTGCCTTGCTGAGGCTGTGGCTGAAAGAGCCAAAGAAACGTTCTCAGGTTCATCTCCCAACCGTTAAGTTGTTCTGATTTCACTGCAATCAAGAAGTTTATGCCAACTTCAGACAAACAAAACAGGAATCAGAGTCAGCGAGCCATCTGCAGAAAGCGAGGCTTATATGATCTGTGCATGCACCGAACAGGAAATACGTTTTTCCTGTTCCAATTACACAGGACTGGTCTCTTGTAACATAATGCCCCTTTCCTCTCTCCCAGAACCACTGGTATTGATGTTTAAGCATTGGTGAAACATAGTTTTTAATTTCACACCTCACAAAGCCCAGCTGAATGCTTCATAATGACGTAAACAGAGGTTGGGCCAAGCGCTGCAGACAAGCTGGGAGAATGGCTTCCCCTGACGCCTATGCCCAGGGACTACACAAGGACAGAGAGCTGCTAACAAACTGGTCGGCTAAGGCCACAGAAATGTGTTCTCTGGTGTCTGGCTGCTGGCGCCAGTCTTTGCTGACAAAACTGTTAACACTGCGTGCAACAAACTGAATCTCTTTCCTTGGAGCCATCAGGAAACTTTGCATCTTATTTCTTCCTTGACTTCTCTTTGGTGGTGTCATAAGCGCGGACTATTTCCTCCTGTGTAACAGCTCCATGCTCTTCTTGAGAAAAGGCATACCCATCTATGAAAACACACAGGAAGAAGCGTTAGCGGGAGAAGGAGGGAACATGCTAGACTAAGGACAAACTGCTTCCTGGAAGACCCCAATGAACTGTGTGGTCATGGGAGACTTGCTTAGCTTTGGATACAGAGACCTGAGATGAAGAGGTCTGCAAAAGCAAAGGGGACCATGACCAAGAGGGATGGGGCAGGGGGCTGACCAGACTGGGATGGGAATGGTTCAGAATGGAAGGCGTTGGCTTTCTGCAGCTGTGGCAAAATACCATGGACGAGGTGAAGTATGGACTGGAAGTTTGGTTTACAGTGCTTGTGGCTGGGAGTCCGGTATCAAAAGGCAGTACCTGATGACTTCTTTACTGTAACATAACATGGAGGGGCAGCACCCCACTACTGGGTGACATTAATCCACTGGCTGGAAATAGAGCTCATGTGACTCTGTCACCCTTAAAGCTTCCCTCTCAATTCCGTCACCATAGCGACTCCACACCCACAGGTGTAACAGAGGACATTGAAACCACAGCAGTATGTATGTCTTCTAATTCTTGGGGGCTCAGTGTGGAAAATGTAAACATGGACAAGTGGGCTGTGAGCCCACTATCCTACCACTGATCAGAGGAAATGTCCTGATTTGCCTATTGCTTTTTAGCCCTAAACATGTCAGAAATAACATCCCTAATAGAGAAGCCAGCCAAGCACACAGCTTACAAAGAGTCCCAGTTCGTGAATTGGACTGGTTCTGGCTGCTAAGTCAACGAAGCAGTGCCATGACCTAAACATGGCAGAGCCACACAGGGTTCTAACAAAACCAGTACCACCACAGTTCTATATACTGCAGGAAAATAGCTCAAGGACTCCACCCATTGACACAGGACACTATGATCCCACTTCACAAGGCCCAGAGACTTTTTTACTTGCCCGAGGTCACAGACAGAGTGAGTGGCGGAACTGGGAAGCACAGCTGAGCAGTGTGACCTGCTCTCTTATGACAATTCCTGCTGTGGCAGGAAGAGAGGTCCCACTGCACAGTTAGATGTCCCCAGTGGAAGACAGCACAGTCAAACCTGAGGGTTATAAAGGCACCCTGTCTTCCAATCTGTGCTTTATCAATGGAGCAGTCTGATCTGGGACAGAATCTTTAAAGATTTCTCTTTGTTACAGTGTGGGGGATAGAACCCAAAGGGCCTCCTGCATCCTAGGTAACTGTTCTCGGTCATAACTTCCCTCCCCCAGTTCCTGGCATATTCTCTAAAAGAGGAAAAGGAAATCAGAAAACATGGGCAGCTGTCAATTTGTTAACTGGGTTGTTAGTTTTTTCAGATGTTTGACAGAGAGTAAAGTCTGCAGGATGTGAAGACACAGTCACAAGAAGGACAGGTTGGCAGAAGGCTGTGGGGGAAGATTCTATGTTATTGTTCATTTGTGTGGCAAGACCGCAGAATCCATGTCCCCAGACTGGCTTCCTGCCCTCCAGGAGAGTGAGCCTGCCAGCTACTGCCCAGAAAGCCTAAAGGCTTGGGTGGGCACCAATGATTCCTGTGCAGAGCGGGCTCGGGGTTCCCTTGGACACTGGGTCTGCGCAGAAGGGAGAAGATTGCAGAGCTGGCAGTCCCAGGAGGGAGGATGGAGTCAGAGGAACAGAGCAGGGAAGGTGGGAAGGTCACACCAGTGTGAGCACAGATGACAGACATGCCTGCCTGCTGCCCATTCCCAGCAAACAGGAAGCCCATCCACGTGGGAAGCAGCTCTCCACGCAGCATGAGCCCCCCAGAGCCAGGAAAAAACCAGCAGTGGGCTGGGGAGAGGGCTCAGTCTCTGCTTGGTGTGCAAGTTGGGAAAATGACTTTGACCCCTGGAAAACCCCTAAAGAGACTGACTCCTCAAAGATGCCCTCTGACCTACACATATGCCTGGTACCCCTTGCCCCCAAAGTAGGGTGGGTCCTTGAGTAGATGAAGAAGCCAGCCTGGATGGGAAGTTCCACTGAAGCCACACCCTGCCCATAGGCCCCGGGGACAGGGGCTTTCTTATGGTTCTGTCCATACAAGCAGTGGCCTTGCTCCACACATCCTGCTTCCATGGGGTAAGGAGCGAAGGCTGCATCTCCCCTCCATTTCCAAAGGTCTTCCAGAAATGGGCCAAGGCCTGGCGGAGCTCTCTGGGAATAGAAGGAGCTGTTCCTCCTTCTGCCTCCTCCGTTCAGGTCCCTGCCCTGCCACACACAAGGTGTGCTTTGTGACCCATTCTTACTGCAGTCTAAGGGGATGGCATTTCCTTGGAATGGTTCAAAGCAAAATCTGGTAAAAGAAAACCAGCATGCCTTTTGGTAGCAAGGCTGCTTACCACTGTTAAAGTTGACAATGTCCATTCTCTAGTCTTCTAACAAGGAAAGTTTTGTGTGTCCTTGAGGGTCATCAGTCCTAGCAGCTGCCCCTAGGTGGGATGGACTGCTGGAATGATGTCTCTGGTTTGCAATGTGGCTGTGGCTGCTGGGACCCACGAGCAGAGCTCCTTCAGTATGAAGGAAGTCGTTGTGATCAAGGGCAGGCCTCCCAGACAGATTCTAGAAATAATTTTGAGGCAAGAGGGGAGAAGACCAATGGGTTCTTCTCTGAGAAGATGGCATTGTCGGTTGGCTGGGCATCTATCCTGGGTGGTGACCGGATGAATGGAGTACCAGGAGCACAAAAGGGAACTTCTTGTCCTTGCTTGGCCATTACTAGGCTTTGTAATGTTGGATTCATGAATCTCTCTCAGTTTGGGATTTCTTCTATGTAAGGTAAATGGCCCAGGAAGAGGCAAGCCCTATAGCTTCAGCTCTTGCTGAGGGCTGCAGGGTGCATCTGTGGATGATCATAAATGAGGCTACATCCATGCCCTGGTCTGATTCACACTAATTCACTCTGCATGGGGGGCGGGGGCTCTGCATAAAAGCCATAAAGTAGCCTGTCTCAATTGTCAGTCCAATTTGAAAAACTGCTAATCCTTTTAGGTCTTTGGGATGTGTGTGTGTGTGAGCGCGCGTGCGCGCATGCATGTATAATTAGTTATGGATGAAAGTTATGAATGAATGTTAACACATTAAAAATAAACATTATTAGGGTTATCAAAACACAAGTAAGTGAATAATAAGGGCTAGTTAGGGGTATTCTTTTGGACATCATCTAACTAACTCTGGAACAGTCTTCCTCTCATGGGGTACCGTGGGCTGGCAAGGGGGTGCCTCAGTAACACTGGGTGAAAGTTTCTAGGCTTCTCCTCAGAGAGGTAGGCAAACACTCTCATCCTGTCCTGTTCTCAGGTGAACAAAGCATGACCAAATGCCCCTCTGGAGGCAGAAGGATGGCAAGTTCAAAGCCAGTTGGGGCAACAGTTGAGAGCCTGCCTCAGGATGGAAAGTAAAAAGAGGGTCGGGACTCTTGATGAGCAGCAGGGAACTTGCCTGCCATAACCTTCTGCTTCACCCCCAAGTACAAAATGAAAGGAAGGAGGGAGGAGGGTTCGCTGATAGATTTATCTTGGGAAGGGGTAAGGGTTTCCCTGGCAGAAAATGTCTCCCCTTAGAAACGAGGCCTGGTGGGAGTTGGGCTGTCAGTGAAAAGATGGACGACGTGAGTGGGGTGGGGGTGGGGGTAGGGGTGCCACTCATGGACAGTTCCCAAGCCTGACCAGGAAGCAGATTTCTTTCTAGGTTATTTTTTTGGGGAAACCCCTATATGGAGTCAGGGGAAGCTCCAGCCCTCTGCACTTTCCACTTCAGGAAGTCCTGATGGGGAGATGGGGACCAGGAGGAAGCATTCCCTGACCCTCTTGTGAGCCTTCTTGGCTCCTGCTTCTAAGTGCTGTGTGGTTTATTTCTTAGTTGTTTTGTCTTGTTGAGGTGGGGCATCTGGTGAAGCAAATAAAGTTAAGTCATTCCACACCTACCCACTCACAATTTCAGAATAAAGTTCTTACATTCTATTCCTTTGAACCTGAGATCTGATCATAGCTTTCAAAAGGAGAGTTTTGGAGAGGATGGAAACCACTGGGCTGATGAGGAAGTTTAGAGTGCAGTAAACACCGATCTCAGTTATCACTACTGCACACTGGCAGGTCATGTGAACTGTATTAGTCTATTCTGTGTTACTATAAAAAACATTCAAAGGTGAGAACCTTATAAAGCAGGAAGATTTATTTTGAGTCACAGATTTGGAAGCTAAAGATTGAGGGACCATATCTAGTGGACTTGCTGGCAGGATCCCAATGACAAGGCACTAGGCATCACATGACAAGAGACAGGGATGTGCGTGTGGCTTCTGATCTCTCTCTCTCTCTCTCTCTCTCTCTCTCTCTCTCTCTCTCTCTCTCCCTCCCTCCCTCCCTCCCTCCTTCCCTGTCTCTGTCTCTCTCTGTCTTTCTGTCTCTCTCTGTCTCTCTCTCTCTGTTTCTCTGTCTTTGCTTGTCTCTGTCTTTCTGTCTATCGACTCTCTTCTCTCCTTATATGATCGCAGGATTCTGTTTTAAGGGCTCTGTCATGATGATTGAGCCCAATTAGCATCATTGCTAAAGGCTCTGACTTACTAATTTTCTGTCCCTTATACAAACCATGGTGACAACTGAGCACTGAAGATTAGAGTCTCTCAGGTTCCCAGTGAGGCTGAGGTCTGTGACAGCAGGACCTTTGGACAGGGACATTCAAGGTTTAGAGAAGTTACAGAGCCCTTTTTAGACCCAGAGTTCTGAGCACTTGAAAGTCTAGTTGTGAATGGTAGGGATATTCTAAGTTGTTTAATAGGCTCTAGTAAAACTAACTCATTAAGGGTTTAATTTTTAAATAGTTTATATATAGCTTATATATTGTTGTTTTATGTGTATGAGTGTTTGTCTAAATGTGTGTCTAGGCATACTATGTGCCTGAAGAGGCCAGAAGAAATATCAGATTCTCTGGGATTGGAAACACAGATGGTTGTGAGCCACTATGTGGGTGCCAAGTATAGAAGAGTAGCTAGTGCTCTTAACTGCTGAGCCATCTCGCCAGCCCTCCATCAAGTGCTTTTGTAACTGAGGCATGACTTTAGAAGTGATCTTTTTGTTTGTTTGTTTGTTTTTTGTTTTTTATTAGTTATTTTCTTCATTTACATTTCAAATGCTATCCCCAAAGTCCTCTATACCTCCCCCCCTGCTCTCCAACCCACCCACTCCTGTTTCCTGGCCCTGGCATTCCACTGTACTGGGGCATATGATCTTCACAAGACCAAGGGCCTCTCCTCCCATTGATGGCTGACTAGGCCATCCTCTGCTGCATATGCAACTAGAGACACAGTTCTGGGGGGTATATCTTATATTTGCTCAGTAGACCTTTTCTGCCTTTCAAGTGTTGACTTATAAAAAAATGAGGTCATTGTTAAGATAGTTATAGCTGTCCCCTGGATGTATGGGAACGTACTTAATTGGTTGGTATGGAAGAATGAACCTAGGCCTTGTGCATGCTAAGGAAGACGTCTGACACCAATCCTTGTTTACAGTCCTCATCTCACTGTTTATTGAGTTGCCCAGGCTGGCCTTGAACTCACTTTGTAGCTCAAGCAGCTTTGGCTTGTGATCCTCCTGCTTTAGTCTCCTTGCCTGGCTGCACATACTCTTCCTGTGATTATTCTCAGACATTCATTTGGGAAGCAGCATGGTCCAAGGCATGAATGCAACCATCCTAAAGGTTTTATACACTCCATGTGATAGCATATAAGGATGTCATATAATTGTATTTTCTTCTTCAGAGGAAAAATGTAGAAACTTTGAGAAATACATACATTGTCCAGGATTATTCAGCTAATTGAATAATTGCCACAATGCCTAGCAACACACATATATACATATACATATATATACACATATATATAATATCTAACATATAATATATTTAACTTAATATATATGTGTATACACACACATATATACCCATGTATGTATGTATATATGTATTCTCATTTTGCCCTCCCAACAACACAAGCTGGGTTCTCACAATGTTCCCATGTTTACAGATGTTGACACAGGACAGGAACCCAGCAGTGAGTCCAGAGGGGGCCCCTGCAGTATGAGTCCAGAGGAGGGTCCCTTGCAGACTGCTTTCTTTGGAGGATCCCATCAATCCTCATACTTTGACCTCCACCTTCGGTCAGATACTATGGCGGTGACCTAAAAGCCACAGCACTACAACCTGTTGTAAATGGACACTCTCTGTTTGGGCTTCGAATTCTGTACCTGCCTGGCTACACCCCTCCAAGGGGTTTTGGGAAATAGGGAAAAGGAGTGGGGTGCTGTCAGGTGACAGCTCCACTAAGAACGTCTCTGTTGACAGGCAGAGAGCTCAGCTGAACTGCCCCAGTGGGTGGACTATCAATACCTGTTCTTGGTGAGCACCCACCTTCACCGTTCAGAAGTTCTCATTCTTCCAGGTCTGGCAGCCATCCCTGCCCTGGCTGTCCCACTCACCCTGCAGCCTGCCACCCATTGCTACCCTCTGTCACTTACGGCTGACACACTGCTGGATGGAGCCTGTTCGGAAGAGGGTCGGAGGTGTCTTCCTGCTGAGCCTCTTGATCAGACGGTCACGCTCGTTCATCCTGCAAGAAAGCAAAGAGGGTCAGGACTCAGGTCATCCCGATACCTCTCTGAGGGATCCAGATAGCTTCAGACTAAGAGAAGCTGTAAAGTCACCTCCTGTGTCTAGAAGGTTTGTTTGTTCCTCTCAAAGGCACCAGGCAATACATACACCCTTTTCCTACCAGTCAAATTTATCTTTATCTCCCTCCTTTGCCTCTCTCATCGTTGAAGCCCAAACCCAGACTAGGATTACATTTGGACCTATATAGAAAGCACAATGACATACAGATGGGTCCTGATCCTTATAAAGAAAAGTGATTAGGACTCAGACACACACAGAAGGAAGTCCATGGTGAGTACCCAGACAGAAGGCAAGGAGATACTACAGCCCAACAACTGACAACCTAACAACCCTGTGCACATTTATGGCTTAGATCTCTCTGTAACAGATTACAGCATCTCTGTAACAGAGAGGCACCAGCTCTCACTTCGGGGCAGGTCCCCTTGATTGAGGCAGCTGGAGCCCCAGCAGGCAAGTCCACCACCCCCACTGTTGTTTGCAGAGTAACTGATGCTGATTAGCAGCCCCTTCTTGTACCCAAAGTACCAATAACAAAGATTAGAGCCAACTTCATTAAAATTAAAACCTTTAGTGGTGCCCACCTGCAGTCCCAGCTACTCAGGCTGAGACCGGAGCACCGCTTCTGCCTTGGGAATTTGAGGCCAGTGTGGGCCAAACAGCCAGCACAGCAAGAACCAATCTAAGCCAAACAAAAGACCAAAACCAAGTGGGGCTGGGGAGATGGCTCAGTGGTCAAGAGCATCCCTTGTTCTCACAGAGGACCAGAGCTCAGTTCATTCATTCAAGTCCTTTGTTTACGATGCAGCTGAGTTGTTTATCATTCTGCTGTCCATTTATAGGGGTTTCTTATGTATTCTAGATGCTAGGTCACATGATGGTTGGTTCATAAGCATCCATAACTACAGTTCCAAGGGATATGATGCCCTTCTCTGTCCTTGGGCACCATGCATACATGTAGCACACATACAGGTTAAATACTCACATATGAAATTTTAAAAATTGAAAAAAAAAACCCTCAAAATACATCAAAGAACATTACAAAAGAGCAAGAGGCAACTACAAAATGGGTGAAACATTTGCTAATCAATTATAGCTGATAAGAACCTGGTACCTAGAATACATAAGAAACCCCTATGCATGAACAGCTAAAAGATAAACAAGACAACTGAAGTATGAACAAAGGACTTGGGTGCATTTTTGTACAGTGAAGGAACGCACTGGTCAACATGTCCATGCAAAGATTTCCAACATATTCAAACCACGGTGAGGCAGACTTCCACACCCACGGGGATGCCTATGAAAACAGCAAACAATATAAACTTTTAGAAAGAGACAAGGGTTGGAGACGGTGTGGAGAAACTGGAACCACCTTCTACCACTGATGGGACTACAAGATGGTGAAACCACTGCCCTCTAGAAAGTCAGCCTGAATCAACAATATCACCTAGATCTTCTGCTACTAGATAAAGAAATTCAGCCACGATTCATGATAAACACGGACATCCTTTAAAAACTTACCCAGTCCCAAAGACCAGGCATGAGTATATAAAATTTCCAGAGTAGGTAAATGCTTGGAGATAGAAACCTACAACATGTGGATGCCAGTGGCTGCAGGCCAGGAGGAGCAGGAGCAGAGGGAAGGGTGAGTGTTTAAAGCAAGATGGTTTCCTGTTAGGGAGACATGTCCTGAGACACTGGCAAGGCTTCATAATATTGTGGATGTAAATGCCACCGAACTGTAGACCATAAAATGACAGATTCTAAGTGAAAGCAGTAAAATTCAATTTTAAAAAGGAAGAAATGGGTCTTGACTCAAGACCCATTCCTTCCCATCCTCCAAACTGCTGGCATATTTGCAGCTAATTTCTTCAGCATTGCAGGGGTGTTGAAGTAAAGTGTTGTCTTTGATTATACTCCCCTTTCCCCGTTGCTGGCACAAACAGGTATGCTAGCTGGGATCTACTGGTATGGAAGGTGTTAGGTAAACATGAACTCAGCCTAGCTATGAGCTTCGTGAGGTCTTGGTGCCTCCCCAATAATGACTTTGAAACTGAAGCTCCGACAAGTCCTCACAAACAGGCCCTTTTTAGAAGCTGACATAACTTGGAGGAGGTGTTATGTTTCTGTCCTGGAAAAGAAGCAGTCAGAGGAAGGAGGGGCACATTGGGAAGGGTTGTACTGGGGAAAAACAAGCTCTCATGTCCACATTTCTGCTAGGAAGCACTTTTCCTCCCAAGAAGAATCACAGAAGACAAGAAATCACGTAGGCGCAGGAGTGCAATGCAGCCAGTGGCTACTGGCCTGTCTTTGCTACCCTGCAGCAGATCCCACAGCTGCTGATAAAATTTGAAGATGCCAAAATAAAATCTCCAAGAGATTAGTAGTTTTAGAAGCTCATCTTTATATTAGCTGCTGGGCATCCTGAAAGCATTGGTGTACAGGGATTGCCTAACAGGCTCAAGGCCCTGGGTTCAACCCCAGCACCTCCCCAAACAAGAAGCAACAACAAGAGCAAAATAGAGAGGATTGCGATAGACCCTACCCTTTAGGCAGAGCCAACTCCCACCAACTCAGAAGGCACTGGAAGTCCCATGTGCCTCATGTAATAGCTGGTCTTGGTTGTCAACTTGACTGTATCTGGACTGAACTAAAACCCAGAAATGGGGGCAGTGCACATCTGTGAGGTGTTTTTGCTTAATTTGAAGTGGGAAGATCCACTTTGAATCTGGATCTTTGAGGTCTTTAATCCAGATCTACTCTGGACCAGGTCTTCTGCTAGAAATCTATATAAGGACATGGAAAAAGAAAGCCTTTACCCTTTGCCTGCTTGGTAATGCCAGTCCTTCACTGGCATTAGAGCCTACTTCTCCCAAGAAGGATTCTGCTGTATACCTAAGATCAGCTGAGACATCCAGACTTGTGGAATGAGCAAAAACTGGATTCTTGGGCCTTCCATTCATAGGTAGTCACTGTTGGATTAGTTGGACCACAACTAATATATATATACACACACACAAACACACACACATACACACATATATAGAGCTTTTTTTCGTTCTATAAGTTCTGTTACTCTAGAAAATCCTAACTAATATACCTCAGAAGCGAATGGAAGGCTTCACAAATAAAACCTAATTTGTTGTGTTTCCACAAAACCCACTGTTCTAGCACAGAGATGATACATGTATTGTTCAGAATGCAGCTTTAGTGTTTATTGCTCTAAAAGCTTTCTAGAACCTTCTAACCCTGTTGAGTTGAATGAAAGCTCTTCCATGGTACTCATTGTCTTAGGTTGTGATATTTATCTGCACATTAATGCTCCCCAGAGACGGTCTTCTGGCATTTCTTCCAGGCTCTGAAGCAGGCTGAGGACGGAGGACTTGGCTATGAGTGTGAACTTTCATGGATGATGCTGTGACAGCTTCCCTCTTCTGATGAGTACCTATGACATGATCATGCCAGACTTTGTTTCTTCATGTGTGATCTAGGATAATACCAAGTACACAGCAGGTTTGCCGAAGTGGCCCAAATAAATTCCTCTGTGTTATTCTTTGAGAACCACAGAGTATCATCTCCTAGGGAGGAGAGCTCATTTTGAATGTCGAGAATGTGAGCAAAGTCTGAATTTTCAGGGAAGAAACACTCTGTTTTCTTTAAAATTCAGGTAGCAAAGTGTTGAAGGAGGCCAGTGTGGTTTAGGTTGTGACAATGTAAATGAGTAATCTAAATTCCATTCCAAAACTGAGAAAGCAGTATTTCCTGTCCACTCCGTGGACTCAACTCCCATTTGACTGTCAGAATGGGGGCTGGGAGGCAGAGCCTGGCAATGGTGTGGTGAGTGCTTTCTTTAATCCTAAACAAGCTGTCGGGTAGTGGGGACTGGAGGATGCTTCTCAGTGTTGGGAGAAATCATATTTTCTTACAAAGTAGTTTGGGTGAGTTCTTGCCAAAAGGAGAATTTGTCTAAGAAGTACAATACCAACTGGGTAAGTCAAGTAAAGGGGAGAATAACAGGTTCTCAGCCTTAGAATAGGTAGTATCTGCCAGTCCACATGGCCAACAGTCAGGGCAGAGGTAAAATCTGGCAGGCTGCCGGGCAGTGGTGGTGCATGCCTTTAATCCCAGCACTTGGGAGGCAGAGGCAGGTGGATTTCTGAGTTCAGTTCGAGGCCAGCCTGGTCTACAAAGTGAGTTCCAGGATAGCCAGGGCTATACAGAGAAACCCTGTCTCGAAACAAAACAAAACAAAACAAAAAGCTGGCAGGCTGTGGGCAGAATGCTGAGGGAGGTATCAACCAAGGAGGGCAGGCAGAGGTGCTGGTGGTGTTTGTGTCACTGTGCTCTGTTGTGCCTGACAGCTGGGATGGAAACTTGAACAAACCACTAAGGTCAGAAGGAAAGTTCAAAAAGAAACATTTGCGCACAGCAAGTGGTCACCCTGTCCTCTGACCTGCAACAGCAGCCTAGGGAGAAATGGACAAATGGTTGCTTCTCAAGATGGCTATTTTCTATTATCAGAACCTGTTAGCTCAGAATAACACCAAAGATAATGTCAACTCTTTGCTGGGAGGGACTTCTGGTTCCAGGAAAGGGGATGCGCTCCATCACTCCTTGCTGATGATGCTGAACCCCTGAAAAGGTGATGGAGAGGAGGAAGACCTTCGTGGAAACACAGCATGAGAACCCAAGTTTCCACTGACCTCACCCCCCAGACCTGGAGCTGAAGAGCTCACAATCCCTAATGCTCACAAGAACAGATAAAGAGTTCAGCCTCTACTCTCTAGCCACAGGGGCTGCACGGCGTGATAACCTTCCAACTCAAGCTGCTTTATCCCAGCCAGCCACCCTAGAGAAATGTGTGATTCTCTCCAGCCTATACCAGCCGTGACCTAGAGGAAGTCTGGGTTTGCATCCCGAAGAAACTGTCAAGAAGCTGTCTAGCAATACCTCTTGCACACAAAGAGCCTGTAGTCCTCCATGACAGCCAATGGTGCATTGGTCCCGCTCCTGGAAGCATCAGTGGAGAACAGTGGGATGCCCATAAGGAGTTGGATGTCTACCTACAGTCAGGACAGCATGAGGCTTTCCTTCTGCTGGGAGTCAGGGGAGCTCAAATGGAGAACCAGGAGCCAGGCATCAACAGAAGTCATTATTTCTACTCCCTGACAAGTATAGGCTGCTGTAAAATGCACAGTCTCTAATGTCCGGATTTTATCACTAGAATGACAGGGACAGTGGACTTTAAAGTACTTATGACAAAAATGTTTCAATAAGCAACTATAAGCAAACTTCATCCAACAGAAAATTCTGGCTCAAAGATAAAAAGAATTTTACAACAGAGACCCATAATAACTGAGATAAAAGCTTTAGTGGATGGGCCAACAGGAAAATGCTAGGGGAGTAGAAAGAGTCAATGCACTAGAAGAAGATGGAATAGTCGAAATCACCCACTTTGAATAATAGAGATAAAAAGAGATCAAAAGAGCTGAAGGAGTCTCAAAGCGAGGTGGCAGAAGACCCAACATTCCTCTCTTCACAGTCTCAAACAAGATGAAGCATCTGGGGTTGAAGACACTGGGAGAAATAATGGCTGAATGAGTCCCAAGGTTGCTGAGAAATCTAAACTTACAAAGAGGAGAAAACAGAGGATACGCATGCCAGGAAAGATTTCAAACACAGCCAGTTAATCTATAGGGAAGGCTAATCAGAACATTAATTCATTCCTTGTGAAAAACTACTGAGGGAAGAGGACCATTTTTTGTCCCTGCTGGAGAACATCCAGCCAGTCAACCAACCAGCCAGCCAATCAACCAACCAGTCAGCCAGCCAGCCAACTAGCCAGCCAGTCAACCAACCAGCCAGCCAGTCAAACAACCAGCCAGCCAGTCAACCAACCAGCCAGCCAGTCAACCAACCAGCCAGCCAGTCAACCAACCAGCCAGCCAGTCAACCAACCAGCAGCCAATCAAACAACCAGCCAGCCAGTCAAACAACCAGCCAGCCAGTCAAACAACCAGCCAGCCAGTCAAACAACCAGCCAGCCAATCAACCAACCAGCCAGCCAGTCAACCAACCAGCAGCCAATCAACCAACCAGTCAGCCAACCAGCCAACTAGCCAGCCAGTCAACCAACCAGCCAGCCAGTCAACCAACCAGCCAGCCAATCAAACAACCAGCCAGCCAGCCAATCAATCAGCCAGCCAGCCAATCAATCAACGAGCTATTAGCTCAGGGAAACTTTCTTTCAGAAACAAGAAGAAAAAAGGCATTCTCAAACTGGGAATTTGTAGCTAAAGACATTTCTACACCCAAGAAGGAGATGGTGAAAGAAGGGACTGGGGCATAAGATGGAGAGAAAAGGACAGACCTCTAGAGAATGAGTTGTTCTCTTCTTCTCCAATGCTCCAAGTTATTTTGGATAAGTTTAAGTAGAAATTATGCACAATGTGATGTATGGCGAGAAAATAGCTATAAATGAAGACAAGAAGGGATTTTAAAAGGAAGTAATGTTTCCGTGCTTCACTAAAATTGACAAAATGACCAACAGTGTAAGCAGTTATGTACTATGATAAAGTGCCCAAAGCAAAGAGTTAGAAAGCAATTCTAAGATATAGCTCACAATCACAATAGGTACATTACAGTGAAATTCTAAAAACACATTTTATAGTGGGAACACGGGATGGTTAAATATACAAATATCAATCAAAGTAGCCCTGCTAACAGGCTAAAAGAATAGGGGATATCACACTATTTGTTTTTATAGGCAAAACACCTTATAAAATTTGACATGTTTTAAAAACAAACAAAAACTGCAGATTAGATGGGAATTTTTTAAACTTGACAGATAAACATCTACAAAAAGCACCACAGAGAATATCATACTCAGTGGATAGAGGCCGAATATTTTCCCCTTGGGAACACTGCAAAGGTGTTTCTCCTTACTATTCTTTTTTTTTTTTTTTTTAAAGATTTATTTATTTATTATATGTAAGTACACTGTAGCTGTCTTCAGACACCCCAGAAGAGGGCGCCAGATCTCGTTATGGATGGTTGTAAGCCACCATGTGGTTGCTGGGATTTGAACTCTGGACCTTCGGAAGAGCAGTCGGGTGCTCTTACCCACTGAGCCATCTCACCAGCCCCTCTCCTTACTATTCTTATTTAACATGGTGCTAGAAGTTCTAGACTATGCAACAAGGTAAGAAAAGCGAATAAAAACATGGGGTTCAGGATATAAGTAATATTAGTATCTGCATTTGTAGATGACAGATCGTCTAGAAAACTTCAGGAAACAATGTATTACCATTCAGATAGAATACTTGGGGCAGTAACAGGTGACTTCAGCAAAGTCACATGACACAGACACGCAAAAGTACAAAAATTAGCATGTGATGCATATAGCTCATATAGGGATGCATATACAAATGCTGGAACTGAAATCACACAAATAACAACTGCTCAAAGACAATTACCTGAAAGCCGGGAGTGGTGGCACATGCCTTTAATCCCAGCACTCGGGAGGCAGAGGTAGGTGGCTTTCTGAGTTCGAGGCCAGCCTGGTCTACAAAGTGAGTTCTAGGACAGCCAGGGCTACACAGAGAAACCCTGTCTCGAAACAAACAAACAAACAAACAAAAAAGAATTACCTGAAATACTTAATGCAAAGCTAACAGATCATTTTATTTATGATACAGTGGACTGAAACTGCAATACTCAAGTCAAAGATGTCAATAATTTTGAAGAGATGTGTCATTTGCATGGATCACGAGACCGATTACTACGGAGCTGTCAACTCCTCTCTGTTTGATATGGCAAAAGTTTAATGTGCTTTCTATCAAAGCCCTAACAACATTTTTGTAGCCCAAGTACCGTTATCTTTAAAAGGTCTGGGTAGGTTGCTCAGTGGTTAGCGTGCTTGCTTGATGAGCAACAAGTGTGAGACATGGAGTTTGGATCCCAGGACCCATATAAAATATGGGTGTGTGGTGGTCTGCTGTAATTCTAACATGCAGAAGAGTGAAGTCAGAGGGTTCTCAGTCCAAACTGGTCAGCTCAACTAGCTCTATCAGCCAGGTCTGGATTTCAGCTGAGAGACTCTGCCTTAATGAATAAGGTGTGGGATGATTAAGGAAGGCTCTCAAGGTCAGCTGTAGGTCTCCACATGTGTGTGCCTGCTCACATGAGCATACATGTGAGCACATACTTACTCCACACAGAGAGACACATGCAAAAAAAAATTATACTAAATACAGAAAGGCATGAACAATTGTTAAAAATCCTTCTGGAAAAGAATATTGCAATGGGGATATCAGTCTTCCTGGTTCGGAGATGTGTGGTATTCCTGTGCTTATCCAGATGCTGTGAGACTGCCATGGGTTTTAGTAAGCACACAGATATGGTGGAATAGAAAAGCAGAATAACCTACAGCAAAAACCCCTCCCCCAAACCCTTCCCATGCAACCACTTTCCCTTCTATTGTATTACGGTTGGGATCAGGTCTGAAGCCTCCCATGCAAGAGGCAAGCTCTCAGCTACAGCGGCACACCTCCGCTCTCCACTGAACTAATGAACAAAAGCAATTCAGTGAAGGGGAGGTCTCAACAAATGGATCTCAAGAAACCATGTACACACAGGCACTAAAACAAAACAACACAAGGAAACTTAAGTCATGAACTGTATCCAAGGTTAACTTAACAGGCACCACAGACCTTAAAGCAAAGTCTAAAAACAGAAAACCCAAAGGGGAAAAAACAGATTGGGGGTCAATACAGAGCACAGAGACTTCTTAACTTGTCACCAAAAGCATAAGCCGTAAGGAAAATGGAAGAGATTCATGGCTTTTCTTCTGAGAGTGGTCTACTATGAGGCTGGAAGGACAGACTTGAGAGTGGAGACAGCACTGTGAACCACATAACTGACACAGAGCCAGTACCTAGACTATATTAGGATGCTTCAGAAATCAATAACCGCAGATAATCCAGCTAGAAAATGATCAAAAGGTAGGAAAGCACTTCTCAGCAGATGGAAGAGTTGGTGGTGCACACAGACACTCAGCATCATTGGGCAGGCAGGGAAATCCACAAGACATCACTCAACACCTATCACAGCGGCCCCAATGATAATAAAATGCCATCAGAGATTGCTCTCAAGAACTGGAAGGGGTCACTGCTTCACCACCACCAGAAATGGAAGACTACCGGTATGGCCCCACTATAAAACAATCTATAATGAAACATTCCACAATCTCGTCACAATATGCTTTAAGATGACGGTGTTTGCATTTGCATAATATCTCAAAACCTGAATCAGATGACTGTGGCTAATGTGCAGCCCAAATGGTCGACTCACAGAATAAAGAGCTGCTTTTCAAAACAGTCAGCTAGGCCAGCAGGGTGCTGCTCTCCATGATACCAGCACTTAAAGGAGAGGCAGGACTGACCTGTAAGTTCAGGTTCTATCTGGTCAACACAGTGGGTTCCAGGTGAGCCAGGGTTCCAGTGTGAGCCCCACCTCAAAAAATTGAGCATCAGTAGACAAAATATTAAAAATTGAACATATGGGGCTGTGGCTCATCAATTAAAAACACTTTTGCAGTGAACCATGACACCAGCACCCGTATCATGGCTGCCAACAGTTCCAGGAAACCTGACACCCTTTCCTGTCCTCTTCTGGTACCAGACACACATGTACTCAGACATGATTCAGATAAAACACTAATAGATATAAAGTAAATAAATCTTAAAAATAAACATGTAGCTACCATAGAAAAGAAAATAATGCTCTCAAAAAAGTCTTGTGAAGAAATCCTTCTAAGTGTTTGATTCTTTCCCATGCCCATATTGAGAAGTGACATGGTCTTTCATGAGTGAATGGTTAAACCAGGTTTCAATATCACGGAATACTACTCCACAATAAAGAGAAAAGGTGTGATATAAGCTGGAAGAATCTTTAGAAAAGTGTGTGTGTGTGTGTGTGTGTGTGTGTGTGTAGGGGCGCGGCAGTCACTACATAAAAGGAATACATGATGTGATTCTATTTATGTGCTCACTACTCTACTCTCGAAGTGACAACTTTGCCGAACTAGAGAACAGCTCACTGGCTGCCTGGGGTCAGTGGGGCAGCAGCAGGTATGATAGAAATGTTCTGATGGTTACCATGTCAATGGCAATTGCCTGGTTGTGATATCGTACTAAGGCTCTGGATGCTGTGGCCACTGGAGGGAAATAGGAAAGGGGACCTGTGATCCCGAATTATCCCTCGATTGCATGGGAATTTCCAAAACTCTCCAAAGGAAAGTAAAATATCCCTGTTTACTTTTTAGGAATCTCCTGTTTCATTCACATGTCTTTCTTAGCATTGAAAAGAAACACTATCTTGCCAATCTTCACTGGGTGGGTGGGACTCTCTCCTCTACCTCCAGCAGACACACCAGAGGGAGAGCTTTGGCCTCTCTGGCAGAGCTGGCAAACAAGAATTTCAGTGACAGCCCCAGCGTATGTGGAAGCCATTGCCTCATTCCATGACCCTAAATGAGGTAGGAGGTAGGAAGGAGCTCTGCAGTTCAGTGGGTGAGCCTCGAGCAGGTTAGGCTGGAGTCATAGGACTGCTAGAAACAGATAAAAAATAATAGGAGGCCCCAGGGAAACGGGGCTATACCACGCTGTAGGGTAAGATAAGGAGGCGTAGGAAGAATGGGACAAGGGACAGTCTAGGTTGTGTACATTTGCTAACAGGGGTAAAAGGCAAAGCAAAGCCCCCAGTGAATCAGGAAGCTAGGCATGAAGACTCAGTTGCAGAGGCTGAGGGTCCTATTACAACTGTGCAGCTATAAACAGGACTATGTACACTGCTTATTTCAAAACCATACAGTCAGACAAAGACCTCTACTTCCTATTAAGCTCTTCCCAACTTGTCCCCTCCCTCTCTCTGCTCCAGTCACACAACTAGTATCCCCCAAGGCCTCTGCATTGGTGTTGTGCTCATTCTATGTTCATCCCACTGAGAAGACCCCCTCCACAGCAGCCTCCCTCTCAGCCTCCTGACCAGCCTCCCTCCACAGCAGCCTCCCTCTCAGCCTCCTGACCAGCCTCCCTCCACAGCAGCCTCCCTCTCAGCCTCCCTCTCAGCCTCCCTCCCAGCAGCCTCCATGGCAGCTCCCACACTTGGCTTTGTTTTCTGGATCTCACTCTTCACCACGAAGCTGGCATTAACTCTTGGATTCTCTGTTGGGAATCAACATGTTCTACATGGCAAGAATTCTGTCTTTTGGTTTTATCTCCAGCACCAGAAAGAGTCCCTGGTTCAATGGGGGTATTTATAGTTGTCTGCTGGGCGGACAGGTGGCCCAGTGCTGGACGCTTTACCAATCATCAGCAAAACCCAGGTCTCCATTCCCAGTACAGATAAAGAAGGCAAGAAAACATTTGGTTGGAGGATCGAGGAGATGAATGGATGAAGGAGTTAATAGGAGTGGACCAATACCCAAAGCAGTGATGACAGAAAAGACAAGGGTACTGGGCTCTCTGTCTACATTGGGAAATTACATCTATCAGTCTCGGTCATCTACAAGACAAAGACAGAGCTGGTCCACTGATGTCCCAAGATGGAGGGGGCCTCTTTATATAAGATGCGATTTCTAGGACCTTGGGATGACCAGGTCCATATCTTTTTACTGCCCTTTCTCAAACCCACATGTACCACTGGAATCCAATTTCCTGCCGAGTGGGATGTTACATGGGTCCAGAGTTTAGTCTTTCCAAGTATGAGCACATCGTCTGTCAGGGATAAAGGAGGGATGGACAGAACTGGAGAGAGATGGTAGTGGTGGTGGGCAGCATATTTAAAAAGGCAAAGATCACCTTTATAGTGTGTGGCTGTCACAGGTAAGGGGCAGGGAGGTGGAGAACACTGGGTGCTAGAAAGAAATGGGGGAGGGGAGAGGCTCAGTGATGGATAGCTGCCCAGTACAGTTTATCTCTAATATTCAGACAATAGTCAAGGGTGCTGATCAGCCTCTGGGCCAGGGCCTGATGGTCTGGGATATGAATCTTCAGAGTACAGAGGACAGCTTCATCATGCCAACACTGGAATTTCATAATGAGATATAATGATAAGTTATAAGACTTACTATATTTTGTCTCTGCCCTCCCCTCCCCCATCGCTTGTCTTTTAGCTGCGTCTTCAGCCCCATTTTACATATAATTGTATGGTTTGCACACATTCACTGAACATAAGAAATGGGCTTCATTATGGCATTTTCTTGCAGGTCTATCACGTCTTTTGATCCTATTCACTTCCCATTACTCTCTCCTTCTCCTCCTCCCCTCTTGCTGTCCCTTCCCCTCCTCCCATCTTGCTGCCCCTCCCCAAATAATTCCACTTCTGCTTCATGTCTTACCATTTTGAAGCCAAATTCTACATATAAGAGAAACTATGGACTTTGTATCTCTGGGTCTGGCTTACCTTGCTCAATTGATCATTAACCGTTCTCCTGCATGACACACATGCTTGCTCTGTATTTATGCCATCTGTATCTATTGATGAACTTAACCAACTCTAGCTTATAATCAATTAAATTCTTTTATGAACTCACCCTTACGTGACAAATGGCTTTGCCTGTTGGGGTTTTGGGTCGAAATCAGGTTTGAGACTGTTGTCTATTTTGACTGTTACACTATTTTAAAACAGCAAACTCCTGAGGTCACTAAACCTGCAAATTAATTGCAGTAAAAACAACTGTGTTCCCCACTCTGAAGTTTCCCTAACGCCCCATCAATGCTCATCTGTGGGGTAAACATCCGACTTTATCAATTCAAATTAGCATTAAGACAAACAGAATAATTCAAAGCTGGCTTAGGACCTGCTGCCTCAACTGCTGAAGTAATTAAAGAAAGATGAGCCTTGCCACTAATTAACCTTCTAAACACTAATTAAAGATAATGAGGGTTCAAGGTGCTTGGCATAGCCTGACCTGCTGGCAGAGTCGGAATAGATTCAGAGAGGGAAAGGACAAAGTGGTTACAGGTGTGCTCTCTGAGTGTCTCCCTGGGGAAATGGCTGCCCAGTTGGGGGGGGGGGGTACTTAGTCATTTTTTTGTGCCATCTTCAGCTATATAGTAACTTTGTGGCCAGACTGGGATACATGGAATACTGACTCAAAATACCATAACAACACCCCCACTCCCAAAACTAGTCCACACCAGTCAGGACAACCTCCTTGTGATGCTGCCAGGTGCCAGGAAACAGGCTTTGTACAGCCTTGTGGGCAAAGTGGGAAGATTCGAAGAGGCTGGTAGACTTCTCATGTTGTCTGGCTGGGGATTTTTTTAAAGCCCCTCACACCCAGAGGGTCATTTGGCCTGGGATCTCTGTTATGTGCAACTCAGAGTATATTCCTCTGGCCCAGGAATTACTGCTCCAAACTAATTCTCGATCGCTGGCTTGGGACAGACTCTAAGGAGCCTGGAGGGCAGGGTGCAGTGTGAAGGCACAGGACCCCATCGAAGTCCAAGGATGGGACTTGACTCTTTTTGCCTTCTGACCTTGAGAGATACTTAGTGATTATTATTTTTATAGGGCTGTTTCTGGATGTTTGTTTATCTTCACGGTCAGCTTGGCTGGATTTAGAATCATCTAGAAGACACACCTCTGTGTGTATCAGTGTAGGCATTTCCAGAGAGGTGTATCTGAGGAGGGAAGACCCATCCTGGGCATAGGCAGCACTACTCCATGGGTGAGGGTCCTAGGCTGAATAAAAAGGAGAAAGCCAGCTGGACACCAGCATTTCTCTCTGCCTCCTGGTTGTGGATTCGTGGAACTAGCTGCCACATGTTCCTGCTGCTGCGCCTTCCCAGCTATGGTGGACTGTATTCTCAAGCCTCGAGCCAAAATAAACTCCCCCTTGGTTGCTTTAGTTGGGTATTTTTTTTTTAAATAGCAACAAGAAAAGTGATACAGATGTGACTCATAACAGCTGGCTTTTAAATTGCCATGTTCTCCATTCACATGCTGAGCACACATTACTTGTACTAAATGAGCAGCTACTCCTGTTGGCCTTGAATGACAAGCCATTATTTCACACTATAGCAATGCTTTGGCCTTTAGTGTAGTCAGACAGGGGGCAGCACTCTACAGTCATGTATTTGGCTCTTCTGTGACCTAGGGTAAGACAGTAAATTACCTTTCTCTTTTCTTCCCCAAAAGGCATGAGGTCACTCCAAGAAGACTTTTCTATAATTCAGACTGTCCCAATGAGGGGGAAACTCTCAGATGAAATGTGTTTGTCCTAATATTTTCTGCTTGGGAGAAGACTCCTGGTGGCATGTGACTTTGGTTCTACATGGCCACATTGCAAAGTAGAAGGCCACATTTAGTATTCTCTACTCAAGATTTCTACCTGTAGATATGCCTTATACGCAGAGCTCCCATGACTTACAGAGTAAAGCTTTAACTTTATTCTGTGGACTGGTCCAGCCTTTCCTACTTATCCAGGTTTTCTCTTATTATCTTTCTGGACTCAAAAATGTAGAGCCCAGAAATCTTATCATATGACCTGGGGACATCTACCAAGTCATCCTCTGTAGCTGGAATGTCCCTTCAGCCTCATTACCTGGCAAGAAATTGCTATCCACTCTGGGCTGTCCTAGAATTCTCTCCGTCACTAAGTGTCTTAGTCAGGGTTAATATTGCAACAATGCAACACCATGATCAAAGCAACTTGGGGAGGAAAGAGTTTATTTGGCTCACATTTTCATAGCTCTGTTTACCATCAAAGAAAGTCAGGACAGGGACTCAAACAGGGCAGGGTCCTGGAGGCAGTTGCTGATGCAGACGCCATAAAGGAGTGATACATAGTAGCTTGTTCCTTCTGGCTTGCTCAGCCTACTTTCTTATAGAAGCCAGGACCACCAACCCAGGGATGGCACCATCCATAATGGGCTGGGCCCTCCCCCACTGATTACTCAGTAAGAAAATGCCCTCTCTATAGGCTTGCCTGGACTTATGGAGGCATTTTCTCAACTAAGGATCTTTCCTTTGATGACTCTAGCTTGGGTCACATTTACATAAAACTAGCACAGCATGAGAACACTATTAAAATTGGATTTCTATTCGTGGCCTAGTCATCCATCACCATTACCTCCCTTCTTCACTGCCCAGTTTGATGTCTGACAAACTGTCCGGGTTTGACCCATGGACTTGCATGTATCAGCACCATACAGAGGAGAACAGAGTCTGGGGTATAGCTCAGTCTGTATGCGCTTGGTGACATTTTGCTGGTTTCTACCCCAACATCACAATGAAACAAACCCCAAACCAAACAAAATAGAAAAGGAACAACACTCGTGCTTTAAACGAGCAGCAAGAGTGGAAAGTCCACACATGTTCGTTCTTCATCCCAGTTGACTCCTGAAGATTAGAGGAAACCTGAACAGATGTTGGCCTCTGAGAAGGCCTTCTTCAATTGCATGTGGTCCTCACAGGGACATCTCAGAAAGTATGATGCTACAAACCCAGCAGGTATTTGGGGGCAAACTTTTGTGAGGACTACTGTGTGACTGGGTGACGGTCACACCCGTCACAAAAAAAGCAGTTAAGGGAAAGATTATGGTCTGTCTAGCTGCTTCTGAACACATGCACAAAGGTTCGCAAGATCAAACCGCAAGCACCGCCGTAACTCTGCTGTCACTGTTTCCTACTGAAGCTAACATATAGACGACAGAGGAGATCAAAACAGACTGGCAGGAGGTGCATCTGGCAGCCAGAGCCTGCAGCTACTACTGTCCTGGGCTGGTGTGCATCCAGCAGAGGTATAAGAGGACAAGGATTGGAGAACAGGAAACCTGTGCACTCTGCATGCTGCTGCCATGTTCAAGAAGCAAATACGCAGGACAAAGCAATGGCAGGGACAATGGTGCACACTTGATGAAATGCGGTCCTGTCCTTTAAAAGTTCACAAAAAGGGGAAGGAACAGAAGAAAATCAGAATGGAGTAAGAACTAGGGACCTAGAGTTTACACAGGAGGATGTCTGCCAGCCTTAGCGTGCATTCATTTTTCTCCTGTTAACGTTGTCTGCAGACATTCTGTGCAACAGGGAACAGACAGGTGTCAAATGTCTGAAGGGATGTTTTCATTTCCAAATGCCAAGGAAGCCAAAGGAGACACTCCACACATACACACAAGGGCAGAAGTGCAACCCCACTGGGCTACACGGCAGCTGCATAACTGCTGGTTGCAAGAGCAGAGAGAGTGGCGGGAATGAGCGGCTGTAGTATTTCTCTGGGTTACAAATTGAAAGCATATTGGGACTCTATTGTGACATAGTCTTTGTGTGTCAAAAGTTCCAGAGCACACCTGTAGCTGCCAGTCACAGGACACAATCTTGTCAGGTACCATGGCAACACACACGTCTAACCAGGCCCAGCTTGCCCCTGGCTTCTGAGTCTCCTCTGCACAGTGTGAAATGGAATGTCCACGAATTGAGTACAAGCCAGCGGGCTTTGTCTCCAGCTTGTGACGACTTGACCCATTCTCTAGCCCTTGAAAAGAGTTGTGAGGACGGAGAAAAGATAATAACTTAGCCAAGGAGGCCCATGGTGGCTACACAGAGGGGTTTCAACAGAGGCCTGGGCCCATTTCTTTTTTAAAAGGCAAGTGCTTTCTGAATAGGTGAGGGGAAAAATGGGGGCATGAAAAGCCCGAGTGATAGATCAGTGCTTTAAGAAAACAAGGCAGCTGCCATTGTAGCAATGCCTTGGTAACTAGCTAACATGCCTTCCACTTGCAAACCCTTTGACTGTCTGATGAACGAGCAACAGAAAACAAACGGGAGTGAGAAAGGCCTGAGGCTGCCATGACTGGCTGCCATTTCCAGGAAATTCGATGGGCGCAAGTACAAGTCTTGCTTGGACTACACCCTTTAATCTAAATATCAACATTTAACACTAATGTATGGTCTGAACTACACGTGTAATTAACATGAAGGTAGGCAGGAATGTTTTACTCTCTCTAAAATGAATATTCTTATGAAGTATTTTGAATCTCTTGAGGAATGCCATGCATATGGATTTGGTGACCGAGTTGAAATATGAAGCTAATAGATGCTTTCAGGGTTACATCAGTGTTAGCTGTTCTTTCAACACTAGTTTTTAAATTATAACTTTATATATCTAAAAATATTCAAGCAAAATGAGAACACATGTTTCGTGTAAACCCACATCAAATCGGAACATGTTGAAATGCACACGCAGGTGCTTTCAGGTTAATGTGCCCCTGTAAGGGCACCAAGCCAGAAGACTTTATTCTTGGTCTTACAAATCGGGCACAGATGAGAAGGCTTTAATCATGGGCTGCCTTCTTTCCAAAAAAAAAAAAAAACAAAAAAACAAAACAAAACCAAAAAAACCCAAACATTTCTTACAAAAGTAGCCTTGGTAATTAATCTATTCATTTTCCCCTCAGACAGGGTCTCACCATATAGGCCAGGCTAGCTCCCAACTTGAGTTCCTCTTGCCTCGACCTCTCTGTGGTGAGATTACAGGCTTTAGCCACCATGCCCAGGGAAATGAGATGGTTCTGTTCAGGGCACACACATTGTCCAGCATTTCCTGTCTGCACACATTCACCATTTAGTGCACCATTGACACCATCACTGCTATGTCTGTCTGAGTTCTGGTACTGACCCATGCATTTTGTTACGAGATATAAGTTAGACACAAGAGGAGTACACACACGAGCTTGTCCCCAGTTGTAAAGTGAGCTATGAAAAGACAAAACTGGATATAAATTGGAATACGTCAGGACTTTCCGGTCACCATAGGATTGATTGCCAGAACTCAGCATGCTTCTGCAGAGTCCTGGGAGCTGGAGAGTGCTTGGAATGTCACCATCGCCTTCCAGTGACAGCTGAAGCAAGAGGATTCTCTGGCCCACCTTGCCTATGATTAGGCCATGAGACTCCTCCTTCTGAGATCTTGTCCCATGTCGGGGCACAGGATGCTGCACAGAGAAGCCTTGCAGGGGTCGCCCAGGTTGATTATCATTAGATCAGCCTCATTTCGGTCTAATCACGCGTTGTCATGGTACTATCCATTCTTCACTGACCCTAAGCATGAAGTGTCCCTTCTTCCTAGATCTTTGGCTCATTTCTGAGGGGTCTCGTGCCACACACAACTTTGCTAAACAAATTGGATATGCTGTCCTCTCCTTGGCCTGTGTTTTGCTATAGAGGTGTCGGTTTGTACCTTACAATGAAGAACACTTCCTCCCCTGCTCCACTAAGCTCTACAGCCCTCTCCTCTGCTCAGTCCACCCCTCTGCTCACTTGACTCCCAGCAGCTCCCTCTTCTCTTGCTTCTCACCAAGTTGTTACTCCAGGGCAGCAGGAACTTGCCATTGTCTATTTGGCCACTCTTGCCTGGCACTTCCTCAGTTTTCCATACATGTCTGTTACATGACCCAATAGTGACTGGCCTCATTGTATTAGGGCAACTGGCTGGCCGCACCTACAATGAAGCCAATGTGTTTAGTCATTAGCAACTCCCAATTACCACCACCCGAGGTGTACTGAACGAATCCTAATTGCAGAGGGAAGAGAACAAATGCTGAATGAGCATGTTATCAGTGCCAGTGCTGTACCAGAGGGGAGAGACTTAACTGGGGCTCAGTGTGGAGCTGATGACCAAAGCTCTGGTAAGCAGACATGACTGGGTCAAGGCCTACAGAACAGGATGGCCATGAGAGTTGTTTTTAGAGCCAAGAACAGTTTTGTTTGTTTTCCCTGGGGGAGGGTTGGGATGGCATTTTAAAATTTTCTACTTCTATTAATTAAACATTTGTCTGAAATTCCTATAAATCGACAGCTAAATGCACTGGATCCTATAGTCTATTTCCCAATGGTAACTCTGACATTCTCTAAGTTTTGGTGGAACCACCAGGCCAAAGATGTCATATTCGTCATATTCACTGGTTACTAAGTCAGGCTTTGTTTGGCTTTCCTAGTGCCAGGTGGAAACAGAACTCCCACATCTGTGTCCGAGGCCACACCTGCATACACCCTGTATGGTCTCTTTTCCTCCCACAGTCCAGTGCACCAAAGAGCCCAGAGATTCTCTTACACATTGTACAGATGATGCTAAACTCTAGGATGCCTTGACTAGGGTTTCCCTGATCTACTGTCTCAGAGAGGAGGACCCTGGAAATGTAGACTATTCACTCAGTTTCAGGAGGGCCGCAGTTGGTCACCTGCCTGGAATGTCTTAGCTCAAGACAGCTTAAATAGTTGGCGCTGGGAGGAGAAGGGCCAACTAGAAAAGCAAACAATCCCTCAGGACTTAACAGAGCTTGGCAGAGACCTTAGAGTCTCTGAGGAACCAGTTCCCACCTGGAATGTCACTGTTCACAGTATGCGCCCACCGCCAAAAGCAGCAAGTTTCCTATGGCTGCTCAAATGGCTGAAATAGAACCAACTTATAAGAGGAGGAGGATTCTGGCATCCCTTCAGTACCTGTGAGGGGATTCAGGTCTTCTGTCAGTGCTCTCCAGGGGGTTCAGCAAGCCCGAGCACTGGTTAAGGTTGGTACTAATAGTGTTTAGTAAAAATGATTCTTGAAAGGTAGAGAAAGCGGGCATGAAACGAACCTGAGTGTTCCTGACGCTCAGACCTGAGGCTGGGCTGCAGCGAGCTGCCAGCTGACCCTCAGACCCACCTCACCAGCACACCAGCTCTCCTCTCTGCTCTTACCATGCATTCCCTATGGTCTGTAGTCTCTCTGTGGCAGGGAGCAGCTGAACTTCAGATGGGATGCCTCATCAGCTAGCACATCGTCTTCCCAGCGAACAAGAAGGCTTTGGCTTGCCTCAGTAATCAGTATCAACCAGTGTTTAAACTTGTTTAAAATTATTAAACATTAGCCTATCAAAGGAAAGGCTGTGGGGATTTAACACCCATAAAGTCACAGAGAATTGATTATTTTTCCGTTGACAGGGGCAGCCCAGGGGTTCCCTAAACGCTAATGATGTGTTTTCGTTCCCTGAGTGTTTACTCTCCTCCTCTTTCCTTCCTGTGCCCGGGGACGCAGGTCTCAGCAATCCCCCAGTGGGTAATACAGTCAGGCCTTCTGCAATTTCCTGGACCGTTTACTCCCTTTGTCTCACTGATGCCTTTCCTCACCTGTGTGTGTCGGCCCTGCTAGAGACTGGGCAGCTATGGCCTGCCTGCCAGCCTGGTTCCCTTCTGCCCTTGTTTTTCTAAGAACACTCCCTTTTGTGTCAGCCTCACTGGTGGTTTCCCTTCTTCCAGAATGAATCACATTTATTAATTTCTTTCGCAGACCATACCGGAGCCCATGAAGGCGGTTCTGTCTGGAAGTCATCTGTATCAAGACAGCTGATAGGTCCATTAACTCTTTCCACTCCATTCTGAATTGTTCAATCCTGCCTGCCTTGGGGAGTTTGGGGGTGGTTTCTATGATTGCTTCATGACCCCGCCCCCTGCAACTAGGAACTGAGAAGGCAACAACACAGCCTTCGTTCCATTACTTCAAGTTCTCACACAGCCAGAGCAGGCCTGCCTGCGTTGAGCCTTTCCCTTAGATGTTTCAGGCAGGGAGGCATCCCAGTCTGGCTCCTGAGGCTCCCACAGCCTTCTGAGCACTACAGTGAGAATGAAATTATAAATGGAGGCACTGGAGAGACACTTTACCCTGGCCATGGGCTAAGAACCTGGTCTAAGATGGTCCGTGTTTCCCTCTCTCTTTGGTGGACAATACTGGGCAGAGGGGACGCCTCCCTTCTGAGGTTTGGGTCTCTTGGCCACAGGGCTATCATAATAAGATGGGACTGCAATGCCTAAGTCCCATTAAAAATAACTTCTGCAGCTGGGCAGAGACTTGAGCAGTCTTAATGTGGTCCTTGCCTCCGTTCCAGTATAAACCAGCTGGCCCTGCAAAGGGCAGTGAGGGCCAAGGCCATCTGGAAAGTCTATTTACAAAGCAAGTATGTTATTGGCACTGAGGAACAATCACCAACAATTAGATGTGACCAGAGACCGTGGCATCGTACCATTCATATTTAACAACAGCACTGTGCACACTGTAAGAGGTGCCAGAGCACAGGCTATGCTTTTTGGAGATAACCCTGGAGTGTGTAAGTCCAAACAGTGCTGATGTCTATAATCTGCTTTGTAGGATTCGGCAACCTGAAATCTAGGGCCAAACAGGGCTAAATACAGTAACTCTGGTAAAACCTTGGGACTTGTTGGATCTGTGATTCGGGTCCATGGGGGCCCTCTGTTATAGACGCTCTGCTTTTACACGTTTTAACATTTGAGTGATTTCTTTTTCTTTTTTCTTTTTGAAAAACAGGGTCTTTCTAAGTTCCCTAAGTGCCTGGCCACCACCTCCGGAGTTCAAGCTCTCTTCTCTCCTCTCAGTCTCTGAACTTCAGTGTTAACAGGTGCGTCTGACAATGACCACCACCATAACCACAGCAGAATGTGTTAATGTAAGGGAAGCCCAAGCTGCCATGATCACAGTAGAGAAAGACCAAACCTATGTGTAATGTCCATGAGCATTTGTTCCCAAGGCTTTGTGTGGGACAAATGGCAGGGGCTGGTGGGGACACTGTATTTCAGGTGAGCACCAGGAGAGTTTGGAGTGTTAGGGAACAGCTTGTGTGGGCTCAGCTTCTTCTGTGTAAGAGGAGCTCCTGGAGGCAGTGACCCAAAGGAAAACTGTCACTGGATGCAACCTTCTCACAAACCTTTGTCTGTGCACTGGGGGGTGTGGCTCGGTGGCATCTCACCTGCCTAGCATGTGTGCAGCTCTGGGGTTATTAGCACCACATAAAACAACACCTCATTCTGGATGCCTCCACTATGGTATGCCTGGGCTTCAGCTACACTGACCCAAAAGGAAACAGAGTTCCCGCTGTGTCCATGCCCTTTGCTAAGGAAAACCCCACAGCCTTTGAAAAGAGCCAGTTAAGGGTGGCCAGAAGAGATGGATTATCTTCTAGGGCAGAGGATGAAGTGAGAGCTTGTACTCTCTGAATATCTACATATGCTGTGGGTTTTTTCTATTTCATCCTCAAAACGGATTCATGAGTGGAAAAGGGGACGTTCAGAGAACTTAATAACCCGTTAGCCAAGGCTGCACAGCTAAATGAGTGGCAGGGCCCGGAGCCTCATTCCGTCCTGTCTGTCTCGAAACTGCTCTCCTTGCTCTGCTTCATGACACAGTCGTGGAAAAAATGCAGCTGGAAGGCAAATCAATCTCACCCAGGTGCTGGAGGCAGACACTTGCCACCTGGCGTGGAGAGGTTCGCTGAAATGATGCCATAATTTCCTACCCTTTTGGCCAATAAAAAACTAATAGTCATTTTAGGAAAAAATGTGGATGGGGTAGGGGAGGAAATAAAGAGAAGATGGAGGTATATGATGCCAATAGCCATAACTCTGAGAAAATACACTCCCCCCCAACCCCCCAAGCTGATGTAAAGCCAATACTGAAAACCCCGACATGGATGTTGATGTCTCACAGGAAAGGCTCCATTCCACCACCACAAGGCAGACATGCCAAGACCAAACAGTTGAACCATTATTGTGGCTTTATTTACTTATTTGTTTGGGGTGTTAGGGTTGGAGCTCAGGGACCCTCATGAGAGTCAAGAGCCCTACCCCTGAGCCACACCCCAACCCTTAAATACTCATTTAAAGATGCAAGAATTCCTGTTTGATGGTCACAATGTAGGAGGTGTTTGAGTTGAAATTTTGGGACGATTTGGTTGTATTGGGAATTTTTTTTTATATATGTAAAAGTAGCATTGGGAGAGAGTATGCTACCTTACCTGGTGACTTTGTAAATCCTGGGTAGGCTGCAGGTGCTGGCCCCTCTCCTTTAGCAGAGAGCACTGTGCTAAGGTTCCTTTGTCTTGGGCAGTATCTGTTCTGCGCTTCCCACCCCCCTCCACCAGTGGGGCTTGTCAACATATATCCAGGTTGTCCTTGGGGCTGGAAGGGAGAGCACAGGCTTTGCAGCACCCTACTGGGATCAGATTCCCTCCTGAGGTCACTCTATGAAGAGTCCCCAGAGTCCCGCATCAATGTTCTCAGAGAACACAAAACCAGAGGGAGACACTTGATCGCTGGCAGAAGACTCAAGGCCAGACAGGCTGCTATCTTTTCTCAAGCCCAGCCAGCCTCAGGTCAGGGAAAGCACTTACATGAAAGAGAATCTGAGTTTTCCTGGGAAGCCAGAGGCAGCAACCAGAACTGCTTGTCCTTGAAACTGGAGACAGTCACCATGGCCACCTGCCCTCTTCCTCTCCCCCCTCCTCCAACCAACTGTGATGAACAGAGAGAAGGATCTCTAATGAAACAAGAGTCTCCTTGTTGTTCATCAGACTAAGACAGTGCCACTTCGACACCCTCTCCTCCGTTAGTCAGCCGATTTCTTGCCATATGGAAAACAACATCGCAGAACTCACTCTATCCTCTCTATCCTACACCAAGGAAGAGAAAAATGCTAGAGGACAGTTTGTCTGTTACCATACATACTGGTTCTGGACATTTGTTTGTTACTCTCTAAAAAGTAAGTAGTCATAGTAGATTTTCTTCTACCAGAAAAAAAAATCTTGAGTTAGACTCTAGACTAAAGAATGGAAAGTATTAAATTTTTGAAGGAGTTCTTTCCTTTGGGTCATTCTTTTTTTTGGGGGGGGGGGGCGTTTCGAGACAGGGTTTCTCTGTATGGCCCTGGCTGTCCTGGAACTCACTCTGCAGACCAGGCTGGCCTTCTACTTGCTGCATTTGAAGATCCATGCTCCTAACCTAGAGTGAGTTGCATGATTTTGCTTGATTGCATGTGTGCACATCTAGATGAACACGTGTTCCTGTGTGTGCTTGCCACACATAAGGTCAGCCTTTCCTTTTCTTTTTTGTCCAATGTGTCATTATGGGATTGCTCACCAGAGATGGTGTGGGGACCCACTGTCTTCAAAAGGGTCCCATCCTTTGTTTTCCTCCCTTCTAATTGTCCCAGGTTTGCTGCGGGCCATCTGCCCACTAGATAATAGAGGCATGCTGTTCTCTTCAGGATGCAGATTCGCCCACTTGACCTCCTGCGAGCTGCCTCATCCCTGCTCTTTGATGACTTTGGTTTGCTTCTTTCACATCTGCTTGGATTTCTGGACACCTCTGTGCTGGGAGGGTCCAGTAGAGAATGGGTAGAGGGTTGAACTCAGCCTTCCTTCTGGGGATCTTCTAGAGTCTAGAATCTAGACTCTGGTTAAGGCTGATCACATCACCCTTCCATCTCCATTCCTTCATTCCTTCTTCCCACCCATTTGACTGTCAGTTCGCCTAACCCATGCCACACGTGCGTATGTGTGCATGTGCATGTGCATGTGCATGTGCATGTGTGTGTTATTGGCTCATAAAGGAAGTTCCATAAATATTAGTTGACTGAAGACCTGGATGTACAAAAGTCCAACTCAGTGAGGTGGCAGAGAGGAAATGAAGGTAACCTGGTGTCTGGTTTGGTGGCTCATCTCAGAGGTGGCCACAGAGACAGAAACAAGGATGCTGCATTTTCCAAGGAAAACCCATTTCTCTTACAGGTTAAGGATAGGGGAGTTGGAGAGATGGCTCAGTACCCACCCACATCAATCTGCTGACAGCCAAGTGTAGCTCCAAGCTCCAGGTGATCTGACACCCTCACCTGGAATCTGTAGAAACCTAAATTTGTGGACTTACGTGCATGCAAGCTGAGACACACACACACACACACACACACACACACATTATTTAAAAATAACAAAAACATTTTTTTGTTGTTTTGTTTTTCGAGGCAGGGTTTCTCTGTATAGCCCTGGCTGTCCTAGAACTCACTCTGCAGACCAGGCTGGCCTCGAACTCAGAAATCCACCTGCCTCTGCCTACTGAGTGCAGGGATTAAAGGTTCATGCTGTTGAGGTTAGTCTTTTGCTGTGTGTGTAATGTTAAGTATGGGCCCCAAGGCCTGGTTGCCCCAGAGATGAGAGAGTCAGAATAAAGTGATGCTATGTGACCTTGCCCCCAAGTTATTTCTGACTGGTAAATAAAGATGCCAACAGGTAATAGCTGGGCAGAAGAGACATAGTAGGGGGGGAGGTTTAGGGTTACTGGGCATGGGTGGGGGTGGTCAAAGGAGAAGCATGAAGGAGGAAGAAAAGGTCACCATGGATTAGGAGTCAAGAAACCATGGCCTTGAGGGTTGGCCAATTGGAGTTAACAGTAGCCCAGATGAAACATAGTAATAACTCAATTATCAACAGGAGAGGAGATTCTAAAAGCATAGAGGGTAGGTGTCTGCTCTGCTTGTGGGCTGCTCAAGCTTACTATAAATAAAAAGGCTGTGTGTGTCTTTTATCTGGTTTGAGATTAAAAATGTTTACAACAGTGTGCTACCCAGGAGATGTTTACAAATTATATTCACGGGCTAGAAAGAGGGTTCAGCAGTAAGAGCACTGGCTGCTCTTCCAGAGGACCCAGGTTCAATTCTCAGCACTTACATGGCAGCTCACATCTGTCTCTAACTCCAGTTCCAGTGGATCCAACACACATGTAGGTAAAACATCAATGCACATAAAATACAAATAAATAAATAAATAAATAAATACTTAAAAAAAAACTCTTATATTCATGAGGCTCAGGGAGGGAGTTCAGGGGTAGAGGCTTGCCTTGTGTGCCCAAGACTCTGGTTGGTCCTCACTGCCACAGAAAGGTGGCTGCAGTGTATAATGTGGTGGTGCATGTCCATCATCCTACCACTAGACAGACAGGAAGATACACTTTAAAGGTGAGATTTTTTTAAGACAAGAAAAGTCTTGGAGAAGTGTGAAGGGAAAGGGTCCAAACTCTCTCATCAGCAAGGAAGCAAGAATTCCAGGAGTTGGTTAACAACTACTGAAGGTGTCTCTCTTCCCCACAGCAAAGCTGCAATTTTCTAGGAATCTTACCAGAAACACAATTTACAGGGGAAGAATATGTACTGCTCCCCTTGTTCAGCCTTAGTGGCTGCTGGTTTTACTTTAACAGATTATACATCAATCCAAGGCACCCATGACTGCCTTATAACTGATCTTATCAAGAGAGTAAGGAGTATGTGTGTCCTAAAACTCTTGAAATGGAATCAGAGCCCCCCAAATGGCATATATGAATAATTCTTTTTGTTTTTTGTTTGTTTGTTTGTTTGTTTGTTTGTTTCGAGACAGAGTTTCTCTGTGTAGCCCTGGCTGTCCTGGAACTCACTCTTCAGACCAGGCTGGCCTCAAACTCAGAAATCTGCCTGCCTCTGCCTCCTGAGTGCTGGGACTAAAGGTGTGTGACACCAACGCCTGGCATGAATAATTCTAAGATACTTAATTGCATGACTCTGTTGAGGAGGCCATACCTAAACTTGGGTATGCTTTAATCTCCCACTTTCCCTTGAGCAGCAGGGAACCTGCTCATGGGGATGATTTTCTGAGTGTCTCTCTCCTAATCATCATGCCTGAGCCTATATTAAAATATTTTCAATAAAAACCTCCAACTCTTCTTTATACTGGCTCAGCCTGAGATTCTTTTCAGAGTGGAAGCTACAAATCTAGGACTAGCCCGAGTCAAGGTCCCTTAGTTTAAGGGGAACTCCTCTGGCTGCTGAGGATGATGTCACGAAGCTGTGTTTCTGCCCCCCACTCCACTCCCCACCCCTGCGGACAAATCCAAGGGCTTTGTGTAGCTCAGAGGTGGAGCAAGCCCCTGAATTCAGTTCCTAGCACAGCACAGATGACAGAACAAATGGAAACAAAAAGCTCCCCATCTTTCTATGAAGAGAGACTCCTGTGGTCTTTCCAGGCTAACATTCCACAGCCCATCATACTGTGACTCTGTGGCCAAACTCACAGCTGATACTTGGATACTTTGCACCCTCCTAATGGCTCAGTCTGTCTATGTCATCTCATAAACCGTCCTCCTCCCCTCAAAGCATTAGCTGTCTACAACAGATGAAGAGACGGTGTTACTGCATTCCCAGATTGCCCAAGGGCGCGTGGTTAAGGGCTCAGCCAGAGTTCACACAGACTCCAGATCAGGGAAAGTGCTTGCCCTGCAAATTAGAGGTAGGGGAAAGACTGCCTGGTATGCGTTCACTGCTACTGTCCTCCCAGGTCCTTTATACCCTAAGCTTTTCCCCAGACCACCTTCAGCATGAAAGCCTTTTAGGATGGCCCCAGCCAGATGGTCCTTTGATGGTCCGGGCTGCCAAGTCCTAGCTGCATGAAGAACTTTACAGGCCACGTGAAGCCTCCGCCCAGAAAGCACAAACATATATCATAGTATATGGAATGCTCTCCTCTGGCATGTCTCAGTAGAACTGAAAACTGTGCTTTGAGATTCTCATTATTACTTAGAAATTATTTATGTTTGTTTAGCAATCTCATGGAGGCTTGAGAATTTGTGATCTATAAGAGGGCCCAAATTCTTTTTAGGATAACAAACTTGTATTTATCACA
This sequence comes from Mus caroli, assembly GCF_978045245.1. Taxonomy (NCBI): domain Eukaryota; kingdom Metazoa; phylum Chordata; class Mammalia; order Rodentia; family Muridae; genus Mus; species Mus caroli. Next base: position 55,785,897 of record NW_028227267.1, read on the forward strand.
CTTTTGTGCATTTTATCTTTGTGAATATCTCTCAATTTCAATTTTCCTGAGTTCCCCAATCCAACTTTTGCAGCCCATGAATATGACTTTTTCAGGTCACAAAGAATACGGTAGGCCACAGGAAATCTAACAGGTGCTAAGCACTGTGTCGAAACTGTCTGACATATTAAAGAATCTACCATCTAGTCACAATGTTCAATTTATCTGTTTTTTTTTCCAATGTTGGGATGAAGTCCAGGGTCTTGGGCACACTAGGCAAGCCCCTCACCACCGAGCTTCAGCTCCATTCTCAGTTTGAAGCTTATGAAAAACAGTCATTTTTTGTTGTTGGCTTATCAATACCAACACAATGCTTAATGCACTCACATATTAAAATATAAGCTATAAGAGCTGGAGAGGTAGCTCAGTGGCTAAGAGCACTTATTGTTCTTATATAGGACCAGGGATCCGTTCCCAGTACCCACACGATGGATTATGACTGGTACCAAGAGATCCATAAACCTTTCTAACTTTATGGGGCACTAGGCACACACATGGTACACATATGAATATGCAAGCAAACATACATAAACATAAAATAAATCTAAAATATTTCTAAGCAAGCCATAAACAAAAACAAAACTCCAACCATGTGCTCTGAAACCTTTCCTAAATAACCTATATATAAATAAAATATATGAGATGATATTTATAACGCCTTTAAAATGCTTGATTCTCTCTCTCTCTCTCTCTCTCTCTCTCTCTCTCTCTGTGTGTGTGTGTGTGTGTGTGTGTGTGTGTGTAAGCCAGAGGAGAACCTTGGCTGTCATTCCTCCTACCTTATTTTTTGGAGACTGGTTTCTAACTGGGACCCGGGGCCAATTATTCTCGAGCAGCTGGCCAGGGAGCTTCAGTATCTCTCTCTCCCCAGTGCTGGAGTAAAGAACTCACTGTGCATTAGACCGTTTTCTTTCATGAAGGTCCAGTGATTAGGCTTCTAATCCATCATCTTACCCAGAAATTTCTCCAGCTCTGGGCTTGCAAGCGCTGTTTTGCCTGGCATTTTACATGCTTGGTGTTGAACTCAGGTCCCTGGATTTGCCCTGTGAGAACTTTATGGACTGAGCTACAGCTACAGCCCCAAATCTCCTTCCTTAAAAACCAAGTGTCTTTGATTCCATGGCTGTAACAGATAGTTCAGAGAAATACAATATACAACAGAGTAGAAACTTCTAGAAGCACCCTACCTCTAGGTCTTTGTTTCATTAAACATTAGCTACAGACTACCTTCCAGGAACTTAGGAAAAGAGTGCTCAGATTTTTCTAGATGTTCCACAGTACAAACACAGAGGTCTTTCTGCACTGTAGACGATCCTCTCTGGGAGCCATGGCCTTTTGTAACATAGAGATTTCTGACAAATTTACCCTGATTGGGTGAACTCATGGGAGGGAGACACGCTCCTCCCAGTCACCTGTTGAGTGTAGGGCAGAGCAGCTACGGGCTTGGTGACAAAGGAGTCGAGGCAGCAGTTTCTGCATCAAGAGTGTCCTCATCCTTTCTCAGATCTACCGAGTCATGGTAATTCATCCAAAAATAATCCTATTTCAAGGGGCTGGAGAGATGGCTAAGCAGCTAAGAGCACTGGCTGTTCTTCCAGAGGACTCTGGCTCAATTCTCAGTACCCAGGCAGTGACTCACAACCGTCTGTAACTCCAGACCTAGGAGATTTGACACCTTTTTCTTTTCTATGTGGGTACTGCACACGTGTGATACACAGATATACATTACATGCAGGCAAAAACATGCGTACACATAAAATATAGATAAAGGGGGAACAACCCTCAGGTCTACTGAAGTACACTGTAATGTACTTCCACAGACAGCTAAAGCTCTCCATTGTTACCCATATACTTGTTTACACGCTCAGCTTTGGGTAACACCGTTGGGCCTGAAACCAAAAGGCCCAGCTCTTGCATCCTCTTTAAATCCCTGTTCCTCCCCTTTAAAAAAATACTGCTGTGCTGTTGGTTATTCACAAGACTGTTTTGTCCACATCCCAAGCCCAACAAAACCAGTACTATTACCTGGGGACAGGCCCAGTGACCCAGAAACTCAGATTCTCGTGGCTGCTGAGGAGATGCAATTTGAAGCTCACCATGACTGCATTCTTAGCATGTAATCAGAATGCCTGAAACTGAGCCTACCCATGCTCCCCTTGAAAACTAGCCAAGGAGGAGAAATACGAGACTGAAGGGGACAGGAGAGCACGCTGGGGGCAGCCCACCTCTTTCCGTTACTGTCTCGAAGCATCGCCTTGCCCATCACTCGGGACTTGGTCTCCAGCTCCTGCACCTCCTCCAGCAGAGTCTTTTTGCAGGTGTGCTTGGCCCTAGAGCAGGAGGGACAGACAGAGGGAAGACGAAGACCGGTAAGTGGCTCTGACACAGTTGTGAAGACTGTCAATCATTCTCCTAGGTGCCCTGGGGACATGCTGAGCATGTCACTGGAGCTTCACCTCCCCAGCCCGAAGCATCCTGAGAACCAGAGATGAGACCTTTACTGTGACCTGCAGGTGCCCCCTAAAGCCTTGGGAACCAGGAAGCTTTGACCAAGGACAACAGGAGCCCCAAAGCTCAGGAAGTTGGTCCGACGCACTCTCCCTGCAGGATATGAAGCACAGGACACATTTGAAACCGTTCCCTTTGCACGGGTGCCGGTTCCTTGTTTGCTGAGGTTAGCAGTTCTTGTCTCCCTGTTTACCGTGAAAAGAGCCAGTGCCTCCGCAGAGATGGGATTTAGGACAGCAGAGTTCCTGTTCTCAGTGCGAAGGAAACCTTAGTCTGAGGTTTGGAGTCAATATGTATTTGGTACAGCCTCCCCATCCTCCTCTGGCCGTGACTTACTCAGGAAATCCAGCGCTGGTTTCCTGCCACAGTGGGAACCTGGCCTGGATGCTTGGTTCCTCTTGGATAGTGGAGGAATTACCCACTCCCTTTTCCTGGCTAAACTAAATCCCTCGCAATGGCCAAATAATCTGCCAATCTCAGGTTCCTCTAAAATCGAAGCTAAACCATGGCCTGTCGAGTACATATATTCAACTCCTGTGCTGTGCCCCACAGCTATACGCAGTTTGCCGTAACTGAAAGCTACATTGTCCTCCCCAGAGGCAGTATGTTCTAAAGAGCTGCTTTTCTGATTTCAGGACCTTTTATCTGTTTTTCCTTTTGCTAGGCTGGGGACTGAGCCCAGGCATAGTACATGTTAGACAAACACTCTGCTACTGAATTACCCTTCCAACAACCCCAGCTTAATAATTAACTCCCCCCTCAATATATTCTATTTCCTCATTAAGTATATCTTGTATCTATGCATTAATTTTTTTTTAATATTTGAAACTAAAGTACACAAAGCTAAACTTGATCCTGGGATTGGAAATTTATAGGTGAAGAACATGCAAGCAACGACAAAATGTTAAAGCAGGCAAGGTGAAGGGAGAGGTATCCTGCACAGAGAAAGGCATGAGAAGCAAAAGTGGGCAAGTAACACTGGCTATCCTCCTTATGAATGACTTCGCAAGGGCTTTGTGGTCGTGGAGTATGTTTGAGGAGCCTGCTCAGCACCCAGCTGCAGACTGACTAGTAGTAGGCACTGAGTGGGACTGCTCAGAAGTGAATATGGGGACCTGGCACAGTTTGGAGATGGGGGTTTGCTCCCCCCTGCAGCCCCTCCGCCCATTAGGACCAGGGGCCTCACTCAGATAAAGCAGGGTCACCCGGCACTTCACCTTAATCTGTGATGGAGTTCTAGCAGGAAGACGTTGGAGATGTGCCTGCCATCCTTCCCCACAGAGTAAACAAGTCCAAGCCACACATGCTTTAACACATAATACCTTAATTACTTCAAAGGCAGTTCTGAGGCCCAGTATTGATAAAATACCAAGTTCAAAGAGGAGACTGTGGAATTTTAAGTTAAACAATAAATGAGAAAACGGCCAACATTGGCAGGAGAGAGGAAGGACCTTAAAATATTAATGTCTGATATTGCTGAATGTTCCCGGTCCCATACAAGATACGGGCTGCGTTGGTGGTAAACTAAGTGGTGTGCCTCACCCTGCTCAATGTCACTTCACATGCTTCCCCACAGCGACCGGATAGTCCTTGACCCACCCTCCCCCTCCTTCTGCACAGGACTGTGCTAGCCCTATTGCTGTCTTCTGGGCCAGGAGAGACAAAGACTGCTGGGTTTGAGCTAGGGAGAAGAGACATGGAGTGTCCATGGGGTGTCTCCATAGGGTAATGGGCCCTGAAGCCTAGAGCAGAAAGCAAAGCAGCATGCAGATAAACTGGCCTCAGGAGGGCAATGGCTCGCTCCCTTCCACAAACCAGAAAGTGTGTTTTCTCTGAGGATGCAACTAAGTCAGGTTGGCTTCTGTAAGCCAGCCTGAGAAACCGGTCACTGTTGAAAACCCTGGGTTGTGAGGCTGGGGAGGCCTGGGCTACTCTTTCTGCATGCAGTACTTGAAATTTAAGGCCATTTCCTCAAGATCCATGGTCTACGAAGGGCTGAAGTAGAAAAGGAATTTTAAATCTCCCTGTAGCGATGTGTGTTGTGATTTCACACTGACTGGTTATCAAGGAAAACCTAGAACCATTTGCACTGGTGGGTAGTCAGGTCTCACTGAGGGTTAAAGTTTGAGCCATAACTCTGAAGTCAGGTGATCTGTGTCTTGTCTCCTGTGGCCTGGCTTCCTTTATCTTATGCGCCATTCAAGACAACAGGTGACTGACTGCAGAGGAATAGTGGGGACATCTGGTGACGGACAGGCGAGTCATTGTGAGCTCTCTGAGACAGGTAATGGTGGCTCTGGCCTACTTAGGAACATTAGTTGTACAAAGCAGCAGGTTTCAATATGAGATGTTCACACATCCATCTGATTTTTTTTTTTTTTATCATTTTCAGCCCTCCACCCCGCTACCTTCTCTCGTCCGCCTTCCCGCTGGTCCCAGTCCTTCTTTGCTTTCCCCAGGCACTTTAAAAAGAAACAGCATGAACTTTTCATCCATTTGTTTCTAAAAACCTATTTTCTGAGCTCCCTCTTTTGCATGCAAGGACAGCAAGCTAAGCGGAAACATCGAATTCTAAGTGTGGATGAAAATAAAAAATGCTCTGTGCTTTGAGAGAAACTGGTTTGGTTATAATTTAAAAAAAAAAGGCAATCCAAGGCCCACTTGTACACAGAAATTATTGCTATTTAACTTTATTGCTATTTAACTATCTATCGGGAATTATAATGAAATAAGGTCTGGAACAACGGATCGTATTGTGTGAGGCCTGGTAAGAGTCAGGACAGTTTGATAAAAGGAAGCGTGTTCCTCTGCTCGGTGGCCTTGAGCTTTTATATCATTTATAGAGTGACAGTAACCAACTTTTGGAGGCAGAGTCATACCTGGCAGCTTACTTAAGCGCGCTGTCACAGGTGACCGTCTTGGGAGAGTGTAGGCTAACGGATATTAAAATAGTTCTGGACAATTTACACTCCATGCTTCTAACAAGACTTCTCATTAGCCAGAGATCATATATAACCAATTATGTTAATAAATGATAGGGTCATTCGAGCCCTCATAACTTCCGAGGAATAATATAGGGCAGGCTTTTGATGGTGCTCCAAATCTGAGTTAAGATGGTCAAAAAACGGATCTTCATCCAGAAAGCTGTCAAACTTTGTGGGAAAGTGAATGGCCTCACTCGGTTTCTCTCTGTTTACTATTAATAGCCCAGGTCCTGGAATGGAAATAAAGGACGGGGCAAGAAAGCAAGAGGTGCCTAGAAGAGAGGCACTCCCTGTCTTAGGTGTGCATAGGTGTTCACTTGGAAGCCAAGGCCTCCTCTGTGATAAAGTTTCCAAAGACAGGACAACCAGCCCTGGAGTGGCAGGCCCTGCGGTACCAGCATTCACAAAGCAGAGGCAAGAGAATCTCATTATCAATGCCAGCTTAGGCTATACAGAAAGATCCTATCTCAAAAAAAACAAAAAACAAAAAACAAAAAAAACCAAGGGCTACAGTGTAGCTCAATAGGAAAAGATTTGCTAGTGCAGTTTGCTAGTGCAGTTATTGTGTTAGATTCCTAGAACTGCAGAAAGAAAAATGGAAGAGAGAGAGAGAGAGAGAGAGAGAGAGAGAGAGAGAGAGAGAAAGAGAGAGAGAGAGAGAGAGAGAACAGAAATCAGTGGATAGAAGTGCAGCGGTTCTCAACCTTCCTAATGCTGCAACCCTTTAATGTGGTTCCTCATGTTGTGTGGTGACCCCCTAAACATAAAATTATTTTCATTGCTATTTCATAACTATAATTTTGCTACTGTTATGAATTGTAATCTAAGTATCTGATAAGCAGGATATCTGATATGTGACTTCCTGAAGGGCATCACCTCCCCCACATACACGGGTTGAGAACCACTGATGTAGAGCATGGTGTGTGTGTGTGTGTGTGTGTGTGTGTGTATGTGTGTGTCTGGGGAGTGTGGAGAACATTTTCTAAAACTTTGCATAACTGCAGTTCAGACACAAAGAGTGAGTCCTGTGCCTTTGCCAGGGCAATCCATCTGTCACGTTCTTCCTCTTCTTGGAATGAGCCACTAATTTACTTGCCTTGGCAAATATTTCCAGCTTGGAGTATAATATTACACAGAATATAGACCCCATGCTCAGTGGGACCAGGCCCACATACATTCATAAAATTCTTGTTCATGATGGGGATAGCAGAAGTCTAGGCATCAAGCAGATATTGCAAATGGGCATAAATACTTTGGGCACACCCAAAGATCAGCTAGTTTAACACACTGTTCTTCTAGCTTCTCCTGATAATGCAAGAGCAAAATGCATTCAGGAAATGATAATGTGAGTCAGTAGGGCCAGGTGATGGGATGCCACTTCTAAGAGAGGCTGTGCTTCCCACCCCTGCCAGGCAACAGCTTCCCAGACCTCAATAATACAATAGGTAAGGATAACTTTCCCTGCTGGCTCCTCAATTCTCAGAGGGGCCCTGGGTCCGGCTGGAACCCAGCTGGCAAGCTCCTCGGAGAGGAAGTGACTTTTACTCTTTCCATATGTTGGAGTTGGAAGCAGTACCATCTGATTTATCATCGTTAATATGTAAATGGTGCTAATTTTATAGCCTGGGTCCTATAAACAGGACCCAGACAAGTCTTGTTAGAGGGAAGAGATAATTTGCTCCATGGTGACAGGGAATTTGTACTTGAAATGCGTTGGAAGGGGTTCTGAAAACACAGGAGGAGGCAGAGCCTTTGCAATCTATAAACATTCTCTTTGAAATCAAACAAAGATACTTTTGCTAAAGACCCTCTTGGCAGAAGGAACCTCAATAAAACTCTGTTTTCATGACATTAATTTAAGATAGCTGCATTAAGATAGCTAGGGATGAATCTGTAAGTCTGTAACGACTGACTTCCCATTAGACTCAGCCAAACCAAGAAGTGTGTCCCTAAAACTAACTTATTTGCAGAGCTGCAACAAATTCAGCTACAGAATAAACCCATTGTGTCAAAATTGGGCCTACTGGCTCAAAAAGGAAATAAAAGAATGGATATTTTCTCACTGCACATCTATTAGGTTAAGTAAATAACCTTCCTGTATATATGTGTGTGTGTGTGTGTGTGTGTATAGTATATATAAATATATACATATATATATATTCATATTCATTTCAAAAGTTCCGGTTATGCCATTTATAGAACATAGCTATAGCAAACAAAACAGAAGCAGTAGTTAGTCAAGGCATTTAAGGAGTTAAAATTATTTGGTTTGTCGTAGTTGAAAAACTTAGCTAAAGAAAAACAAAAACATTCACTCTAGGAAAACCATCGCTCCCCTCTCTCTCTGCATCAGTTGTCAAGACTACGCCCAAATGAAGACTTTTTCAAAAGATATCCCTGTCAGGCAAGAATAATTCCTGTCGAGTGTGGGAGCGATGAGTAGATAAAAATGAGGCCTGATGTCTTTTCCTGAAAGGCTTGGGTTAACAATCTCACTTCACTTCCTCAGGGCCCTGAAATAATTGTGGTTTGCCCAAGCTAGAAGTCTCAATTTTCAGGGAACGTGGCCATGTATCTAGGAGGAACTGGACCCGTTCGAATCTAAACCAATACTCCAGGCTCCTGAATGAAATTAAAGGTTAATATTCTCTTGGGACATCACTGCTTCCTTTGTACTTTAGGAATGATATAATTTAAAACATAGAAGTGGGAAGTGAGTTTGAATTAACTTCTATTTAATCTTCATCATAATTTTGCATTTGTGATGAGATTCTCTTACAGACTTGTGAGCTCCCGGGAAGCGTTTGATTGGCAGGATTGCCACTGTGAGTGAGTTGGTGAGAAGAACGAAGGTTCTTTCCGCTTTGTCGTGGAAGTGAGGTACTTGCTTCTGCTCCCTCTATAGAGGGAGGTTTGAGCCAGGCACCGTTTGTGGTTTCTTAGCCTCAGCTTTAAGATGTGAAATGAGTCTCAGGTCATGTTTCCTAAACGTGACGAAACACATTCGTGTTTGGAAATGGCCTTGCGATCACACAGAAGACTGCCCCTGTCGAATGTCATGTGACCTCTGCTCAGTATTCTTTCTCCTGTCAGATGTATTTCCTATCAAGATGGAGCGGGAGCTTAAATTAAAATAAAACTTTCTTTGTTAAGGGTCAGGAGTCCTGTTTCTTCTGCATCCCCACACCCCTCACGTGAGAGACAGCTGCAAGGGCAGCGGGGCAAGGTTGAAGGTCAGGCTCTGCTTTACACTTACGCTCTCCATGCCACGTCTTCAATCAAACAGGCAGTTGGAACCAGGAACAATCCCAACCAGAAGTACGCAGAGCTCAGGACCATAGTTGCCTGCAAGAAAACACAAGTCATAGCCTGTTATAGGGTATCCTCCCAACAGTGGGATGTGGTTGAATCAAGGTGGAGCATCCTGCAACATGGAAGCAATGGGAAGTATTAAATCCATCAGGAGGAGCCAGAGACAGCTGGTTGGCTCCACTGGCTCTCACCTCCCTTCTCTCGGTGTAAGACCTTGTCCCTGCTTTGGAACTTCAAGCTCCCTCTGGAACAGAATGCTGTTCTAATCCTCCATTCCCCCCCAGAGAGAGATGTTAAAGCCATCCTACTGTAGGATAAACTGCTCTCTCAGGCTCCCTATACCACTCTTACAGTGGCTCTCTTTCCTTCACTCCTTTCCGTGAGTTCAGCATCCCAGAGCTGACTGGCACAAAGATCAGTGGCTCTCTCCATTTGGAAGCAGAAGACATCCGTGCCTGAGACCCTGGCTTCAGGGCACTGAAATGACTTGGGATCTGTTATGGGTATGTGTGGCAATTATGGGCGGGTTTATTTGTTAGGTTTGATTTGTATCTTTGCCATTTTGCTGTCTCCTACTTTTTGAGACAGGTCTCAATCTGTAATGCAGGCCATCTTTAAATTCCTGATTCTACTGTCTTAGCCTATAGCTCCCAGGCCAGATGAGGATAACAGATGCACACCACTCACCATGCTGGGCTTGAGAAGACAAGGGGAAGAAGGCACAATGAGCTAGACATGGAGGCAAGAGAATCAGCTCAAGGGTCAGCCTGGTTATGTAAGATGCTGTGTCAATATCCCCTCCGCCAATGAGCAATAGCAGCAGCAACACAATTAACCAACCCAGACACCTCCTGCCAAAAGACAGGCAGACGGGGACAGAGGATACAGAGCATAGCTTTCTGTGGATTTCCTCATCCCCAGCAGGCTAAAGCCTGGGACAGTTTGGATTGGCAACACAGAGCCTGTAAGGCAGAGAGCTGCAACTAACTACCAGTAAAGAGAGACACTTGGGACAAGAGCAGAGGGCAGGATCAGCGTGTGTACTTAACAGAAAAGGCAGGGACTGGAGAGTCTAGGTACCTTACAGTTTGGTTTAGTGTAAACAACTGTGAGGAGCATGGAGCTGGCTGGCAACTGGCAAGGCGGTTTCAAGGGGCAGCTGTTAGGCTAAGGAAACAGAGTTGAAGAATGGCCGGGTCCTTCTGCTCCCTAAGTTTTCTTTCCATCTCACTGATACATTTTGCTAGAACTTAGTGTACAGTGGGGTGAGTGTCACAGGGGTGAGAGTCACACTTACTACATCACAGGGAATGCGGGGGCAGAGGGTCAGGGAGATCCTGGAGCAACTCCTGTCCCATGGATGCACACTGGTCCCAGCCTGGCATCCCAGCATCCACTCAGGCTGCCTTATTGCCCTCTCTACCTACAGGTCCCCTGTAAGAGTAATCTCACGGTGTCCCTAGTCAGGAGCACCTACACAGTCTCCCTGGCCAAGCCCACATGGGATAACAGCTTTCTGCCTCTGAGCTTCAACCCTATGGCTCTGTTTGTGGCTCTTGGCATTTATGACAAATATATTGACCCATGGTGACGTTTGGGGGTTGGGGGTTGCTGGGGGTAGGGGAGGAGCACAGCTTGGCTCCTGCCTTTCTCCCAAATTGAGAGTATCAACTTTTCAAAGAGACATTTAAACCTATTAAAATATGTGCATATGCTTTCCTATCAATTATTCCTCTCAGAATTCATCCCGAGAAAGGAAAGCATAAAGAAGGGAGTCGAGAGTGTTCGCAAGAGCGCTATACATGCAGAGACATTAGAAGGAATGTAATGGCCTCCTGAGATACATTACAGTCTGAAATGACAGAAACGTATACTTGCTGTATGGACACAGAGATGTCAAATTACATTGCTAACTAACCAGATGGGTTCCAAGACCCCTCTGAGAATCCTGTCATGGGGGCTGTGGAGAAGCCAGGGTAACTGGCCCAAGCCTCATGACTAAGCCCAAGGCATTCTCTCCAGAGGATGCCCAGTAAACATCACCCCCAAATACTGTGTCTGGGAGCAGAGAAATCTTAGCCATACACATAAGGGTCAATAGGTATTGATTAGGCTTCTCCGTGCTATCCCTCAGTAAGAAAACCAACCAACTAACCAATCAAACAAACAAACAAACAAAACGTTTCAGAATGCAAAGTCAGTGGAGTGGCCCATACTCTGGTCGCCTAGACAGGGTCTATCCCTTCACACATGCAGCTGCTTACATGACTGGGGAAAACACATGGAATGACACATCAAAGCCTGTCTGGGTGGCAGCAATAATGAGTTGAATCGTCATATTTCTCTGTCTATCTCTGCTTCCTGTTTTTCTACAGAAAACAAGTGTTATTTAAATGACAGCAAGGTCAACATTCACTCTAAACCAGACAACTGTTAGAGTTTGGTCTGCTGCTATGTATTCAGATGCTAAACTTTCTATCCCAAGACCTGATGCCTCAAGAACACGGTACACCAGCCTTTGTTGTGTAAACCTCACCTCCCAATTATAACTGATTGGTTAATGAAAGTTGCTGATAGCCTGTAGCTTGGCAGAGAAAGGTAGGCAGAGCTTTGGTTTTCAGGCTTGGGGTCTCAAGTAGGGACCACGAGGAGAAAGGAGGGAGGAAGTCGCCATGGGGTAGTGTGGACCATGAGCATGTCACCATGAGCATGTCACCATGAGCATGTGGCCTGATGAAGCAGGAACGGGGCAGCTAAACATATGGCAAGTAATATATTGGGGTTCAAGGCATGAACTTAGACAAAATAGCTTAGAAGATTGATGTCTGCACAGCTCCAGTGTTTAAAGCTTATTATAATTCTAAAGGTCTCTGTGTCTTTTATTTAGGTAATAGCTGGTTAAAGAGGAACTGCTGTATTAATTCCCAGGATTGAGTATTAACTACAAAATATTTAAATCACACTACAGGCAACCGAGGCAGGGTCTGGATTGGCTTCTCTGACTGACAGTCTTCAGAGCCCAAGGCTTCACTGTTACTATGACCAGGCTGGTGCCTGGTTCCTGAAAGGACTGGGTCAGCCTCTACTGTTGAGATTATGAGCAGAAACATCTGCTATACTTCTTGAAGAATTTGGTCATTCCTCAACAATGATGCTGTGCTTCAAATAAAGCCAGAAACTTAAAGAGAGTCAGTAGGTGCTGGGGGAGAAGAGGAAATGCGAACTTGGGTTCCCTCCCTAGAAATCTGAAGCCTCCTCCCAAATGAAGCAGATTTTCCGCACTACCATTGTTGGTTTTTAAAGCTTGGGGGCTATGAATATAAAGCCCATGTAACTGACAAAAGTGTGTCTCAGGAAAGTTGGAAGAATGTGGCAAGTGTGAAGAAGGCTACAGTTGACCTGTAGAAAAAGGGACTAAGGCTCGTGTGTGGCGCTGTACAGTGAGAGTCCCCTGAAGCACTGCATTCAGTCCTCTGCAGACCCTTTCTACAGAAGAGAGACACTGCACTTCTCCCAAGTTCCTGTTTCCAGAGAGGCATTACCCCAACCCCACCCAACTGAGGTGGTCCTGCCCTGGAACCCTGACCCCTGTCCTAACCACAGACCACCCCTCCATTCTCCCACCTTACCCCACCTCCACAAAACACCAGGTTCCAAGCAAACACAGAGATGCTGAGATTTCACCTCAGGAGCTTAGCTTCTGCTTCTACCAGAAACTCTAGACACCAGCTTCACATTTTAAGTAAAAGACATTTTGTAGAACGTGGCACGTAATAAAAACAGAAACACAGGAGGGAAGAAGATCTCCACCCTGCTTAACAACACAAGGACAGATTAGAATGTGGGCCGGAAATAGTCTTCAGTTGTGGTGTATGGAACCCTCTCCATCCCTTCCTTACCCTATTCTTGGAAAGTTATTTTTCCAGACACAGGCTAAAAGAGCTTCAGTTGTGTTTTTGAGGTCTGCCTCTCCAAAACGTTGATTTCTGTTCATGTGCACGTGAAGGGTTAAACCAAGTCTCTTCCCTTTCTAGGGAGAGTTGACCTTGTTGCTTGTTTCTGCTTTTTTGAAACAGGGAATTACTCTTTAGCCCTGGCTGGCCTTGAACCTCTGCTTCAGTCTCATGCCTCAGTCTTCTGAGTGCTGGAATTACAGGTGACCGCTTTATGGTGAGCTGTTTTAGGCAGGATGCTGACAGTTCTGTCTGCCCAGGGAGGTGGTTCAGCAGGGTACACGGGTGGGAGCTGTGTGGCCCTCGGGAGGCCTGGCTGACAGGCAGGTGTGCTATGCACACATCGCTGGCCCTGCAGTCTTGGTTCACTCAAGTAGATCAGCCTTAACTGGAGTATATCCAAAGGAGGACTGGGAAGTGCATGCTGACTGGTCGCAGGACAGGATGGAGGAAACCAATTCCTCACTGAGCGCTGTTCTCCTTCCTCAGTCCTCAGTTCTCAGTCATATCTACCCTTCCCCATGCAAAGCGACTATCTCAGCACAATGTTACGCTTAGATTTATGACAAAGGAAGATGACATCTTCTGCAGAGACACCTATAAAGTATTCACTCAGAAGCCCTGTGTGAGGCAAGTAATTGGCCCTGGAGCACCCTATTTCTTGTGATAACTCAGAAGCTACCTCCCACATACCACCTGATGGCCAAGAAATAGTCCACTGACACAGCTGGTGTGTCTGAACAATGGAGACTTGAACCCATAGCTGCCAGCATGAAAATCTGTCAGCTCAGCCTCCCTGTCATCTGTACCTGAGAGTGGAAGAGATTAAGCCACCATCCATTTCACTCTTACAAAAGTCACGGTGTCATTAAAGACATCTGTCTGGGGAATGCAGATGATATAAGACCCCAAGTACCAGCCTTAGCACTGCAAATAAATGGAAAATAACACCACATGAAATAGATTCTGATTTTCATTTGTTTTGATCTGTTTGGTTTTGTTCTTTGAGGTGGCAGTGGGGGGTGTCTCTCTGTATAGCCCTGGCTGGCCTAGAACTTGGTATATAGACCAGGCTGGCCTTGAATTCATAGAGATCAGCCTGCCTCTTCCTCCTTAGTTCTGGAATTACGGCATGGGCCACCACACCAGGCAGTAGATTCCTGTTGACAGTAGACTTTGTTATACTTTGTTGGTGGTGGTTTGACATACTTTCGTAAGCAGAGCACCAGCAAGTTTTATCAGTAAACCTTGTTGTTGCCGAATCCCAGATATGATTCAGGGAGTTACGCGTTTCTACAAAGCAACTCCTTGTCTATCCCCACCAGCAGACAAGGTGGTGCTTTCTAGGGCTTAGACCTTAAACACACTAAAATGCACAAATGTTAAACCCCACAGAGTTTTGGTTACTGTCTACATATGAGTAATGTCTGCTCACACCAAGCTATAAGATACTTCTGTTACCCCAGAGGGCCCTCCTGCGTCCGACCTTTCTAGCCAATTCTGTTTCACAAAACAACGGCTGTCTCGATTTCTGGCATTTTAGTGGTCTGGCTGATTGTAGAATTCTAAATGATTCTGAATGGCACAACAGTGTAGGAATTAGTTTGATCTGGCTGTCTTCACTCAACGTAAGGGCTTTGAGACAGAACCATGTTTCAGTGTGAATCTGTAATACATGCACATTCTCCCCTGCCCTGCCCTGCCCTGCCCTGCCCTGCCCTGCCCTCCCCTCCCCTCCCCTCCCCTCCCCTGCCCTGCCCTCCCCTCCCCTCCCCTCCCCTGCCCTCCCCTCCCCTCCCCTGCCCTCCCCTCCCCTCCCCTGCCCTCCCCTCCCCTCTCCCCCTCCAGTAGTCACTGTGTGAGTATACTGAATGCTGTTTTCTTACTCTCCTGTTGATGGACATCTGGGTTGTTTCCAGCTTGGGCCTGTTGTTAAGAACAAGGCGGTTGTGCAGGCCTCTGCACAGTCTTGTTTTATGGACGTATTTCCATTCCTTGCAGGTAAACACCTCAGATTGGGATTGCTCTGTCACTCAGGAAGTCTGGGATTTACCTCACAGAAGCTCCAGTGGGCCACCAATGGCTACACAAGCACAGCAGTGTGTGAGCACTCCAGTGGCTCCTTATCCTTGTGGTGACTGGCATTTAGTCACTCCAGTGGCTCCTGGAATGATGACATCATGCACAGAGCGAGGCTACTCTCTGTACAGCCACTACCCCTGGGATAAAGAGGAGGAAGCCCCACAAGAGAGGGGAGCTTAGGCCTTCTGAGTGAGTATGGTAGTTCACGCCTACTATCAATCCCAGCATCCAGAGGCTGAGACCAGAGGCCTGCTTTCAATTATAGGCCAGCCTGGGCTACATATAGAGTTCCAGGCTGGGCTGGCATATAGCATAAGACTGTGACTCAGAAAATTGGAAAATAACCAAGCAGGCAAACACATAAACAAGCAAATAAACACTGTAGGAGAAAAAAAAAACCCTGAAGCAAACAAGGCCTCTTTCCCCTCCAACAAACAACACAGGGTGCTGTTGTTCTGAACAGATGAGAAGACACTGCCCAAACAAGGTGCCAGCAGCAATTTTCTTACTAGATCATCTCTTAAAGCCTGCACATTCTTAATTGCTTTTTCTTTTCAAGTGGTCATATGAGTCTCCATTTTTCTCTTTGTGATCTTGTTTTAGAGAATGGATGGTTGGTTTAATTAAATTCCTGTATTATTATCTATAGTTGTTTGGTGTCTGGTAACTTCTTTCATAGCCCTTTAGAGATGCCTGAGATCCCCAGACCCATGGGCCCTCAAGTTTGTCACACACAACAGTGCAGTTCTGCATAGAACCTGTGCATGTATTCATAGACTTTAAGTCTTCTCTCAGTGACCTTGGCCCTTAATAAGAAGTAGGACCTCTGGGAACGGATGTCATGCTGTGTTATTTCAGGACCACTCTGTGCAGATTCAGTAAGGTTCCTTTTATTTCCCCGGAGAGTTCTCATTCACTGTTGGTTGGATCCCCAGGTATGGAATCAGCACACAGAGAAACTGAGGTCTAAATTTGTTTGGATGTGGAGAGACAGGGCAATTCTCACTGTATGGCACAGGGTGTGGAATCGGGAATTAAGGTGGGGTGACAGCGGCTGCTGACACGCATGGCTCTCCTTCTTAGGTGGAAACAGGGCGAGGCTAAAACTGCGTTGGCCAGTCTCTACCTCTACCTTCAGGAATGATGCAACAAACCAGGCTTGATGCAGGATTTCTGTCAGCTCCATCTCCCCTGTCGGCCAACCCCACCAAGCTGTGACTCCTCTGGCAGGGATACACCTGTGGCTTCCAGAAGCCATTGGTGTCTCGCTAGGGTCCTGTGCATGTGCAGGATATTGTGATTATTTACAGTCACAGCCAAGTCCTACAATCATCATTTCTAGGTTGCTAAGAGAAAACTGGAGAAAGGCCTTGTCTCAACACAGCCAGCTTTCTACATTCTTGAAGAAACAAGATGTCTACCAGTCCAAACTCCTGGTCTTCTGCAATGTTAGATCCAACATGGAAGCAAGCACGAACGAAGAGAGAGGGAAGACACTGTGTATCCTGTGAGCCCTGAGGAGGAAGATAAGCCTCACTCACCCTGTTCCTGATCAACTAACTGTGTCTGGAAAGTCCAGGCAGGGGCTGGGGCTGGAGTTAGCATAGCTGAAGCTATTCTCCTTCCTGGCAGAGCTGGCAGAGATGAACTACTTCCCTTTTGTCCATTCTCTGGGAACCGAAACACCTCAGTAACAGAGCAGCACGGGTTATATGCCAGCCATACTCACCAGTGATGATCTACCCACCTCCCCTCCCAAAGCAAACTGAGGTGATCAAGCACTGGGCGGATGCGCTGTCAAAGAAGAACATCTGAAAGGGCCAAAGAGCTCATCACGTGTTTCTGGGGGAGACACAGAGCCTGTGAGTTTTCCAGAGGAGCTGGGATTATAGTTTCTAAGAGCACTGTCTAAGTCCCCTTGGGCCACTGTCACAAATAGCAAAGGCTATGTGACGAAACAGTGGATATTCATCTCCTTGTAGATCTTAGGGCCAGAGGTCTCTGAGCTGGGGGGTGGAGAGCTCTTAGCAGACACCTGGCTGGTTAATCCACGCCCCCCCCCCCATGTGTGTATCACTTCTATTACATGTATGCTCAGAGAACAAGTTCCAGAGAGGCCCTGGCTGCCCCTCTTATGATGACACAGCTACCAGAGAGACCCGCTTCATGACTAACTGAATTTGCCTGCTCACGGTTCATCTCCTACTCCCAGCACAGTGGAAGTGATGACCACTTCCACAGCTGAATTTGGGAGAGAGGGGGTGCCATGAACAGTCAAGCCACACTAGACAGGGATACAAGGTCAGTTCTGCCTTTTTATTTCTTATGTAACTATGGTTTCTTAGCTTATTTCTCTCAAAAAAATGAATAAAATATTGATTGTATCAGAGGAGTGGTTACCTGAGGCCTAAGTGAGTGGTAAATGTGATTTTGTGCCATGGCGTCCAGCTATCAGACCTCCCCAATCTCTTCATAACGCTGACTCGAACCACAAGCCTTTCCCCTGCCCCCACAACATCCTAGGGGTGGCCAAGATGAACCTGAATCAAGTTTGAGAATAAATGGGCTTCAGAAGATTCTGATCTGCTGTGGTGACGTCAGCCACTGCGGTTCTCAGGTGGGCAAACCTGTGGAGTTGGGAGCTATTGAGTTCCTAAACCCATGTCACCCAGTGAATGGCTCACTGGTGACAGGAAGTAGTGTGGACAGTAATGGTGCCACACACAGCAATCTCAGAGCTCTCCCTAGCAAGGGTCAGCGCTGCTCATGTGTGCTGCTGTCCACCAGCAGCCTGGTTTTAATCAACGAAAGCAAACTTCTTATTGCACCACGCCAGACACTACTTATCTCCAAAGACCCTGCCAAGCACAGACTCAGGCGCTGCCCCGTGATGAAGGATGTTAGCTACTAACAAGAAAAGCGGAGAGAAAATGGGATAGAATTGCTCATGGAAATGTCTCCCCAATGCCCCACACCCCCCAACCCCCGGCAGACGGCGCCTCCTGGATTTCCAGCACAGGAAGGAGGAAATGCTGAGTGCAAACGATTCCAGAGCCTCAGCTGGGGCTGAGGACAGGAATTCCATAGATTTTGGAGCTGAGGACACCAGGCTTCCTAACAGACCAATAATGATCACCTCGGATGGGGACAGATTCTGCTCCTGCCTGGAGTGCTGGCGGTCCAGGTGTTGAAGGTGAGCTGTGATATGTGGCCTGACAGAAAGGATGCTGGGAAGGACCACCTCTCAGCCTCTGCTTTTCTAGCTGCAATGAATCGAGACATGGCAGTGGAAAACACGTGATTTACAGCATGTTCATTTGCACAAACACCCTAAATATGAGACATTTTACCCCACTGAAAAGCCTCTAGCATTCAGTCTCAACTACAGGTTTGGGAAACAGATAATTTCATATCATGGCCACCATTTTGCCTAACATTGGGGGCTTAAGGTAACCGGCCCCTTTGAGAATCCATGCCACAAGATCAGTGACTGGCCTCCTAGGCATGTGCTGCTACCTTCCACTACTGGAGGAAGCCATCCCTGTGGCAAGTTCCAGGTTAGTAGGACTCAAAGCTAGGAATGAATATCAGGGTTTAAAAAGAGCTGGAGTCTTAGGTGGCTTGCCAGGTGGCATAAGTGACACATGGTGGCAATAAGCAGGAGAAACGCAAGCTCGGGTGGATGTGGAAGGGTCTTAAGTCTATTCCAGGGTCTTCCCGAGACTCAGGCTTTTCTTGGTGGACGCTGTGGCTCGAGGTTGCTCCTCTTCCCATCTGGTGGTTTTTCTTGCTCTGGTTTTTATTCAGTATCTCAGAGCTGTGCTCAAGGAGTAGGATGCTCAAGAGGAGATGGCCCTTGGAGACAGGGCCACTGGGCTCTCACTGGCAGTGAAGATGCTGTGAGGCAGTGGTGGGGCTTGTAGCATGAGACTCAGGAGCTGCGTGGGGAGTGGGGAACCAGGCTCAGCAGCACGTGGGGGCGAAACCATGTCTCTGACCTCAGAAGCACCGTGACCCTGGTCAGTTAGCTTCTTGGGGATGTGGCTCCTCTCCCTCAAACCAAGACAGCACAGTGCCTAGCATTTACTTCCCTTCTGTTCACTGCCATACATTCTATTCCCCCCAGAACCCAGGAAGCCCTGGGGCTAGCCCTTCGAAAATAAGCACCTAGCTCTTGTTTCCTCCAATTCTGCAGTGTTCCTCCCCTCCCGAGCGGCTGCACGCCGAAGCGTGCTAATCTTGAGACAGCTCTGCCTGTAAAATGACTTCTCTGGAGCAAATGAGCTCAGTGGCTGGCTCAGGTACCTGGTGTGTGAGCTCCTGCCAGCTGGCTGTCATCCACCCCTCAGCTGCCTGCCCAGAGCAGAACAATCCAGGGACCCCTCGATGAGACATTTTCTCCAGTGTTTTCTTAAGCCCTGACAACTGCAACTGAAATTTAGCAGCAGCCTGTAGCCCCCTTGGGGATTCCTTCTCTCTCTCTCTCTCTCTCTCTCTCTCTCTCTCTCTCTCTCTCTCTCTCTCTCTCCTCCTTTCCTTTTTAGTGAGAAGTTTTCTCTGAAAGAAGAGTGCTGATAAAGAATTTATGATTATGGATGAAGACTGGAAAATCTCTACTGTCCTGAGGACTAGATTAAGAACCTAAACCAGGATTTCTTGCTTTAAAAAAAAAAAATTTCTCCGCACCCCCCCCCCATGATGCCATAATGCATGAGGTATCCGGACCCCTAGGAGGGGGCAGTTAGTTCTCTCCCAATACTGAGTGTATTCTGAGGATCAAAATAAGGTTGTCAGTCTTGGTGACAAGTGTCTTTACCCCCCTACGCCCCCACCCCCACCCCAGCCACCTTCTCCAGCCTGCTTTCTGCTCTTCAAGTTCATTTATTTCTGTGATGAAAGTCCATTTTACAGTGACAGTCAGCCTTGCCTCCTGATAGCAGTATTTGAACGCTCGTGATGTGCCACCCTCTTGTTACTCTGGAGAGACGCATACACCTTCTCTATGATGTGGCCTCATCGTAGGCTGCAACCCAGCACAGGTCTGATAGACCCTGGTGTACACTGATCATCTGTCATACACCCCTCTTATTGAGTGCTCAGGACTTGCCAGCACATCCTGTAAGAACTCCTAACAGGGATGTCATAAATAATACGCCTGTGTGTTGTCTATTACTAACCCTCACTCCCCCCTTCTGATGCCTCCATCAGTGAGATCACTGGCCTGCGTACACTTGAGAGGTGGCTCTGAGTCTCAGCCTCTAGTCTCCCCTCAAATACCTTCCCCGGATCCTCCCACACATATTACTTTTAAGTCCCCCAGAAATCCCACAAGGGAGACACTAACTGTTCCTGTTTCAGAGAGAAGCAACTGGGACTCAGCAGTGGAGTTGCTTGTTCAAGGTCAGAGGGCTGAGTTAGTTAGGATGTGAATGCAGGCCTGTGGCATGCTGGAGCTGGTGCCTGTCCTATGGCTGATGTCAGAGCCCCGTCCTTGCAGACAGCAGCTGCACTATCAGCTCCGCTGAGCCAGTGGAGCTCTCTCTGTGGCTGCCATTTTCACAGCTCTGACTTAACCAACTGCCAACTTTCAAACATGTACAACCTAGCTTCCACTTTCCAGAAATCAATCCCAGCCGAACCTTACAGGTATGCGTAAATTCTTTAACCACGTTTCTGAGCTGCCCTTTTGTCCTTGTATCATAGCCTCTGAAGATGGTTGTAGGAGCTGGGCCATTTCTGGAGGCTGCTCTGGCAGTAGTAGTCACTGGGCATACAGATGTGTTTCTTTACTCTGAACAGCAGAACCGCTGGCTCCTGCTCAGGGCTGTGGGCTGCACAGGCTGCAGAGTGTGGCTGGCTTTCATAGCTGGCGACTAAAACTTATGACTATGAAGAAAATGACATCTTACGTTTCAAGCCTTCCCCAGCAGGTGTCCACAAGCACTCAAATACCATTTTTATGAAAGGAGAGTAATTGGACAAGAAGAACGTGCCTTGGGTCAACAAGTCTTGATTGCTCAGTCACAATTATAGTGGAGACATTGGGATTCTACTACGGGTCTCTCCAGAGACTACAGCAGCCGCACAGGCACGGAGGTCCATCTCGGATGCCCTGGAGGTCAAGCTCTTATTCCTCAGTGTAGCAGGCTGTATCATAGCAGCTATTATGTGGTTCTTCCTGCAGATTCACACACACACACACACACACACACACACACACACACACACACACACTCACACACACACACACACTCACACACACACACAGTCAAGAAGAGTATTTCAAATCTCTGCAAAGTAATATTATAGGTTGTATTTCCCCAGGTCTGTGCATACAGAATATATCACAGTAAATGGTGGACAAAGACTATTTCTGTCTTTGAGGGGGTGAGGATGTTGGGTGGGACAGGGGCAACATGGACAAATATAGCTATGATTTTAGTCAGCTTCAGACAGATTTACATAAGTGCATGATCAGTGCTTGAATATACAGTATACTTTATTCTTCAGCTTTTGTCTTTCTGTGTGAATTTGTCATAATTCGAGTACATCTCATTCTTGCACCTCAGTGCTTGGCCCAGGGTGCTGAGGTCCAGCATGATAGATGGCTTCTGTTGGTTTATCTTGTTCTGTTTTGCTGTGGCGCTTAAAGTTGGAACCCAGGTTCTGGTAGAATCTGGGTTTGGTGCAGACGACACAAGTGCTCTCCCACTGAGCCATACCCAAGACCTTGAGCTGCTGAGCTCAAGAGGTGGCTCACGGCCACAGCCAAGTCCGTCTGAGTCGGGGCTGCTGCCAGGACTCATGGGGACCCAAGGAGTAATGCAGGATGTGGTCAGTGTCAGGGAGCAAGGTCCTAAGACAGTGTGGTCATGTAAGTCTAGAGAAGGAACTGTGGATGGGGTTCACTTTGAACAAAGAATACGGATTTGGGTACCAGTTAAAAGAGGCATCTGAGTAAGGGTAGAATTTATGCCAAAGAGGAGGCCTCTTCAGCAGTTTAGGCATGAGCTGGAGCTAGGAAAGTGTCAGAGGGGGAGTGTGGAACCCCACAGGAGCATGGGCTAGCCATGGGGCAGTTGAGACCAGGGCTGTGAGGCTCAGAAACTATTGGTTAGAGGGAAGTCAGGGGGTCCTGGTTCTGGGGAGAACCTGAATAGGTGGGTATGGAATTTTTTGAGAGGAGGTGAACACACTGAGATCACCTAGGGTAACCAAGAGAATGAGAAATGAACCCACTTGTCCCAGTGTGTGAGGGAAGGACCTACTCCGGAAGACCCCCAGAGGATGCCTGAAGCCCATACCTGTGCTTTGGAGGGATTGCAGGAAACTGAAAAGCAATGGCAAGAGCCATCTTTTAATGCCAGAAAAAGGGGGGTGAGGGTGTGGTGGTGAGCAGAACAGATGGAGTCTGTTCCTGGACTGTGAAGAGAAGAGTGAGAAACGGGAAGACAGAGGTTCAGAACGGAAGGCTGAGGCAATGCAGGCCAGAAGTCACTGGGAGCTTAGGTGTTAGCTTTACCTTCTAGGGATGGGAGGAAGCTAAGGACAGGGAACATCACAGGCACTGCACCCCACCCAAGGAGGTCTGAAGATTAGGCAGGCATGCTAATAGATGAATGGCCCACAGAGGAAAATCTCCAGGGATGCAGCAAAAGTGAGAAAGGAGAGTGAAAATATTTTGTTTGGTTTTTGTGGAGGGAAGGCCGGAAAGAGGAAGAGGGCTGGTCCAAATGATGATTCAAGAGATGAATCTGAGCTCCTACCTGGAATACTCACCATTATTGAAGGTAAGTAGCAAAGAACAACAGAAAATTCAAGAAACAATCAGGTGTATGGTTCAGATGCTTTCAAAAGAAAACACAGTTGGAATGAGATCCTGTTAGTTAAGGTAGACTACCATTGGAGGTTTGCAAAGGGAAGGAAAGCCCAGGAGTGGGGGTACATTTAAATCCAGTGGGGCCTCTGGGGTGAGTTACAGACATCCTTTCTTCTAACTTGACATGGGTTGACTTCTCTGCACTTATCAGGAAGTGTGGGTCCCTTCTAGCTCCCTTGCCCAGTGCTGTGACACAAGTTGTCTCTCAGCTGATTCTATTGCAACATGCAGCAGCGCCAAGCCACTAGGCCAGCTGAGGTTCCCCCGGCACAGGCAATCCACTCCTGTTCACACCTTTGCTCCCATTACAACGGTGAGTGACTCCGGCCAAACATAGACACATGTATGTTTAGGTGTGAAAGTTAACACCAGACGGTAATATGAAATACTACACATATGCAAAGGAGTTAATTTATAGTTACTGCGGGATCCATAACTTTACAATTTCCTGGCTTTAGTCTGTACAGGTTCTCAGACTCAACATGCTGTTGGCTTTCTCTCTGCAGCAGCGCTCTGTCTCCGGGCTGGTATTCCCCACTGTATTGGCCTGCCTGTTTCCAAGTGGAATATCGTGTTCTGCAAGTTTGCTCACTTCCTCTCATCTCTCTCAGCCCATCTGTATGCTTTATGTCTAACCTCCTGGGGCTTCACCTTCTCTGGCTCCGTAAATTTAATTAATGTACTTTTGACTTTCTCCACCAGGTCACTCTTGAAAATTTACATGAAACAGACCTACGTTTTCTCATCACGGCCTAATGGAAACACATTTGCAACGTTTCCCTCTGCAATCTATTTCAATTTATCTTTTCCATATATCTTCCCTCATTTCAAAAGTCTCAAATACAATCAAGCGAGAGTACTATGCAGTGACCCTTCTGTGGAGAGCCTGCGGTCTGTGGCATTTCCCCATCTTGAAGCTGAGTTAAAATGTAAATCACACTTGCCTTCATATGCTCTTCATAATCCTCCAGACCCTTCTATGTCTGTGCTCTCCCATTGAAGTGTTCCTTAGGCTTTTATAAAACGGTCCCCTATTTCTCTGCTAATTTTGGAAACTTAATGTTTTCAGGGAATGAGAGAAACACAGCTAACATTTCCCTGCAGTTTCCAAAGCCAGAACCAATGGGCTTACTTTAAGTTGCTGTTAAAAACAAAAGCAAAAAATTCCCAATGGGTTGAACGAATGAACTCCCCCTACTTTAGTTGGTTACATCTTAAGTAAATTTTACATTAATTTAAACTGTAAATATTTAAAATTGTTAATTGAAGATAGATAAAGCCCTAGGTTTCCCTCTAATCCTAGCATGGGAGAGAGAGAGAGGATCATAAGTTCAAGGGCATCCTCTTGTACACAGCCAGTTGGTAGGCACACTGGGCTACATGAGACCCAGAGCCTGTAGGAGAGCCCAAGGCCAGGGACCAGCTCTTGGGAATGTCACTGTTCTACAAGTGGAAACCAAGTGGTTGAGATCCCACGTTGTGGCGTGTTGATCGCCAATGTATGCTTTGGTTTCGCTCAGACTTTTGTTTACATTACTCCCAAGGGTACTTGATACCAAGTCAACATATAATATTATGTTGACTTTAATCTGTTTTTCATTTAAAATGTCTTAATGATCTACTGTCAGTCATACTGCTCTCCTTATTAGCAAGTTGATTTCCCCTTAGCAGAAACATCTCCCTCCACATTTGCTCTAGAAAAAGACATATCAACTACACTTGTAGAAAATGACCCTGACATCATGCTGACCAGGGCATCCTGGCTGGACATGCATCTCATTGCTGTTGTTTCTACCAAGAGTTCAGAGCACTAGAAATAAATCAACAATGAAAGCTACTTCGGGGAGGGGGTGTGCGGCGGGGGAGGGGGGGAGAGATCGGAAGATGTTTTCTGAAATTTATTTCACTAAGAATCTTTATTTAACTACTTGGCAAGCAATCTGGTTTTTAAAGTTACAGCCATACTGAAATATAGTTGCCAAATATATTTGCGTTGCTATGAGAAGTATGGAGTCTAGGTTCCCTAAGTCTGCAGTATGTTGCTGGGGGTGGATTTAGTGATAGAATATTTGCCTGGCATGGAAGCAAGGCCCTGGGATCCATCCCCAACACAGCAATACATAAACAAGTGGTTGAACATTCAAAAAGCTTAAAGAGTAAAAATAAATATGAAAAGGGTCCAGGTGTGGCAGTTCACAGTGCTTGAGAGATAGAGGCAAAATGATCAGGAGTTCAAAGGCAGCCTGGGCTATACTGAGTATTCAAGGGTAGCCTGGGCTACATGGTCCTGACTCAGGGAAACAAACAAAAACAAAAACAAAACTCGAGTGGGCATATGGAAACACATCAGCAACCATGGAGCCTCTGGTCAGCTGCCTGCTGAGCACACTTTAATTTGTAAGTGGAGCACTGATCAGAGCAGCCAAGTCCTGTCTAACCTTCACCATTGAAGCTTTGCAAAGTTCTGCTACTGGGGTGGACAAGGCCACAAGTGGAGCCACTAGATAAAGAAACTCATGGCATCAAGGAAGAAATAGCATACCAGGGAAGCTTGGTCTCCACTTAGTGGTGTGAACTCTTCCTAAGAATCTCCATGGAAACCAGAGGATGCTCCTCGTGCCAATTCGGACTGAACTGGGATTTGTGTGACTGGGAACTTTCCCCCTCTCCATTCAGTTTGCCTTGAAAACACTGCCTTCCCAGTGTCCTTCAGCTGAAGAGCACCAGGGAACACTTGTTTTGAGTCCATGGTCTTACTCCACCAAGGGTTGCTTCCTCAGAATTCTCCCCAAAGCTTTGGTGGGGCCTGTGTGCTCTTCAGCAATGAATTACTTCTACAGATGCTACGACCTACAGCCTCCCCAAATCCTCTCCAATAACTCCCAACATCTGTCCTGGGTTCAGTGCTGGCCAACATGGGACTCAGCCAGGACTGACTGTCAGAAAAGCGAGCATGCTCACAGAGAGTTTGCTGGACCCGTTTTCAGCTGAATATGCTCAGCTCTGGTTTAAAGCATTGTAACATAATCGGGGGCACCTGCTTAGAACTCTTCCGGGGTAAAAGTGCCCATAGTAGCTTGTGGGTTAGATCTAACAGGATTTCAGGTTCTAGAACTGGGTTTATGGTGATATCATGCAGCCCAGATTTCTAGGACAACAGCATCATACTTTTCTATCCTTTTGGCAGAGGACGGTACACTTGATACTGATTTATATTATTCTCTTTGGTAACATGAGACTTTTCATGAGACCCTTTCCTTTAACCTCCACCAAGTGTTTCATGTCACTTTACTTGAGACTTAAGCCTATCATTCATTCAAAAGTTAAGACAGTGGGACTGGAGAGATGGCTTAGGGGTTAAGAGCACTGGCTGCTCTTCCAGAGGTCCTGAGTTCAATTCCCAGCAAACACATGGTGGCTCACAACCATCTGTAATGGGATCTGATGACCTCTTGGGTGTATCTGGAGACAGCCACAGTGTACTTATTTACATAAAATAAATCTCTTAAAAAAGAGTTAAAACAGAGTATACAGTCTATAACAGGGCAACTGACTAATTTGGGGGAATAATACTATGGCTCAAGGTAACAATGAATCTTAGTCTCAGGAAGTTGAATATTGAGTTGCCTTCCCACTTCTCTCAGCTTATAGCCTGCTGGGGAAGAGAACACGCCCCAAAGTTGAGCTCAATAGAGAGTTTTATTTACTTTGTTCTAGATGAATGTGATAACAATGGAGACGAATTTTTAAAAATATGAGACAACAAGATAATGATACAATCATGAGGCAGAATGTCCTTCAGGCAGGCACTGGCCAATGATTAAAACATCTTAAGCCCCACATGCCCACCTGTCCACTGCAGCTATGGAATCCTGACATGCTGGCCGTTAGGCAGACAATGACATACACAGGTAGTTTTATACAGTACTTTGTACCTAACAAGAGCTGGAGTCTTTTGTGTATTCTTTTGAACTCCCTAGAATGTCATTAGGGTGTTGATAGTACAGCCCTCATCATCCAGGGACCCACTCCTGGGCCTCAAACACCACAGTCTGGATTCTAGCTATGCTGAACCATTTTCATTTCTTAAGATCCCTTCCCCAACCCTCAGCCTCTTCTTTCCATCTGGTCCTCTCTGTTGACAGTGGTCCACTCCATCTTTGTCAAAATGCCTTATTCAAGATTCTGCTTCAGTCCCACCTGCACAGTGTTGGGTGGAATACTTGTCTCCTCCCTAGAGTTCCTCTAAAGTGAAGTTCTACAACTACCATAAGTGCACTTCTTGCTCTTGCAGAGGACCCAGGTTTAAGTGCTAGCATTCACATGGTAGTTTACAACCACCCATAAGAGCAGTTCTAACACCCTTTCCTGGCCTGTCTGGCACCAGGTATGCATGTCATGTACATGTGTACACACAGTCAGAGTTCTCTCTCTCTCTCTCTCTCTCTCTCTCTCTCTCTCATACACACACACACACACACACACACACACGTATATGTAAATTTTTATATAAAAGAAAATGTGTCAGGCACCATGCTAATCATACACCCCTCCCCCCACACCCCGCGATATATGCAGATGACCTCATGAAAATAGTTGTCCTCTACCACTGAATAATCCCCATATAGTCACAATGCTGGCCAGGGCTAAGAAGCAACACCACTCTGGGCTTAAACTCAACAGCTTCACAGAGTCTGCTTTTACCATTGGGCCCTGGGATTTTATGATACTTGTACGAAATAAAAATGTTCTGTTTTCAAGATAAAGGGTCTTAAGTCAGCTTAGGTCCAACTACAGCTGAACAGGAGACTTTGGACTCCTGTTGGTATGTGTTACTATAGCTACCTCCATGACATGTGCTACTATAGCTACCAACTAGCCATGCTTGCCTAACAATCTGCAGATATGACAAAGTTCATGTGATTGAAAAGATTTAAAGATGATGTAAAACCTGGAGACTGCTGAGCAGAGTGGCGCACACTTTTAATCCCAGCACTCAGGAGGCAAAGGCAGGAGGACATTTGTGGGTTCAAGGCAGGTTTGATTTACATAGTGAGATCTGTCTCAGCAACAACAGCAGCAGCAGCAGCAGCAACAACAACAACCACCCAATAAAACAAATAAAGCAAACAACACTGTTACAAAATCTATAGACACATGCATAGTCTTTATTGAAGAACAGATGTAGGAGCTGATCTCCTGTAACAATGTAACTCCTGGGTAGGCACTTAGCCAATGAGCAAAAGGAGGAAGTGACCTGTATAATCCTGAAGGATTATAAAAACTGTTCTCTGGGGGCTGGTGAGATGGTTCAGTGGGGTAAGAGCACTGGCTATTCTTCCAAAGGTCCGGAGTTCAAATCCCAGCAACCACATGGTGGTTCACAACCATCCGTAAGATCTGACACGTACTTGTCAGAGTCAGCTACAGTGTACTTATATATAATGATAAATAAATCTTTTAAAAAAAAAACCTGTTCTCTGCATTTGATGGGCATGCCCACCATTTCTCTATGCTGGAACTCAGTATTACAAGTTGTCTTTTAAATGCTGAGTCTTTAGCGCTCATTATTACAAAGTGGAATACCCTTATTCCTCACAATATTTGATGTCTTGTTTAGTTGCTGATTCATCTCTTCTATGTGACACCAGCCTAACTAAGGACACCAGGCAAGCATCCTGGTGTCCTTAGAAGCTAGCACCAGTCAATGGAGGCACTAGTGACAATGTGGGGCTGGATTTTGTCTAGGGGGGCTATTCATATGTATAGACTTTCCTTGGGTGTCCTTTGCTGGGGTTTAAGCACCTGGAAAGGTCATTAAGGGTCAGCACTTGAGCAGCAACTTCTTTGTTCAGATTCTCAGCTTGGCATCAGAGGGAGCATCCTCTGCTGGCTTCCAGCAGGTCAGAGTCAGGTTCAATGCCTGCTGTTTTGAGCTGATGAGCCAGAAACCTATGATGGTCTGACAGTATGCTTCCAACTAGCCAGAGGCCCCAGCCTCTGCAGATATATCTATAATGTCTGCAGTCAGTTCTCCTGACAGAACCAGAGACAGAGAATTTAAGTGACTCACGGAAGGTCAGGAGTGGTCCATCTTTGAACCCTGCTATTCTACCCCTTTGAGACATTGTATCTTATTACAAGAAAGACCACAGTGAGAAGAAGAATCTAGGACCATAACTGTGAGCCACCAAGCTGGCCTGCTCGTATCCTGGAGAAGGAACTCAAGCAGACTCTGCAGGAGAGTGTGAGGAGACCTTGAAGAACTCCCAACCAGGCACCAAAACCTTGGGAGCCTGCACAAAAAGACAGAAAGTGAATTGGGGGATATTAACTATGGTTTCTTTCAGGTCCTAAACTCATGGCTGACTTCCCCAGCAGGCTTTGAGCAATCAAAACATCCAAAACAAATCCCATATGCATACCTAATTGAATAATCCAGATTCTGTTTGCTTGGGTTTTCCAGAGCATCAAAACAGTTCCTTTATGCGCTTACCTTGGCTCCTCTGCAGTTTTAATTAAGCCTCCCAAGGCTCACAAGCATATTAAAATTAGTGGAAAGAAAACCTGCAGCCTTTGATGCCAAGGACCACAAGGTGCAAGTATCCTGGCTTGATCTCTCACTTGTCAATGCTCAGGGGGAACCCAAAGGGAAATCTTTCAGTTTATTTTCCTTTGCAGGGAGGGGACATCAATGATTCTGGTGATGAAAAGTTCTCTCTTCTCTCTTCTCTTCTCTTCTCTTCTCTTCTCTTCTCTTCTCTTCTCTTCTCTTCTCTTCTCTTCTCTTCTCTTCTCTTCTCTTCTCTCTCTTCTCTTCTCTTCTCTTCTCTTCTCTTCTCTTCTCTTCTCTTCTCTTCTCTTCTCTTCTCTTCTCTTCTCCCCTCCCCTCCCCTCCCCTCCCCTCCTCTCTCTCTCTCTCTCTCTCTCTCTCTCTCTCTCTCTCTCTCTCTCTCAGAAGCTGCAACAAAACAGGCACAGGGAATCCCTCTGCAGAATGTTTTCTGGGGTTCCATCTCAGGCTGGCTGAACCAATACACTCCAATACTACCTTTCCCTACCTTAGTGGGAATTGAGTCCCAGCAATTCTCAGGCCTGTGGGTCCATTTATTACAGTTCTCAATTCTAGCTCTGTTGGGACTCTGAATTCCTTACCAACTATCTCTTCCTTTGGCCATAAACTTCAAGGCTCTTCTCTGATTTCAGGCCATTGAAGTTTGACTTCAGTTAGGCTCAGGTATTGTGAAAAAGCTTGTTCAGTTTTCTTCCCCAGCTTTGGCAGCACGAGCAGCACTGTTGGCTGAGCTGCCTGTTTACCCAGCATGTTTTGCAATCAAGGCTCTGTACCCTGATTTAGAGAAGTGGGGGCAACACTACGACCAGTGTGTGTGTGTCTGTGTGTATGTGTGTGACACAACTGCTTCTCTGGCATCTTATATTCTAGATTAAAAGAGCACACACACACACACACACACACATATTCTGCACAGCTATACAGCACTGAGAAACACATGATGATGGGCCAGGTACAGTGTTTGCTTCTTGCTGAGAGGCAAATTCAACGTGCATCATAAATGACAGGATGTGGACCATGAAGTAAAGGTTGGGTTCTGACATTAAAAAGACAACAAGGAAAGAGAGAGAATGCTCAGGTGGAGGACCAGTAGCAGCTGCCGGCAGGCATGTAGTAACCATGGAGGACAGGGATTTGGCTCCTCCACACAGGTAGACAGAAGAAGGAGGTCCCTGGGGTTGGACTTAGAGGTCACTGAATAAGGCTAGAGGCTCAGATTCTCTCTATTCAGTAATGACTACTTAATACTTATCAAGTAATTATCAATTAACTCTCAAGTAATAAGTAGTGATTAAGTAATGATATTAAGTAACAATAAGTAACAAGGTAGCACAGAGCCTTCCTTTCCTGTTCATTCAAGATGTGCTTTTGAGCCTGCGTTCTTCATACAGTAAAGAAAGCCCCTCGTCTCAAAGTGTTTCAAGATTTGAGATAAGGGGAATGGAGCATGGGACAGAAGAAGGGGTTGATGTTCTTGCCTTGCACGGTGAAATGAAGGAAAATATTTCGATGCCTTAACCAAGGATAAAGAGAGTGCTCAGGCCTTCTCGTAAGAAATAGCATTTGAAGCAACTCCCAAAATGATATGAAAGTAGGGGGGAAGGAAGCAACAGAGAAGCATGGCACAGAGATGGGGAAGAAGGGGCCATGGTGTGTGGGAAACTCCTATCAGAGAAGGTTGAGCAAGCAGAGAAAAGGCCAGGGTGGGGAAGGGGAGGGAAGGGGGAGGGAAGGAGAGAAGGAGGAAGGGAGAGATGGGGGGGGGGATGGAGGGAGAGAGAGATCTCAGATTAAGCAAAAATTCTTAATCTGGTTGTATTTGCATATAATGGGGATTCTGCTAACAGTGTGGCCAAAGTGACTGACTTTTCTCCTTGAATAATTATGGAAGTCTGGAATTACTTCTTGCTACTACCAAGTACCCAGGTCCTTTCAGTTCTGGCATACCACCATGTTCACTGATGACCTTCTTCCCTTCCTCCTGGACATTTGCTGTAATAGTTTGCCCCATACCGGGCACTGGAGAAGAGAGAGAAGGCAGCCCATCCAGCCCTGTTCTTGTGCTAGAATTTACAGCTTATTTCTCTAGTGTTGACCTGACAATTCACAGGCTGGGAAGGAAATCATCTTCTCAGTGGTCTCAGTAGGAAGGGGTAGATCTGATCGAGGTTTTTAGTCATAGTCAGGGTGAGTGTTCGGCAAAGGCTTGGCCCCTAGAGTTCGGGAAGATGCTATCGACACACGGTGGAACCTTGAGAAGACTGAACCCAGTGGAGGCCCTTATGCCTTGGGGGTGTGCTTTTGAGAAAGAGAATGGGATTCTGGCTTCTTGGTTTGTCTTTTGCTCCCTGTATGAGGAAAGAGACTCTGTTTCATTAGGAGCTAGTACCCGGATAGCACCCCTCCCCCCCAAATGTGGTCATTGATGGTGAGCTGGAACCTCCAAATCTGTCCGTCAAAATAAGCCTTTCCTCTTATAAGTTGATGACCTCAGTGTTTAGTTACAGGACACAAAGCTGTTTGAGTCAGCCATGTGGGTGGAGACTGTACCGTGGGGAAGTGACCGCTTGATGTGAAGCAGTCATGTATGTAGTTCCCAAGGAAAGATGGATCTCACAGAGGACCCTGGAGAAAGAAAGGCATGAACCTGCAGGTATATGGGGCTGGCTGGCCACCAGCCAGATGACGTAGTTCATTCCTGGGAAGAGAACCAGGCTGAGAGGAAGGGGGCTGGTAATCTTGAGAAACAGCAACTGAGACAGGCAATCGCCGGGGGCAGCCCACAACCAGGGGTCTTAGAGCAACACTATACAGGAGAAACGACTCCGTGGTTAACGCGTGCACGGCTCTTGCAAAGGACCTGAGTTTGGTCCCTAGAGCCAAGTCAGGCTTCTCACAGCTGCCTTTAATTCCAACCTGTAACTCCCTCCAGGGCATCGGATGCCTCCGACTTCCCCAGTCACCTGCACATATATGTCACATACTCACACAGACACGTACACAAATGTACTTAAGCAATAAAAATTTACCTTAAAATGTATATATTCCTTGAAATAGCTCAGGACTGATGATAGCACCTCTGAGAGGGCACAGTGCTGATGCCAAGGAAGAAGAGAGCTGAGGAAAAAGGCCACCTGGGATCGTAAAACAAAAGCTAATAAATGATTTTTCCGTGCTTTTCAGTGATGGAAAGGGGGTTACTTCTGAAACAGTTGAAAAGATTCCTCTATCTACTGTTCCAAGGGGAAACTTTAAACATGCACACTATGGGCCTCCTTCCTCCCCTACAGCAGCCATGGCCCCGGTCACAGGCTTCCAGAAGGTGTCAAGGAGGCCCCCTCCTACCAGCACGGAGCCACTTGGGGAAGGTTTGGGCTAGAGGACTCACTGTTTTCTCTGGGGCTTGAAACCATCACATTTCCATCCAGAGGAAATAGTCTGGGATGTTTATTTTTTCAAACCTCATGAATATTAAAAGTGCTGTAATTGAAGCCAAAACATAAGAAAAATGAATGCAGCCGTATCGAGTGTGGGTGTTCCACTTTCAAAGCTGTCTCCGTCAGTGTCAAATGTTTGAAGCAAAAGAAGATAGATGGTATAAACACCGGGTAAAAGCCAGCCCTGCTTTGGAGATGAAGCCAGATCAGTTTGACTCAGGCTCCTCCCTCACCACAGCCTTAGGAAGGGAGGCAGCCAAGAAAGAGCAAGGCTGTTGTTTGAGGAGAGCCAGCACACATCTACTGAAAATTCAAAGGGCCAATTCTGTTTGAAAGGCTCAGAGTTATTTGGCCTGGATATCCCATGGACCTCTGAGGATTTGCATATCTTTAACATAATGTGAAGACTGAGTAACCAGTGAGCAGCTTAGATAAGACCTTATGAATATTCACACTTTTAAATCTCAACGCTCGCTGCAACACACTTCCTTTTCAAACTTGGCTAGTTCAACAGTGGCTCCAAGACTGGAGGAGATATGACATTGTGACAATATATAAATAAATAAATAAATAGTTCAGAATGGGATGCTAATGTAGATAGCTATCAGGCTACTCTGGATTTGAAAATTATTCAGAATTGTTCAAAGTCACTCTTGGTGTGTGTGTGTGGGGGGGGTTGTGTTTCTCTCTCTCTCTCTGTGTGTGTCTGTGCATGCACACTGCATCTGTGTGTATGTAGTTTTACACCTGTGTGAGCACACGTTTATGACAGTGTACATGCAGAGATCAATGGCTGACAATGGAGAGGTGTCTTCTGTCATCCTCCACTGTATTTACTGAGGCAGGGTCATTGCTGAGCCCTGGGCTTACTGATTCAGCTTGTCAGATAGCCAGCTTGCCTTACAGAAGCCCTGTCCCAGCCTCCTGAGCGCTGACCTCCCAGACAGGCCTCCATGCCTTCTTGGCTTGTGGCTATGGAGAGCTGAATGCCAGTCCCCGACTCCCACTTGCACAGCAACCATCGAACCATCGCCCTAGCCCTTAATTTTACCCTTTGATGAAACCAAATATGAAAAGTCATTACCAAAATGAGGGTGTCATCAACTTGTTCAAGGAAAGAGACAAAATACAGAATTTAGCATCCTTTATCCAGAAGGAAATATTTAAGATTTTTTTTCATATTTTAGAATTGATCTTTCAGAACATCTGTAATTCAAATATTTAAATTCATAAATGGTTCAAAAACAAAGACTTCCATAAACAGTTTTAGATTTTTGGATTAGGGAGTGCCTGGTCATACAGACTTTTCCCGTAGTGCTGTGGTGTAAACTTGGGCCTCCCATGTGCTAAGAATGCACTCTCTCACTGTTTACCAGTGTGCTGAGGTGATACAACAGTCCCAGCCTTCGGTGGTGACGACAGCAGTACTGGGCTATTACCCATACCCAAATCAAGCACATGAGCGACTGGGAAGGGAAAATAGCCCATGGATAGCAGGAGAAGGGCATAGAAGTCAGCAGCAGGGAGAGGAAGGAGCAGTTGCTTGGGTCTCCCATGGCCCTCAGGCATCAACTGACAGAGCAACAACTGTCCAGTCATTCCCATGACACCGTTCTTCTAACATTTCTGAGCACCAATTATGCTCAAACTATATGTGTTCTCTCATGGCAGTGACCCTGCTTATGACTTTCTTCAGAGACAAACTATTGCATATCTGATTAATTAAGTTAAAATGAGATCATTACAGTGTAACTTGTTTGTGACTGGTCACAATTATTCATTTCTCTTCCAAACTTTATTTCTGGGACAGGACACCCCCCATCCATATATTGTTAATTTCTCATTCATTCATTTAGCAAAACAGTAACTGACTACCTGTTACATGCCAGATACAGTACTGCAGTCAGGAGACAAGCTGGTCTAGACAGGAGACACAGTTCCTGCCTCCAGAGTGTCATGTCTACTGGAAAGACATTATTAAAACCTAAATTCCAGGAGAGCCCCAAAGCGGGTGCCTGGGTAGTTGGGAGAGGTGGGGAGCAATCTGGAAAGTCTAATGTGTAACTAGGTCTTGATAACAACAACATGGTCTTAACTAGGTCTTAAGGAACAACAACAGAAACCTTGTTCTACACATGGGCAAAGGCCCAGAGCTGGAGCAAGCCTTGGGTGTTCAGGAAACTAACATGGAGACATACAGAAGAAGGGTCTAAGAATAGTTGATTCCTGAAGGTCTTCATATCCTGATGGGGACCCCGGATCATCTCATACTTTCAAGGTGCAGATAGATAGTTTTCAACATCAAAATGATGCACTCAGATGACATTTAAGATATATGACTCAATTTTAGAACAGTCCCCTTCTCTAATTGAGGACTTCAATCTGAAGCCTTCAACTCACAGTTTTCCAAGCACAAGCTTTTACACTTGGAAACACATCTACTAATGCATCTACATTTTAATCCTTAACTACAGGATAGTCTTCACCTTGTCCACAGCTAACATTCATCCTGGTCTCCTGCTCCCAGGCCTCTCTCTTGAGTCTCCTAAGCACTCTTGCCCCAGGACAGTTCCTACATTAATCTCATCTCTCTGGGTCTTGAAGTTTGCTGCTTTCCCACTGAGGTGCGGGTCTACCCTTTAGATAATATAATCTCATACTTTCCTCAAAGAATATCTCTCTCTCCCCTCTCCCCCCTCTCCCCCCTCTCCCCCCTCTCTCCCCTCTTCCCCCTCTCTCCCTTCTCTTCTCTTCTCTTCTCTTCTCTTCTCTTCTCTTCTCTTCTCTTCTCTTCTCTTCTCTTCTCTTCTCTTCTCTTCTCTTCTCTTCCCCTCTCTCTCCCTCTTCCCCTCTCTCCCCCTCTTTCCCCTCTCCCCTTCTCCTCTTCTCTTCTCTCCCTCTCCCCTCCCCCCTCTGTGTGTGTGTGTGTGTGTATGTGTGTATGTGTGTGTGTGTGTATGTGTGTATGTGTATGTGTGTGTAGACCACAGGTCAACTTTTCCTCTGTTGCCGCTTACTGTTTTGTGAGCCCACCTCTTCAGTGGTAGGATGAACCACTATTCTAGTTTTTGTTGTTTGTTTGTTTGTTTGTTTGTTTGTTTTAGGACAGGCTCTGGAGCACTTGCTATCTCCCTCCCCAGCCCCTTCCATGATCTTTCTGAGGGGCAAATGTCACTCTTCTTCATCTCTGCTCCCAAAGTTGCCTCAGTCTCCAGGAAATCCAGGCTTCATATCTTTAACCTCTATCCACGTACACACTTCCACCATTGCACAGAATAGACCGGACTCTGGGTCCATTCTGTTCACTAGCACTTTGAGGGCACTGGCCAAGGATGTCACCATTATATCCCAAACCTCTCTCAGCCAATGCCTTACAGAAGAGAAACCCATTCCACGATTTGTTTCCTTACCTAAACTATTAGTAGCCAAGAATAGCATCTCAAAGACTTTGTGTCTCCCAGAGACACAGAAACAGGAGCTGAGCGTCCCTTAGGAAGGGAAGGAAAAAAAGGAGGGGTGCAGAGGAGGAAGGAAGTATGCAGCCTGTTTTCCAGTGGGTGTTTAAAGAGGACTACATGCTGTGGGAACTCCAAACACATGGGTAAGGAGCCAGAAGAGGTCTTATTACAGGATCGTTGTGCCTCTTACAGTGTAAATGCTGGACTGGGAGTCAGCCCACTGGGAGGGTGCTTATCTGGCATGTGTGAAGCCCTGGGCTTGACCACCAACATCAGAGCAAACAAAGAACTTCTTAAAGAGGGTGGAGACAAAGCCCAACTAACCAAGCAACCAACCAAAAGCACAAAGCAACAACAACAGAACAAATAAAAGCTCAACCACTGGCACCCCAATGTCTCAGTGATTCTGCTTATGACTTTCTTCAGAGATAAACCACTGCATATCTGATTAATTAAGTTAAAATCAGGTCCTTACAGTGGTGGTCCCTGATTCAAAATGACTGGTGTCTCTAGAAAAAGGGGGCATTTAGACAAAGACAGACACACAGAGTAACTCTTCTATAAGCTAAGGAATACCAAGAGATTGGCAGCAAACTACCCGAAATAGGGAGAGGGGTCCCGCATACATTGGCTCTCTTAGCCTGCAAAGGCAACCAGCTCTGCCAGACCTGTGTTCTCAGACTTACAGCCTCCAGAGCCAGAGACAACCATTTCTGTTGTTAAAGCCACCCTGTCTGTGGCACTTTCTATAAGCCTAGGAAATGAATCCAGATATTTATTTGAGTGCATTCTTTATAATTTAATTGCTTTTTTTTTTTAAAATCAAGCCTTGAGTAGTTTTGCTTTGAATGGAAAGGACCCAGCAAAACCCTGCTGGAAATACGGGTTGTTTTATGGGGCAGACTTTGTAGGACATTGCGAGCCCATCTTGTTTGTACAAAGACAGAAGGAAGTAGGTGGAAAGGCAGCTGGCTGGCGTGTGCTTGTTTCCTTCATCCATGCCAGCTACTTGGAAGAGAATTATTCTCCAGTAATCGAAAGGTCTACCCTTTAAAAAGCCAGACACTGTAAGTATCCTAGAACTCTCTGGTAACGTCTTATGGAGGCAGAGAACAACCTTACAGAT
Organism: Mus caroli; assembly: GCF_978045245.1. Taxonomy (NCBI): domain Eukaryota; kingdom Metazoa; phylum Chordata; class Mammalia; order Rodentia; family Muridae; genus Mus; species Mus caroli. The sequence continues at coordinate 55,823,249 of NW_028227267.1, forward strand.
GTTACACCAGTGGTTCTCAACCTTCCTAATGCTGTGACCCGTTAAGACACTTTCTCATGTTGGGGTGACTCCCAACCATCGCGTTATTTCATTGCTACTTCAAGACTGTAATGTTGCTACTATTATGAATTGTAATGGAAGTATCTATATGCAGGATTTCTGATATGTGACCCCTGCTAAAGAATTGTTTAACCCCTAAGGGGGTTGTGACCCGAACCACAGTGCTAGGTAAAGAAAGGAAGAAAATATTTAAATCATTCAACCCTATGTCACCTGAAAGATGAAGGTCAGGGCCCACCATTAGATGCTCCCGAGAACTTGGAAAAGGCAGCTTCTCTAGCAAGATGCCTGCACAGGACTTCCACGTCTGTTATTTTGATAGGCTTAAAGTTTGAGTTAGCCCAGGCTATGACAGAAACTGATGGTATGCCGGAATCTAGATTTGATCACTGAGATTTTAGTCTGTAATTTGTGAAGAGAAGTGTTAGCTGGATAGCGCCCACAAGGAGTGAGCCTTATTTCTTAAATTACAATAGCTAAGAGGTGGAAAATGGTTTTGTGAGCTGTGCAGTTCATGCTTTTGAACGGCCCAGGCTGACCCTTTGCCCAAAGACCAGCTCACCCCCAGTCCCTGTACGGGTACAGTGCTGGCTTGCAGTGGGAAAACAATAAATGTTCACTGAAAGTGAAATACAAGACTTTAATAAGGGACTATTTTAGAAAGACTCCCCAAACTGGCATGCACATCGCAGCGGCTCTTGGCAGGGCTCTGCTGGGACATCTGCTTTATGGGAAAACTTTACTGTCACGGTTCAGCTGAACTGGAGACCCACCAAAGCTTCCCCAGTGTGAGAAGGGGTGGGTGCCACTTTCCACCATAGTCCCAGGAAGATGTGAGTTTCTGGATCATTCTTTTTGTTCTCTGAAGTGAGTATGGTCCCTGTCTGCCTCTGTACAGTCTCATGGTTCTTACCACTTTGAGACAACAGCAGGGAGGATCCACCTCAGAATCTGGATCCACACATCCCAGAATTAGAGTGTGATCGCCATCAGAGAAACATTTCCCAGGGTGTCCTCACAGTCATGGCCTGGGCACAGTTTGTGCCAAGGGGCTGCAGGGCTCGAATATGTGCCCATACAGTTGGGAAAAGGCTGGCTTATGGTATTCCTAGATACGAACAGAAGAGTAGCAAATGTGTGTGTGTGTGTGTGTGTGTGTGTGTGTGTGTGTGTGTGCCCCACCAAGATTCCCCTCGATGGGACCCACACCCTCAACACCCTTGTGTGAGGTATGCGGACACATGCAGGCACGTTAGCCCTGGTCTTCTAATTCTAAGAGCGAGCCAAAAAAAGGAACAGAAAGTTGCCAACCCTTCTGCTTAATGCTTTCTGAAGGAGCTCTAATAACCACCTATTTATAACCCTGAGCACTTGGTGGCCTTCCATGCAAGGAGCAGGCAGCTGCTACAGGAAGCCAACTGCCCTGCCCACTGACTGGAAACAGATGTCCCTTTCTGTCATCTTTGTGAATAGTTGCAATTCCATGAAGTGATCATTGTCAATGTATTTCCTTCTGTTTATGGCTCACTGAAACTCCGGGATATAAAGATCTCCTCATCTTGTCATCAGACATGGGGCACTCCTGGGACAAAGGTACCAACAAGACAGGCCACACCTGTTCCTCTAAAGACACCCCAAATGTCAGTTTGAGACTCCAGTGGGGTTAAGATTATCCAAATTCTGAATGTTATTTTAGAATAAAAACTCATATTCTTACTGGTGATGCTGGGGCTTGAACCCAGAACCTCCTACAAGGCAGGCAAGTGTTCTAACACTAAGCTACACTCTTGGCCTAGTCCAGCAGTTCTCAACCTGTGGTTTATGACCTCCTTGGTGGGGGTGGGGGGGAGGGGGGAGTTGAACAACCTTTTAACAGGGGTCGCCTAAGACCACCAGAGAACACAGATGTTTACACTATGATTTTATAGCAGTAGAAAAATTACAGTTGTGAAGTAGCAATGAGAATAATTTTATGGGTCCAGAGTGACCACAACATGAGGAACTGCATTAAAGGGTCACAGCTTTAGGAAGGTTGAGACTCACACTCCTTTTCAGGTGCGTGGTGCTGTAGCTAGGATGCAGACCACTCACCTGGCACGTGTGAAAGCCTAGCTTTCCTCCCAGCACTGCAAACCAACAGAAAGCTCTAAGGGTTGGGATGACAGGCCTGCTGGTAGAATGTGAAAGCAGGGAGAACCTTTATGATGGGGTGACAACGTGGGTGTCTTCACCACCTTGTTTTCTATGAAGTTACAGGCAACTAGAATGCTAGGATCTTCCTGCTCTATCCAACACCCATGCAGCTACTTGTTCTAATCGTTTATTTATTTTTTTGAGACTGAGACTCTTGTATCCCGTGCTGGCTTTAAACTCATTTTGTAGCTGAGGATAGCCTTAAATTTTGGATCTTCCTGTCTCTACCTCCTTAAGGGTCTGGGAGCTCAGGAGTGCTGAGCAAAGTTGCAAGCTTCAATGCAGACTTAGAGCCTCACTGGAGAGCTCATGCTAGGCTGATGGAGTGCCAGGCAGGGAGAGCTGGCTGACTGGTGGCTGTTGGCTTTCTTCTTGGCTTTGTAAGCTGGTAGACAGTGGAGCCTTTCACTGTGGGTGACAGAACATGCAAGATGAGGAGGTGTGCAAGGGAACATGGGGACTCTTGTCACACATGCCTGGCCTAGGACATGTGTCATCCACACTGAGAAGTCTTGGGTAACAGAGTGATGTAAACTTTCTTTTAGCTCAGAAGATCAGCATCAGCACAGCCATCAGGAGGAACCACAAGAGCAGGAAAGCTGAGCCAGTGGGGAAGTCTGACCTTGGGAAGCATCACTGTATACTACAGAGCAGAAGGGTAGGCTGGAAGAAAGAAAGGCTCCCAGGGGAAGTTATACCGAGACAGAAGTATGGGTTCAAATTAAAATAAAATGGCAGAGACATCTGGAAGATCTGACCTAGAGCTGCTGTGAAAATCTGCCTGGGCACTTGGATGGAAGTGAGGTGATGCTCAGAGCAGTGAGAGCCACAGACAGATGCAGGGCCGGCCCGAGAGGTAAGAAAGAGGTGGCTAAGCAAGGACAGAACTCCTGTGGGAGCAACCACTCGTCTCTTGGGATTGGAGTCAGATGGGAGAGCCAGAATCCCCAAGGCCCCACCTATAACTCGAAGTTCCTGCGGAATCAGGACTCAGGAACATCCTCCTGTCCTCCAGGGTACAGGTCTCAGCACTGAAGAGCATATACCGCCAAGCCCAATTCTTCCGATGTTTTAGGTACTGTGGTCCAAATAAGATTCAAAAGGAGGGGGCACACTATGATATGAATCACAGTAATCCTAAATGGCTGATGGTTTGAGGGTAATTTTTACAATATAGAATATATAATATGATAGATGCCATCGTGCTTTTTAAAGATCTCACCAGCATAAAATTTTCTAATACTTTATATCAATGCTAGTGACTATTCCTGAGTCTATGCTATGAGTTCTAATTTGCCAGTTGATTATACATATCTTAACATTGCACAGTCAACAAATATTAACTTAATTATACTTGAGGATATTTTGTGTGTGCGTGCACATATGTACCCACAGGTACAGAAGCCAGTGGCTGACCCTGGGTGTCTTCCTCAATGGCTTTCATTTTTCACCATCTAGTTTGAGACCACTAAACTGGGAGCTCACTGACTCAGCCACTCTGGCTGGCCGATAGTGTCTGAGGATCTGTCTGTCTCCACCTCTGCCTGCCCTAAGGTTACAGGGGATGCGCCATTATGTCCAGCTTGTGTGTAAGTATCTGGCATCTGAACTCAGAACCTCATGCTCGTGCAATAGGTGTTTCACCAACTGAGCCATAACCCCAGTCCCTAAAAACATTTTAAAAGGCATATTTTAAAGAATGAGGATCATAATAAGGGCTATTGTCCTGATAACCAGATAACACTTTATAACTAGCCTCTATTCTAATGAGCTGTGAACAGGAGCAGGGAGGGAGCCTTGCTGAGAACACGCTAAGTGTGGGGGTGCTACTTTAGGACTGCTGTCATCAGGGCCAAAACTCTGAGTCCTTAGGCTCACTCAAAGGCCATCATCAAGGATCAAGATATCCTAAGGGCACAGCGTCATGAAGTGACCACCTTTATGAATACATGTGGAGGTATTTCTGCCCTTTTCTCTATGTCTCATAAACATATATACATATATGAGAATATATGTTATTCTCACTCTCTCTCACACACACACACACACACACACACACACATGAATGACATTAGACTTAGAGCTGCCCCTCTGTTCATGCGTTCTTTGTCCATGGATTCAGCTGACTATGAATGAACAATATCACTTAATCAGTTTTCTCTGTACTGAATGCATACCAATTTTTTCTGTCATAACTTATATGGCATATGATGATCTAAAGGACATAACAATGACATGTAGGGTCTTTACACCATATTAGATGTTGTAAGTAATCTCCAGGGTATGCCCTACAGACACTACAGAAGGATAATTGTGTGTCTTGAGTGTGTGTGTGTGTATGCATGTATATAAGATATAATACAATTAACCAAATGTAAATTTTATATCTAGCAGGAATTAGAGGCCCTGAAACATCACAGCTCCCAATTCTGCAGTTCACTCTTGAGAGACGCTCAGCCCCCACCTCCCACCCCTCAGCTGCAGGTTTAGAGTCAACCTGAAGACAAGAGGAGGACAGGCCTCTTGCCATACGCCAAGTGTCTTGGCTGAGACCCTGACTGTGCCTCTCCCAGGCCAACAGGAACCACTCTCCTGTCACCTGCATCTTCCTAAAGCTCACCTGAGCCTTTCAGTGAAAGGAGCACAGATCATTTTACAATGGAATGATAACCACATCCTTTAAATGTGCGTTTCATCTCTCCAGACAGGATTTAGTGTTCTGAAATGATCTGTGATCAGAGAGTCTTCTGCTTTCTGGTTCATTAAATGTTATTAACTCTCCCATGGTAATCGTGCAAGCCTTGCCAGGGTCAACACTTAGACCCTTTTCTACTGTTAACCTTCTCCTGGGTGTCTGCAAAGGCAGCAGTTGACTTCAGTAATTCATTTATTGGGTCTCCTTATTGTTGGTGTCTGACGCTTTTAATTTGCAAGTTTTTAAAAAATAAGGTTTATACAATTAAAAAGCAATTCCTTCTTAAGATTATAATGGAACATCAATTTAAAGTAGTCACAGGAAATAATACAGTAATCTGTCCTCTGGAACAATAATCATGTTCCAAATGAGATCCAAACAAAGCTAAATGAAATGCTAAGGCAATTGTTGAGAGGAGGCCTTCTGAAATTTTTTCTTCTTGGGATACCTTTATGCCTGAGAAATGTTTATGTGACCCCAAACATATAGGTATATAAAATGGGTATGAAAGTCAAACATTTACCAATGATAAGTCCTAAAAGCTCATTTGAAAAACTCTTTGCTGTATGTATAAATTTACCATTTACTAGAGACAATGGTGAATTTGTATGCTGGATGCACTTGCTTGTCTATCACACGATAAGCCAGACACAGTATGATACTTTGATGCTAAGGAATAATGGTAGAAAAACACTAAAGGACTTTGGTTTTTGTTTTGTTTTAGTTTTTGTTTTTGGTAATTACACCATTATGTTTTTACCAGAGCAGAAAACTTCGAATGTATGTCATAATTCATAAATAGAATATTCTCGAAGCTGAACCTAGGTGTTCAAGGCAGCATTTGTTGGCATTGTTTGGTGAGATAGCTCACACAGTGCAAGGTACACATGGTTTGCATTCAACGCCAAGGCTGTGTCCATAGGATGCAACATGCAAGAGCACTGCAGAGGCACCTTTGTGTGTGTGTGTGTTCCCCATATTCATTTATGAGACCCAGATACAGGGTCCTGATCAACATTTAAGAACTTAGTACAGCTTTGGATGGTCTGCTGAGAGGGATGGGAGATAACTACCAATCAAATGAACCCCTAATCATGTTCTCATGTCAGCCTGACTATGTGCACGTGTATGGGAGAAGCATAAATGTGTGCACATGCCATCATTTTTCCTTAAGGTAAGCTACTGTCCTCTTTTATCATGTGACCTTCTGTTCCTTACCTTCCAAGTGGGTCTTCTGGACCAGGAGCCTTTAGGAGCCTGGGTAGGAGATTCACTTTGCACTGATGCACCTTGGCCTTTCCCCTGACAGGCTACAGAGCTGGCTCTTGGCGGGACAAAATAGAGAAGAGCAACCACATGACTAGACTCTCAAATATCAAGAAGCATTTGCTGTGTAATCTCCGATGATAGCATTTTGGCCTGCGTGTTTCCTGTTGCAAATCCTGCTCCCTCCGATCCTATTTCAGGAACTGATGTTCCCCTAGAGACATCTCCTGTCTCCAGCATCCTGAAAGATCTAGTTTCTACTCCAGGGCTCTGGGGATGCTCCCTCTGCTGTCCCTGCTTTCTGACCAGCTGCTAACCTGGCACACACTTCCAGTTTATTTATGAGTTTGGCCAGAACCTCCACTTCATAAAAGATATCCCCACTGATTTAAAAGCACATGTCCCTCTGAAGATAATCATTCTCGTCAAGTGAAAAAAAAATCTCTTATTTACTTTCATCTTTTCTCTTTGCAGACAACGCCTTTTGGGGCTTCGAATGTTCAAAGGCAAAAATGTATTTTCTAGCATTATGAAAGTTTAGAATTAAAAGTTTTTTACCTTGTATGCTTATATCTGCTACTTTAAGTAATATGTAAAGAAATTATTTTTTATTTAATGGGGAAACAGAAAGATATCTTTCTTTTTTTTTTTTTTTTTTTTTTTTTGGTGGTTTTTCGAGACAGGGTTTCTCTGTGTAGCTCTGGCTGTCCTGGAACTCACTTTGTAGACCAGGCTGGCCTCGAACTCAGAAATCCGCCTGCCTCTGAAAGATATCTTTCTTGAAGTATTATTAGCACAGTGACAACTCTGTTCTTTTTAAACCTCATGATAGAATTTTCTAGAAAATTGTTTAAGTCTGCATTAGTGTTTATTTATGAAAATATATTTATATGAATTATAATTACAATCACTACCAGTTGATTCTGCGTATTATAACACAGTACCAAGAGCAATCTAGTCCAGTCTAACTAGTCACATGGTATAGTGGCCAGGTCCTATAGTCAACCAGCTTTTTGCATCTCATCAGTTATGTGACCTTAACTTAAGTTCTCACTCTGTTTCTTCAAAACGCACTGGCCGTAAGAAAAAGACACTTCAGGGTTCCTGTGTGAGTAGATATAGCCAGCATAAAACAGCTGCTGACATACTTGTCTTCAACTAGTCCTCAGTTATCTAGTTATCAACTGGGAACTCGGTTATCTGATCTGTAAGTTGAACTGGTTCATTGCAGACTTAGGAGGTCTTTCTTTTTTAGCTATTTGTCTTGTGGTGTTCTCAGTACTGGGAACTGAACCCAGGGCCATGTATATGCTAGGCACATATTCTACCAGTAAACTATACAGCCTGAGCCCTATAGAGTCACTATGGTGGGGGGCATGAAATTGAAAGGAAAGGAAACTACGATAGCATCATTGTGTTTAACCGTATCCATGGCAACAGCCAGGACAGATGTGCCATCACTCTGGACCAGGAGAGAAGACCAGAAGACAAGTTCAGAGTTTCTAGGGCTCTATCTACCAAGGGAGGTTACTATGAATCCTTTCTTGTATTAAGGGGAAAAAAGTGAGATTAAAGGATTTGGGTGTGAGAACAACTGAATGGATAGGAAAGACATAGATGCTCAGGACAAAACAAACAAACAAATAAACAAAAAAGGGAGGAAATATGCATTCCAGGCACCGAACTCGCCAAGTGTCCAATATATGACTTAAGACTTTGTCCTAGGGTAATCTAATATAGGAAGTACAGAGGGTGGTAGACACGGCTCAGTGGGTGACAAAGCACTTGCCACACAAGCATAAGGAGCCACGAGTCACACCCAACGGCACACATCTGTCACCCACTGCTCCTATAGTAAGATGGGATGCAGAGAACAGGAAAATCCCTGAAAGTCTGCAAGGTAGCTAGCGTGGCACACCCGACATAGCACACATAAGGTCAAAGAGCAGGCATGGGTGTCAGTCCTCACCTTTTGTGTTTCAGACGGCGTCTCTTGTTGTTTATTATTATGTACACTGCTCACACGAGCAGTATACCTGTGCCAGTACCCAGCTCCCACTACCCCATACTACCTTGTTCTGCCAGGGCACCCAGCAGCGAACAAGAGAGTCTTAAACATGGGGGAAGAGAGGACTGACACCCAAGGTTCTCATATGATCTCCACATGTGCACTGTGGTACACATAAACATGTATACACCAGACATCCAAAAGTTTAAAAAGAAATACATACAAAATATTAGTATAGACAAATTACCGGTAACAGGGGATGGTCAGAAAGAGAAGCAGCAATTAATTCACAAACATAGTAATGATAAGAGAAGGCTGTCCATAATTCATGTTTAAAACAGTTTCTAGAACTGGATAGACTGGGGGCTGGCTTAGGCATGTTCCTGTGGAGTTATGGTGGCCACAGAGCACTCTGTCACGTTTCTTAGGTTTAATTTCCTCTTGTAAAAGCAAAGGTCTCTCTAAGGTCTCCCCTGTCTTTGTTGGGTCGCATGTCTCCAATGCTGGTTGTACATTTTACAGTAACCACAGAGACAAGTGATGTGACCTCTGGCACTTCACGGCACTGCATGACACAGGGGAAATAAGCAGAGGGTTGAGTCATATACAGGGATGCAGCCCTATGAATGCACATACAGCCAGATGCACAGCCCAAGTGCCAGTGTGGCTACAACCTTTCTCCCTGAACATTTTCCCTCTCAGGGAAAGAAGACCTCTCAGAAAGGAAGGCTGGAGGGCTGGGACAGTGAGCCAGTCTTCTCTTTTAGTTGTGTTCTGCCCCTGTGAAGGGTGCAGAGGAGCCCAGCCAGAGCAGAGTTGAGGGGAGGGAGGGCTGGTTCAAAGGCACTTTGAAGATGAGTTGTGTGAAAAGTACCACACTATCATCTCTCTGTCCCCTGTCACACTGTTAGTATTTCTTAGAGCAAAGTCCCCATTTCCGCGCCTGTATTTAATCTGATGCACAGTTGGCAGAAATGTTTTCAAACCCAAGCCAGAGCTGATAAATAGTACTGGCTTAATGTTAATAGAGGGAAGGGCTGAGATATAACTCAAGCATGAGTTTAAGTAAATAATTACGCAAAGCCTATGATTTTTACACAAAAAAAACATGCAGGGAAGTGTTTCATGTTTTTGTTTTAATGTTATGATAAATGGAGCCACGCATGGTTGAGAATGATATAATTTCCATCTTGGAAGGAAACATTAGTGTTCATTTCAATACACTAAATGTTAAACCCAACGTGGTGCTAAGTACTGTGGTTGCAAAACCCACTAAGGAAGGATCTTGTTTTTCAGCAGCTCATAACACATTAAGAGTCTGCACTAGCGTCTGCTCTCCATGGGACCTTCTCATGGGGTCAACTCAAGCAGGCTGCTGTTTCTGGTGACTTCCAACTGGGTTCAGCCAGTGGGAAGCTGTGGAAAGCCATTAGACAAAGGGAGGAGGCAGGGGTTTATGTCCCTCCCCATTGGCCCATCTGGAGATCTCGAAAAGGTGCTCATGGTTTCGTCTTTTGCACAGACCCACTAAGGTTTGACCCCAGGGCTCTGGTAACGGTGCCTCTTGCCCTTGTCTTTCCAGCTGGGGATGGCGGTTGTCTGTTTTCCACCTCTAGGCTCTCAGCCTCTTCTGTCATCTCAGCAACTATTTCAATTCAATTAAAGTACAGCCTTTTTAATCTACGTAGTCTGCTTTTTGGTCCTTGGTTAAATTCTGAGTCATTTCTATGCCCAATGTTTCTCTAGCAGTGGGAACATTCTGATTCAAGGTACTATAGGGTAAGTGCTGAATATGAGGTCATTATATGAACACATAGCTGAAAAATCTGAGAAGTCCTAGAGATGCAAGTATGGCTTTCAAGTGAAGTCCTGACCAGACATCTTTATTTACTATATGGACACACACATTGGGAGAGGAAGAGGGAGGGGAGGGAGGGACGGAGGGAGGGACGGAGGGACGGAGGGACGGAGGGACGGAGGGACGGAGAGAGAGAGAGAGAGAGAGAGAGAGAGAGAGAGAGAATATGAATGAGATGGGTAGAGACAGAGAAGGAAAGTCAGCAAGAAGCAATCAGAATCTCTAGGGAGAAGACTTTTGAGCAATAGAAGACAGCGCTGAGTGCTGCAGGGCACAGCACCAAGAGAGGCCCTGGCTATCTCCTGGTGAGAAGTTGAGGAATCTAATCAGCCTATCTGGTCCTGTTCTCTCACCACACAGTGTAAATATATCCTAGAGTGATGGATGAATCCTGTAGACTCAGGATTGCTTCCTACTGCAGTTGGACCCAAGCTCAGGCTTGGTGGGTCAGCCTGTGCCATCGACCAATGGCTTCTACTCTATTAAGAACCAGAGATGCCCAGAAAGATGGGACCTTCCCCATTACACTGTGTCATTTTGTTGTTCGCATTAACTTAGCCTAAGAGAACACAGTTCTTAAAAGAAAGATGGAGTTATTCATTGGAGGCATCCAAATAAACACAGGAAGTCTCCCACAGAGACATCCTGAGCCTCACAAGTTTTTACTTCAAGGGCAAGAGTTGGCATGTAGCCTCCTGTTCGAGTTTATACACTGTAGCCTTTTCTTCATGAGCAACAAGTATCTGGCTTGACTATAACTTCTCTTGATGGAAGCCTGCTTAGAAGTCAACAAATACTGGTTTTACATAAAGAAAATGTCTTTGCAAGAAAGATCAGAATGGTACATGTGAATTTTGCTATCCTGGATTGACTGACGTTCCCCCTACCTTTCGTTTTAAAAGATGCAAGTAAGTACATTTCATTTCTCGCCATTTAAAAAGCATGCGAATACTTCCCCGTAAGTTCTGTGTAGGAATGACTAGTGAGCTATGTAGGAAATGAAGGCACTAAAGTCAACCAAATAATACATTCCGTTTATGATCTCCAGTCTGTGTGATGTTCGGGTGATGATCACAGGGGCGGGTCAACTGGGTGATTACAGAACCTGCAACCCTCACTACATTGAGTAAACTGTTATCTTAGTTGCTTTATCTTTACAATGACTTGATAAAGTTACAATTTTAACACTGTATTTACTCCACAACAATGAAATACCCGAAGTAGCTACTTTATTAAAAGGCAAAATCTGGGGGCTGGAGAGATGGCTCGGCAGTTAAGAGCTCTGACTGCTCTTCCAAAGGTCCTGAGTTCCCAGCAACTACATGGTGGCTCACAACCATTTGTAATGGGATCTGATGATGCCCTCTTCTGGTGTGTCTGAAGATAGCTATAGTGTACTCGTCATATACATAAAATAAATAAATAAAATCTTTAAAAAAAAAAAAAGGCCAGATCTATTTAGCTCCTAGTCTGGGGAGGTGGAAGTTCACATGGCTCAGCACAGTCTCTGGCAGGGTTCACAGTGGGCAGCAAGGAGTGAGGATCCAAGCAGGAAGCAGAGAAAAGCTGGGGAGGGGCTACCTTTGGCTTTTATAACAACCGTCTCCAGGGAGGTAACCTAGGGACCCAAGAGAAATCCCTCCAGTGCCTACAAGGGTATAACTCCTCCCACTAGCCCCACCTCTTAAAGGTTTGCTACCTCTAATAACGCCCTAGTGGAGGTTTGGCCTCCACCATAGCTCTCTGAAGCTATGTGCATACCTTCTACCATGTGCCTGTGCACAGCAGCACCCCAACTTTTGCTCTTCTTTTCCTCCATCTTCCTTCTTGGGTTAGCTGCTGGGATTTTTCAACTGATCGCCTCAGGGTTTTTCTTTCAATTTCTAACAAAATCTTTCTAAGGTTCCTTTTGAGCTAATTCTTAAATTTCTTTATTTATGAGACTAAAAACTCCAAGGGGACCCAAATTTCCCCAGTATCTTGTGGTGACTCTGGCAGGACTCTCCAAAATTTTAGATAACAGGATCACTATCTAAACCTCAAAGTAAGATTTTATTATGTAGTTCATACCATATTTGCATAGTCAAAGTGTGTGTGTGTGTGTATATGTGTGTGCATTTTTTTAAATAGTGCTAGGGATTGAAAAATGTCTTATATATATTAGGCACTTATACTACTACTGAGCGATAGCCCTGGCACTTTTTAGTTATTTATTTTTGAGTCAGCATCCCACTATGTAGCTCACATCTGCTTTGAACTCACTATAGAGCACAGGCTGGCTTCAAACTCAAAATCCTCCTGCTTCAGTCTCTCAGGTGGAAGGACTGAAGCATGTGCCACTATGCCTGGTGGAATCTGAATTTTTCATTGTAAATTAGCAAATTATATTGGTACATATGGATGGGGTACAAAGGTATGATTTATGAATGCAATAATAAACGATGAAGTAAGACTAATAAATCCATCGCCTCAAATAGTTACCAGTTTTTGTAGTGAGAACATTTTAAATTTATGATCTGGGGAATTCTTACAGTGCGATTCATTATAGCTAACGAAATGGATCCCACCACACTGTGTACTCCCTATGAAAGTGTAAGAGCACAGCCTCTGTCTCTGAGCTTGCCGATTCTCTCCCTGCCCCTTCCCTCTTGTCCCCTGTACACCCCCCCCCCCCCGGCTGTGCTGCTGTGGTTTGGACTGCCTTAGATTCCACAGAGAAGAGAGCACACCAGGTTTCCCTCCTGTATTAGGCACACTTCATCTGATATGTTTCTTAGCTCTGTACATGTTGCAAAGGACAGAATTTATTTCTTAAGGTTAAATCAGTTGTGCCTCTGTGTGTGTGTGTGTGTGTGTGTATTGTATTCCTTGTCTTCGTTCATTCATCCACTGACTGACAGGTTGATTCTGTGACTTGTCTATTATGAATAATACTGAAATGAACATGAGTGTGTAGATGTTTCTCAACATACTGCTTTCCTTTAAATCGATACCCAGAAGTGAGATTTCTGAATCATATATTGGTTCTATTTTAAACTTTTTTGTGTTTTAAAATAATAATTGTACTAATTTACACACACACACACACACACACACACACACACACACACAATTCAGCCTTTTTAGAAGGAGATCCCTGGGCTAGAGAGATAGTCCAACAGTCAAGAGCCCTAGTTCCAAAGGCAGGTTCAGTTGTCAGTACCCACATGGTGGCTTACAACAGTTTGCAACTTCAGTTGTAGGAGATCTAATCCCTTCTTCTGATCTGCACTGGCACTGAACACATGTGGAGCACTCACACATGTGTAGGCAGACACTTATACACATAAAATAAGTAAAAGTATTTTAAGGGGATCTAGCCAATTGCCAGAGTGTGGATGGTGGAGGATATTATGCTAAGCGAAATAAGCCAAACACAAAAAAGAAAAATGTTGCCCGGGCTCACTTCCAAGGGGTAGGGAGGGGGAAATGTTTAGGTGACAGGATAAAAACAGAAGATATGCAGGCTGGAGGCATGGCTCAGTGGCAGGGTGCTTGCCTTGCAAGGGCCAGGGTGAAGTCCTACCTTCCAGTTTTAGGATTGAAGAAAAGATACATTGTACAAAAATCCTAGCGTCTGGTTACTAAGAAATTCCAAGTACTCTTTTGTGGGATTTTGGTCTCATTAATTAAACAATTTAAAAAGAGACTCAGAAGAAAGCTCAAGGACCAACTGATGATTAGCCTTTGAGAGAAAAACAGCAGGGCAAGCAAGCTGTAGCTCTCCTGGCTTCCAGAGGAGGGCCAGGTGGAGGAGGGGAAGAGGGAATGTCATGTCTTATTCAGTCAGGATCCAAGAAACTCAAGAGTTATTTGGTAACGGGACTGAATGGCATCATGACATCACAAGGAGTGAGATTGTCCACAGGGTCCCGAGAATAGAAGTGGGCTAGGAAGTCGGGCGTGGTGGCGCACACCTTTAATCCCAGCACTTGGGAGGCAGAGGCAGGAGAATTTCTGAGTTCCAGGCCAGCCCGGTCTACAGAGTGAGTTCCAGGATAGCCAGGGCTACACAGAGAAACCCTGTCTCGAAAACAAAACAAAACAAAACAAAACAAAACAAAAAACAACAAACAAACAGACAGAAGTGGGCTAGGAACATGAAGGCACATCCTGAAAACTGCTTGGCTGACTTTTGCACGCTCTGATTTTTCGATGAGCTCCAATGTGAGGGCTTCTGATCCTTTGCAGAGTCGCCTGAGTAGGTAGGCTCCCTAAGGGGAAAGAAAGGTGTCCAGGCGTTCTCTGCCAACTGGATTTACAAAAAATTAATCCAAGATAGGTGTGGTGACACATGCCCTTAAACCCAGCCCTCGGGAGGCAGAAGTGAGGCCAGTCTGGTCAACAAAGTTAAGTTCCAGGACAGCCAGGGCTATGTGGGTTTTTTGTTTGTTTGTTTTGTTTTGTTTTTTGTTTTTAATTTTAATTTTATTATTTTTATTATTTTTATTTTCTAGTCTACTCTCTTGATGACTTAATGTACTACAGAAAGACTAGCATTTAGATTTGGATTAGGGACCACTGTTAGCTAAGTTGTTCAGCTGCTCATATTGCAAAACAAAACAAAACAAAACAAAAGGTATCCAGGGGATGGCAGGTGGGTCATAGTGATTTCACTAGCCTTGTACCATGTCACCGTATATATGTATAGCATCTTGTAAACTTCAAATTCACAGAATAAGATTTGTTTTTTTAACTATACTTCCCTTCAATGATGCATAATTTCCCTTCTCTCTCTCTCTCTCTCTCTCTCTCTCTCTCTCTCTCTCTCTCTCTCTCTCTCTCTTAAATTACTAGGCATCGAACCCAATTCTCCTGCATAGCAGTGGAGAACAGTCGAGAAGTTAGAGTTAGCTTCATCCCTAACCCCTCCACAATTACTTTTTAGAGAAAATTCTTTAAAAGCCAGTTAAAAAACCAAAAACCAAAAACCAAAATCAAAAAACTGTGGTCCCAGTCCTTTACTAGTGATGGTAAGGTTTGCGCCCATTTGAGCAGACACCAGAGACAGAGCAACCCTTCCTGAAGCCAGGGAGTCTAGTAGTAGCTGGAAGGGGGTTGGTTGCCAGTGTCCCAGGTGAAAGTGAACACTTGCAGGTTTCTTCTTCAGGTCCCAGCTCTCGGGCCCACACCCTGCTGCTGACCACAGGAGCCTCTCACAGTGCTCACTCAGGGCTTCAAAACTCTCTCCCTGGCAGCTTCTTTCTATTCTGAAGTCTCCCAGTCCAGCACAAATTAGTCCCCTCTCCTGGACTCCTACTGTGCCGCCTTGGTACATCACAGAGCACTGGCTGAGAAAATCGCCCTTTAGTCCCGGCAAATCACTCTCTTACCTGCTCCGCTGACTAGGCCTGTGCCATTATTTATTAGGGAATGAGCGCTAGCTGTTGAGGGTCAATTATTCCATTGACCAGGCATTACAATAATTCCTGGTAATTAAAAGAGGTACTTATGTGAATCTGGATGCGTATTGAAAGAAACATTAGTCCTTTTGTCAGCTTGGCAAGTCTATTGTTCTGAGCCAGGCCCAACCAATTAACATCTTTTGCCAATCCCTGTCAGCAGGGGCTTGCAAAGAGGAGAGCAAGGGGGGCCGGTCAGATGCTAATTTAGATACAATTGTGTCAGGGTGCCTGGGAGGGGTAGCTCTGAAGAAGAGACTCCAGTTTAATGAAGCAAACAGCTTGGGTCCCAGTGACCCTGCAGGGGTAATTTTAAAAGGCCCCTCTGTGTTCCTGTGCCAAATTGCAGAGGGCCGTCACAAGAAGCCCTTCCAAAAAAAAAAAAAAGAGGGAGCAGGATAATCATCCACTTAATCTGCTCATTAAACAAATCTCTCAGGCGGACTTAACGTGAATTAGCACTTCTCTGAAAGGGGTAGCCGTGATGAGCAGCAGACAGCTCAGATCATTTGGAAGGTCACAGTTTTTTTTTTTTTTATTATATAAGCCCAGTTGTTATTAATGTATTCATATTTGAAGAAACTGAGCAGAGACCTGCTTTCATTCAATCTGGTGAGCAAAACAGTACGTTTTCCTAACTGGAAAACAAAACATAAATGCTAATCAGGTCCTAGCAGAGATCAAATCAAGCTAAATATAGCAGGCACCCTGTGTTCACCGTTTTTTGTTTTTTTTTAAATACAGAAATTAAGGAAAGAAAAAAAAAAACCATTGAATTAATTGTCTTCCTCTGTGCTTCCCACCTGACACCAGCTAGGCTCACACAAGGGCCGGACAGATGGAAGCAGCCCTGTTCAACAAGAATTCAGCTCTACGCTGAACTTTCTGAAACCATTTTGCACGTGCTCCGGGGCCCTGGGGCCATTTGGATGAGGGACCTACATCCAGGATTGGACATCCCAAGTGGCTGAGACTCTAAGAAGATTTGTGCCTGTCAGGGGCCTAGAATCATTCCCTCACTCACCTGTGGAACAGCACAAAGGCACAGCTGTCCCACAGATCTCTCAACCTGACCCACAGACAGTTCACCTTCTCCCACATTTACTTCCCTTTTCTAGGTACGGTGACCGGTCGTGCTGAGATGGAGTACATGATAAAGTCTGAAGATGGAGAAACCCCTAACTAATCAGCCTAGAACTTCAGATAGAGGTAGCTTCCCATTGGAATCCAGCAGAAAGGCCAGACTATACGCCACTGTCACAAGAGAAGGAGAGAGGGACGTTCAGAAATAAGTCCTCGTGAAAACAGAAAGTGTACACCAGGGGTCCTGGAAGCACCATTTACAAAGCCAAAAGGGAAAACCCAGATGTCCATTGACCAAAGACTTCTTGGAGGTGGAATTTATGTGTAAGAGGGAGATTACTTAGCCCTAAGGAGAATGAAATTCTGATATGTTCTAGGATGAACCTAGAAAACACAATTCTCCCAGAAATAAGCCAAGCACAAAGGGGGAGACACTGTGTGATTCTGCTCATATGGTACTTCGAGAGTCGATAAATCCAAGCAGACAGAGCAAATATATGGCAGAGATGTTACATAAGATGATGAACGCATGTAGCCCCACTGAACTGCACAATTAAAATGGCTTAGAAGATTAAAATTAATATAGCATAAAATATGACATGGATAAACTCTGTCATATTTACTTTATTTTACTAGCTACATTTTATGGGCAACTCGTGCCATTAAGCCTCTGCAGCTATTATGTGAGATAGTCATTACTATAGTAACATGATCTGTCAAGATGTTTCATATATGTTATTTATAAGAGATAATTGTAAGAAAACCAATCAGTAAATAGATGGTAGAACTTTTACACATAGCTAGGATGTAGCTGGTTTTAAAAAAATATGTAGCGTGTGTGTGTGTGTGTGTGTGTGTGTGTGTATTACGAGTAAATAAGGATCTTCAAAGCTGGAGGTTTGTACCATGAAATTCAAACATTAAAAGAGGTCAGAGTCATTACAGTCTCTGCTCAGTCTTAAGCTCCCCTGCAGTGCATTCAATAAACTATTAAAGAAGGGGGAAACCCAAACAAAACCCTAAAACTTTAAGAGCATGATTCAGTTATAGCCACATACACATTATCCAAGGCTTCAGACTCAACACTATTTGCTCTATCTCCATCCAAATAATACTTTCTGCTTTATAGGCTTCTTACATAACATCTAAGGCTCCCGGAGCATAATTATTTAACAGCACAGGGTCCCCACTGTCCCCAAGAGGAAACTAAAGTGCTGCATGCAAGAGTCCCCTCTGAAGTCACTTCTTTTGAAGCCCGCACAGTTGGTACTTAAAAGTTTCGCCTGTTTGGAGCTTGCTGCTAGAATAGTAAGTCATGTCAACTT
Organism: Mus caroli; assembly: GCF_978045245.1. Classification (NCBI taxonomy): domain Eukaryota; kingdom Metazoa; phylum Chordata; class Mammalia; order Rodentia; family Muridae; genus Mus; species Mus caroli. The sequence continues at coordinate 55,841,178 of NW_028227267.1, forward strand.
TAGCTCAGCTCCCTTGAGGCCCGAACCAAGTGAGGCCTGAAGTCACCAGCAGTCTAGCAACTGCGGCAGCCATGGGGTGTCTGGAATTTGTCAAGTGCACTGAGCCTTAAAAAGGAACAGCTGCAGTGGAATGCTGCTACAGGGAACCAAGGAGGACTCAGGCCTCCAGGACACCGGTGTGTATTCCAGGGACGGGGGACAAGCCTGCTCTAGTTCGGGAGAGCAGCATCAGGACTGGGAGCCTCTCAAGTCCAGCAAAATACCAGCTGGACAGGACTGCTCAGTTCCTGAAACTGTTCAGCACACCCAAATCACCATGACCATGGGCCTCAGGTGTTTAATAAGAGCTGAACACTGATGCACATGACTACTGACTTAAGAGAAAACGCTGGGCTAAAAGTCTGCTATAAGAAAGAAGGGAACAAACCAGTGTGCCTATAAACACATTTCCCCTGAAAAGACCCACAGAGCAAGAGTCAGAATGCTAGCGGTAAGAGAGTCCTCTATGGCCTCACACTGTGGTGCTTTAGCTATTTCAATTTCCACCATCAAGAGGGGATCTAGATAGACTATCTATCTTTAACTGAAAAAAGAAAAATCCATCTTTCTTTCTTTCTTTCTTTTTTTCTTTCTTTCTTTCTTTTTTTTTTTTTTTAAGCACACCAAATGTCAGCTGATTCTAAATTAAAAGCAAGGCAGTTCTACATACAAAAGTACCTTCTAGATCCTTCTGTAGCCTGAGGGGTAGAGGACTGACTGGCTTCAACCTCCCCTGTCCTCCTCAATTAAAAAAAAAATCCTACTTTTATATGGTGCAAGATCTATTTCCTTTATTTTAGGTAGTCATTTATAAAGCTGAGATCCTCGTGCAAGCACGAACTTTCCCATTGAGATTAAGCACTGGCCCACAAGCCCTCTTTGCGCTCTGTATTCCACTCTGTGTATTCTGAACTGTAGCGTGAGGTGGCAGCTAAAAGCACAGGGCTCCTGTCTTGTAGGAGACATAAAATCAAGATTTAAGACCAAAGTAGGAGGTCTGGGTGTAAGAGGCATGAAGAAAGCCCGTAACAGCAAAAATAGAACTGAATTCTTGACAGATTTGCTAATCAAGGAAAGTTTTAATTGTTTCTTTTAAGGAAGCACCATTGTTGTTTTAAAGTTCAAAGGCCGAAGGCCCTTTAAAGATCAATAAGGCTCTCTGTAGGCACTCATGAAATGGTCATTAAGTGGCTAAGTCCAGGGGATGCAGGGCCTCTGTCATCCAGAAACCCACTGATGTATCTACATGATGGGACATCGTTTGGGCATAAACAAAGAATAAAATCTTATCATTTGTGGTGATAACACAGCCACCATGTTAAGTGAAATAAGCCAGACACAGGAAGACAAATACTGTATGAACTCACTCACATGTTGTTCGTCATGTGAGTGTCAACTTGTGTCAACTTGACACAAGTTAGTTATCTGGGGAAAGGAAGCCGCAATTGAGAAAATGCCTCACCATCAGATCGTACCAGGTAAGCTTGTATGGCTTTTTAAAATTAGCAGTTGATGTGGGAGGGCTCAGCCCATGGTGGGTGGTGCCATCCCTGGGCTGGTGGTCCTGAGTTCTATAAGAAAGCAGGCTGAGCAAGCCACGAGGAGTGAGCCAGTAAGCAGCACCCTTCCATGGCCTCTGCACCAGCTCCTGTCTCCAGGTTCTTGGCTTGCTTGGTTTCTGACTGTAATGGGGACATGTACCTCCCCTACTCCTTCCTCCCTCCCCCTCCCGAAAAAAAAACTCCTCAGCTTTCCTTCCTAAGTTGCTCTTGGTCATGACGTTTATCACAGCAATAAAAAACAAAGTAGGACACATGGGAATGCTATAAAGTTGATCTCACAGATGATGTAGGCAAGAATGGTTATGACCAGATGTGGTGGGGTGGGGGTGGGTGCAGCCTGGTTCACTACAGTTAGTGGTACACCACAGTTAGAAAGGAAGAATAATTTCTGGTGTTTTACTGCAGAGGAGGGTAAAGAAAGTTAACAACAAGGACAGAGAGCAAACTTCCAAAGACCTAGAGATTCTGATGCTCTCGTCGCACGATGTGCTCAAAGTGAAGAATACCATAATTACCCTGCACCAAAACATGACATCATATCCCCCAAACACGTATGGTTATTTATAGATTCCAGCACCTCATACCTGCGATAGGCAAGGGCTCTATCACTGAGATACTCTCAGCCCAAGAGGAAGGCAACTTGGAAAGACCTTTGGTCAGAAGGCTGAGAAGAAAAGGCTGTGTTTGGAGCCTGGAATCCAGAGCTAGGAAAAACACCCCCAAGAGCTGGGATCAGCAGATCATGTTAATAACTTGCTAGATGCTGAAAATGAAATAGCGGAATGTTCTCACCATTCTTTAGGACTTGAGAGTGTAATGAGGAGCAGATGTGAGAACTGTGGGTTATGACAGAACATGATCTGGATGGAACAGACAATGCCCCGTGAAAGTGACCACTAATTATAGGAGAGAGTGTGGGGCAGAGAAGGTGTAAGACAACGCTATACTTAAAGCCTGACGTTGGAATCAGAACTTTATCCACCAGTAATTTACCCAGTGGAGTGGGAAGGAGGCATCTTAGGCAGAAAGCTGCATGTGTTGGGATTGAATGGGGCTGAGCACCACAGCACACT